>NC_089686.1:3142852-3515352 GCF_031753505.1 Anomalospiza imberbis | reverse complement strand
GAGCCTTGCTCCCTCTGATCCTGGCACACGATGCTGCCCATGTCCTCACAGCCCATTCTGGAAATCCTGCTGCCACCCATCAGCTCAATTAACTGATTTTATATTTGTTATTATTCCGTCAGAGGACTCAGAGCAGCATCGGGACCGGCGGGAGCATCACCGCAGTTCGGAGAAGTGCCAGGTCAGATTTACCAATTTAACACCAAATTTAGCTCCTGTTATAAAAAGCAGCAGTGGGTGAGGGGCAGCCCAGACACTGCCAAGAAAACAAGGCTGTGAAGCTGCATTTTGGTGCCCTTTGTGACTTGGGTTTTATCTGGGGACTCCTTCATCCCTCATTGGCCAAGCTGGAAAAGCCCTTTACAGCTGGATTTGGGCAGTCTGGGCCAGATGCGTGGAGCCAGGATGCAGGAAGCTCTCCCAGTGTCCCCCAGTTTGCAGACTCCCTCCGGGACCCCCCTCTCCCCGCTCCATCCCGCATCCCAATCCAAGCGGGGCGCAGGGACGGGCACCCCCGACCCTCCACTGCCCTGAGCACAACGCTGCCTCCACACTGCAGATCTCTTGGCTAAACTGAAAGGGAATTTTGGGGTTATTTTATTATTTCTGTTTCAATCTGGGCTCGCCGGGTCAGCCCGCACCCGAAAGCAGCGAAACTCGAGAGACAGGACTGCTGTCCCCGAAGCCCCCGGCAGGGCAGGTGAATCCTCCCCAGAGGATTTTTGGTCACACACCCCCACGTGGTGTTCCGTGCTCCTTGGTATCCTCCTCCAGGAGCAGGGTTTGCCCACGGTGAACCCTCCGTTGTCAGCACTCTCCTCCTCCTCCATGTCCGCCCCAACCTCCCCATGCTGCTTCACCTTCGTCGCTGAGATTTTTTTTTTTTTTGCCATCTTTTTTCCCCCCCTTAGCATGGATGTAATAAATGACAACACAAATTCCAAGTCTAATGATATGTTCACAAGGACAATCTACACATTCACAAAATTAAAACAGGAGAGAGAGAGAGAGAGGAGAGGAGAGGAGAGGAGAGGAGAGGAGAGGAGAGAGGAGAAAGGATGCAAGCTATCACTGAGGCTCCCTCAAGCCCCGACCTCGCCGCTGGACCCGCAGCAGTTGTTGTCCCGGCCAGCGTCCCCGTGGCGACGCCTTCTAGATCGTGGAGGTTCTGTCGACACCATCTGCAAGTGGGAAGGGAGAATCAGGAGCAGCCCCAGTGAGTACTGGAATCCCCCAAGCTGGGGATTTGGGGTATGGACCCCCAGAGCACCCCCAACCCACAGCCCCTACAGCGAGGTGGTGTTGGGGCCACCCCCACCACCTCCCATCGCCCCACACTCCAAAGCCTGTGTCTCATAATAATAAAAGGGGTGCAGAAGGGTTTTGGGGTGTCAGTGCTCTGCTGGTCCCCCTGTGCCACCAACTGTCCCCACCCCACGGCAGCTGCCCCAGGTCACTGTCCCAACACCAGTCCAGGCCTTCTGCCACAATGCCACAACCTCTTCCCCAGGAGCAGAGGGGGTTTTTGGGCAGCCTGGACTTGTCACAAGGCAGGTGACAGTCTGGGACTCTCCTACAGTGTGACAAGTTCATGTGTCCCTGACCAGGAGTCAGGGGACAGGGACGAAGCTGGTCCCAGGGGCTGCCTTGCCCACAGTTCACCCAACCCTGCAACACCTGCACCACAGAGGATGCAAAATTTTCCTCCATCTGAGGATCACGGAAGGACAAAAAGCCCCCAGGCATCCTTTCTGTCTCCCCTGAGCCCCTGTTCCCAGCACCCTGTGACAGCAGGGATGCATCCAGCCACAGCCCGATCCCGGAGCGAGGGGTCCATGACCCACCCCAAAGCCTCACAACTGACCCCGGTACCAGCAGCCCCCTGTCCCCACCCCCTGGGGGCAGAAATCAGCACCCAACAGCACTTCCAACCCTCCAGCCCTGATCCCACCCCCATCCCCATCCCCATCCCAAACCCCATTCCCAGGATGAGTGGCAGGAGGCAGCTCCCAGAGTGGCTGTGGAACAGAGAATTCCCTGTTACCACTTGGAGCACCACAGCCACCTCCCTCCTTGACACTAAAAACAAACAGGTTTGTTACGCCTTTTTTTTTTTTTTTCTCTCCCCCGAAAGGTTTATTTTTTTAAGAGCTATTTATAGCACAACCGGTTTGGAGAGGCTCGGGGAATGCGACCTGGAAAAAATAACTTGGAGGAACAGTACCCTGCAGAGGAACAAGACAGCTAAGCCTCGGCTGGGCACACGCCGGAGAAACGCTTCGGGTGACAGAAGTGTCCTTGTTTTCCCAGCCAGGGATGCTGCCAGGGCCCTGCTGCTTCCCACAGTCCTTGTTCTCCTGTTCCTCTCCCCGGGAAGGGCTGTTGCATCTGCAGGGAGCCTGGGGGCACTCGTCCTCTCCGAGGGTTCCTGTCCTCAACCATCGGTCACAGTCCAGGATTTCCGCAGCGAGACCCGAGCTGGTCACCGGGGACTCGGGGCGATGCCGGCGGCCGTGCTCATCCCATCGCTGGGGCCATCCCTCGTGCTTGGGGGTCCAGAGCGTCGGCAAGGGACACCGGCAGCGTCTGGTGCCGCTGCTTTGTGCTGCACCAGGCTCTCCACTGCTCCGCTGCTGCCTTTTCCATCTTCCCTGCTTGTTTTTGCCCCGGTCCTCCTCCCTCCCCGTGCCCGTTATCCGCTGGCACCCCCGGCTGTGTGAGGACTGCCAGCACCAGGGCACGGCGCCCGGCACAGCCCCTGGCCCAGCGCCTGGCAGGGATTCAGCCCCCAGCTGTGGGGCCGCCCCAGCCAAACGAGGGATCCGGTGGTGGAAGGGCACAACGCTCCAAAGCCTGTGACCCCTCCGAGCGCGCTGGCGGCAGGGGCTTTATCGAGAGCTAACGAGAGTAGCGAGCTAACACTAATTACCATTAGCAAGCTGAAGAGTGGCTAATTAGCAGAGACTCCGCTAGTGCTGGTGCGATCCCTGCGTTCGGCTTTGCCCCCTGCCCCGGCCACCTCGCCGAGAGAAGCCAACATTCCCATCCGAACACCCCCGGGAGCAGCCCCGGGAGCATCCCTGCATCCGGCCCCGCCGCCGTCCCGCTCTCACAGCCACAGCCTGTCCCAGCTTTTGGGGGGCACGGGGCAGGTGCTGGGGGGCTCAGCAGAGGCGGCGTGGACGTGCTGGAAGAGCCCCAGGAGGAGGGAATGCTCACCGCTGAGTGCGTGCTCCGTCATGCTCAGGCACAGGGACTCCAGCCTGTTGTTGATGTCAGGTTCAGTCACCGGCACCTGGAACTCTGCAGGGAGAAAGGGAATAGGAGACCTTGGTCAGGGACCTGGCAGGGACCCTGCCTGCCTGCTCCGTGTGGGAAAACCATCTGAAAAATGCTCCAGGAGGGTCTGACAGGACTCCCAGAAAAATCATCTTCAGCAAGAGACACTCACAAAAGCAGTCATCACCCCCTGTTATCCATAAAGGATGAATCTGAGGGGGTTCAGGTGCTGATAAGAGATGCAAGGGACAGCTGGAGCAAGAGCAGAACCCCACCCAGGGAGGGGGCAGCCCTGGTCATCTCCTGGGGATGGGTGCTGTCCGTGCAGGCAGGGTTAGTGCTTGGACATGGGATGGCAGCACAGACCAGCAGAGCCACTGTCTGGCTTCTCTGGGACCGGCTTGGCTCCTACTCAGTCGCCCACATCATCACTACCACATCCCTGGGGGGGTGAGCACAAAAAATGGGACACGTACATGAAGTTTGGAGTGTTCCAACACCCCTGTCCTAATCTAAACAGCAGCAAACTTTCCCCGCCCTGCAGCAAAACCCGCAAATACAGCTTGTGCTACTGTGCTGGACGGCATCTCCTGCTTTCCACTGGCTCACAGGATCATGGGATGACGTCCAGGAGGGTTGAGGTCCCCCCACAGCCTGGCAAACAGTGGTTTGTGAGCCCAGCATCACATCATTGCTTATTTTCCTTGTGACTTAATCCACGTCTTTGGCTCCCCAGTCCTCCTACGCCCTCATCCACCGCAGGCTGCCACGCAAAGAGAAACCCATTTATTCTCCTCCAACGCCTGAGAAATGTGCCCTTGTCCCGGTGTTTAATCAATACCCAAGAACAGCTGCTGCTCCTGCTGTAGGGAACATTTGCTGCCCAAACGCTGCAGTTTAACACTGCCGGCGTGTGAGGCCAGGGAGCTGCCAGCCCAAACCAGCAGGAGTGTAGGGATGAGGGGGATGGATTCCCTGTCCCGAGGTGCAAATGGTTCTGGGGTGTTGGTAGGAAAAGGCATGCTCAAAGCTAAGGAAGGGATACACAAAGAGGCTTCCTCAGGGCCAGGATGCTCCAGGTCCAGGGTCCAAGGTCAGCGGGATCCTCCCTGAATGAGAGGATGCTCCTATACACAGGAGCACTTTGGCAGTGTTGGGGAAGGAAGCACTGACACAGCACCGTTTCCCTTCACACGCACTGTGGAAAGAATTTCCCCTGAGTGCATGAATTTCCCCTGAGTGCAGTCCTTCCGCACTGGGGCTGTGTCCATCCAGGAGGAAAAAGTGATGGATGAGCCAGCACCTGCCCTCCCGACAGGAGCCCCTCAGAAACGAGCTAGGCAAGGCACCAGCACTGTAACCCAGAGTCAAGATGGCACACACAGGGTCTATGGTTATCCCAGGAATTCAGAGATACCCCAGCTCCTCTCACCTCCACTCATCTCACCTGGCTGTGGGTAGGTGGAAAAGCACCTCTGCTGCCTACCTGGCTGCTGAAACATCAGCATGGTCTGCGGGGACGTGTGGACCGGCAGCGAGCGCGTCCTCTGCACCGAGCTGTGGCTCCGGCTGGGCATGCTGTTACTGCCCCCAGGGTTGGCAAACCACAGGTTCTGTGGGGAGCAAACACAAGGTGTGGGATGCAAAGCAAAGCCCCCTGTGCCACGGGTTTATAGCCACTTTGGGCTTGTAGAGTGACAGGATGGTTTGGGTCGGAAGGGATCTTACAGATAGTCTTGTTACAACCCCCTGCCATGGGCAGGGACACCTTCCACTGTCCCAGGCTGCTCCAAGCCCCATCCAGCCTGGCCTTGGACACTTCCAGGGATCCAGGGGCAGCCACAGCTTCTCTGGGCACCCTGTGCCACCTCCCTCACAGGGAAGAATTCCTTCCCAGTATATAATCTAAATCTCCCCTCTGCCAATTTAAAACCCTCCCCTTCTTCCTACCACTATCTGCTCTTGCCAAAATCCCCTCTCCCTATTTTTAAGCCACTTCAAGGACTCAGCTTTTCCCCCTCTGCTGCTCGGTTTGTCCCCGTCCCGCTGCTCCCACTTCCACATCCCACCGCACAGAGGGGAGCGCAACCCAAATGCCCACAAACAAAGAGTGGGAAAAAAAGTGGGGGTTACGACAAGTCAGAGAAGGAAAAGCAAATGAAGCTCGTGGGAAAGGGATGGAAGAGCTGGAGACGCCACGAACGCGGACCAACCTGCCTGCCTTGCTTGAGGATGGCGGGGCTGGCGGCAGGGCTGCGCTGGGGGGTGCCCAGCAGCCCCGTGGGGCCCAGCAGCCCCAGCCGGGCCGTGGGGAGGTTGCGGGAGGGGATCTGGAACTGCCGGGGGTTCCTCCGTGCCAGCCCTGCCCCCGCGGATCCGGCTGTCGGGAGGGAGTTGGACTGGCCAAAGCCTCGGCTGCGGAGGGAGAGAGAGAGAGACAGAGAGAGCGCCGGGGGTGAGACACTGACCCTGGGAGGGGGTCCTGACCCTCCCACCCCACCCAGGGTGAGACACACTGACCCTGGGAGAGGGTTCTGACACTTCCACCCCTCTCAGGGTGAGACACTGACCCTGGGAGGGGGTTCTGACACTTCCACCCCACCCAGGGTGACACACTGACCCTGGGAGGGGTCCTGACCCTCTCACCCCACCCATGTTGAGGCACTGACCCTGGGAGGGGGTCCTGACCCTCCCACCCCACCCAGGCTGAGACACTGACCCTGGGAGGGGGTCCTGACCCTCCCGTCCCACCCAGGGTGAGACACTGACCCTGAGAGGGGGTCCTGACCCTCCCACCCCACTGAGGGTGAGACACTGACCCTGGGAGGGGGTCCTGACCCTCCCGTCCCACCCAGGGTGAGACACTGACCCTGGGAGGGGGTCCTGACCCTCCCGTCCCACCCAGGGTGAGACACTGACCCTGGGAGGGGGTCCTGACCCTCCCACCCCACCCAGGGTGAGACACTGATCCTGGGAGGGGGTCCTGACCCTCCCACCCCACCGAGGTTGTCCCTCCATCCTGCAGAGGCAGCAGGAAGGAGGCAGTCTGGCTGTGCTGCACCCTCTCTTCTTCCCCTCTGCCAGTCGCCTTCCTGCCCTTCTGCAGTTCTCAGATCCACACTGGTTTTCTTTAAAGCTTATTTCACTCCTGCAAAATGGGTCTGTTCTTAAATACAATCTAAAATAATCCAGGTAATGCCCTGGGAACTTGATTTCTTTGAGATTTCTCATGAGTGGATTCTCCAGTGTCTAATTTAAGTTCAGCTTTTGCTGTTGGGTTTTCTTTCTCCCCTTCTAGGTTTGTTTTTACAAATATGGTCCCCCCTGAGACTTCTCAAGTTCTGTAAAATTTGGTTAGAATGACCTAATAAATCCAAGTTTTATTAGGAAGGGCTGAGCTCTCCTGAAATCTCATCCTGGAAGTTCCTATACTCTCAGTTATCTCCAAAACACCGTCTTTCTTGGGAATAAAAAACCTGCAACAAACCAGGCTTTGCAGAATGAAACCAAGGGGTGATGTTGATAAAAGTGATTTAGAAATATTTTTTCTTGGCACAAGCCCTCCCCTATGCTTTCTAGGGTCACCTGAAATCCAGCATCACCCTGGAAGTGAGCAAACATGGTGTTCCCAACACAGCCCTGCCTGGCTCTCTGACTGCACCTCCGGCTCTGCACCCTCTGAAAACTCCTAGCCTTTTTTCCTGCCACTTGACAGCTCTTGGAGGAATCCCCAGTGCTGATGCCATCACCAAAGGGCAGCAGGGAAAGGGCCCAGTACTGGGGACACACAGCACAGCTGGGCAGTGCTGGGTTTGGAGCCATGGAGACAGGGTGGGATCGGAGGGAAAGGCAGCGACCACACGCACAAGCACACTGCCTGCTCTGCTCCCTTCCCAGCCAGCACCTGGGATTCCACTGCTGAAGCTTTTCCAGCCCTCCCCCTTCCCCAAACACAGCTCTGAACCCAGCAGAACCCCTCTGGGGGGATGTTCCCACTTGCAGTGCTCTTGCTCTGGCCACTGCATCCACCCCCCAATCCCGAAATCCCGTGTACCTCCTCTGCTGCCGATAGCCTGACAGCTCCAGGAGGGATTTCCGAGGGAAAGACCGAAAGAGTTTCTGCACCTGCTGTTTCCATGACAGCAGCCGCTTCTTCTGGATCTCTGTAAACGCCTGCCCCCCAAAAAAAAAAAGAGAGAGAGAAAAATAGGAAATGTATGAATAATCTTCTGGACAAAGCCAGCAGGGATGTGCATGTGGGAGTGTGGGTAAAGAAAAGCAGCTGGAGCAGGTGAAGGGGTGAGTTGAGCCCCATCAGAAAGTCCAGGGGGAAACGCTGGTCTTTCCTCGGGATTTACTCATCTCAGGTGGAGAAAATGCTGGCAGCATTCCCTGTGCCCCAGTGACAGCCCAGCTTTGCCTCAAGGCTGCCAACTCCTTTTGGCAGAGCGAGGGTTTGATGGTGGGTCCTGATGGGTGGTGCCACTTGTCACCTGGATGTGGCTCTAGAAATGCTGCCAGGGTGAGCAAAACTGGGATTTGGAAAGCTGAGCTGCCCTGTGGCATCCTGCATCCTATCCCCCTCCTCAGGGCTGGGCAGAGCTTGGCTGTGATGCTGGCACCGACAGGCTGTGGGGAGGTCACCCAGGTGAGCCCGTCACCCACCCGGGCTCCCTGCAAAGGTCACCCTGGCAGCGACACACCTGCTCCCAGAGCTCCAGGCAGGAGGTGTGGGTGACAGGGACACCCACGTGCCACCACTGCTAACTTTAGACAGCCTAGGTCTCTGTTGGAGAGCAGCAGAAGTCTCCAGAGGACAATTTGGAGGCTAATTAGTGCCTGACTTGATTGCTCTGAACCACTCAGGAGGAGATGCTCTCTCCTGGCGCTGATTATGCCGGAGTCAGCGCAGAGGGTGGTCCTGGGACGTGGGCTGGCTCTGGTGGGAAAAGTGCAGGCACTTTGGGAAAAGTTCCATGTCCTCCTGGCTTTGCTCTCTGGTCCCAGGCCTCAGCTTCCACCGCTTTTGCTCCCTGACCCCTGCCATAGGGGCAGCTGATGGAAGCAGCTTGTTCTTCCAGGTACTGCCAGAGTAGGTAGGAGTCACTGCAGGACACCAGGGACACTGGCAGGAGTGTTCCAGAGCCCTGTGACACAGCCTGGGCCATCCCAAGCCGTGACCCAGCCAAGGCAGATCCGCTGGGAGCAGGAACAGATGTAAAATCCCTGTTGCAAAATCCCAAGACCACGTGGTGCGACAACGCCGAGGGATCGCCGGGTCGGTCTGATGGAAACCGCCTGCACGTTCATCCCAGGATTCTTGCTTTCATCCGGCTGCTGATGGGACTGTCACGAGCCAGATGAATTTCCCAGCTCCAGGCCTTGGCAATTAAACCAGCGTGGGGGGAAGCAACATTTCCATGCACCACGTTGGAGCTACCGCCTGCTCCAAGCCTGTTCTGTCACAATTACTATTAATACCCCCCAAAACTATTTGTGTTAGAAACCCAAAGGTTTACATAAACAGACACTTTGGAAACAGTTTCCAAGTGATGAGAACAACAGTTTTAGATGATCTGACACGACTCACCTCGTGGATTAGACATTTGTCTATGAGCTGTAAATAGGAACTTATATTTTCTTCATCGGGTCGGGAAACTAAAAGTTGTGTGCAGACTGGAAAAAAAAAAAAAAGAGGAGAAGGGAAATGGGCATGGGGACACCAAGATGGGGCCCAGAAGGGGTCCCAGAAACATCTTGGATATCCTGTTTCCCTTGTAACCATGAGTAGGTTTTTCATCAGTAAGAAAAAACACCCTTCCCCAATTCCTGCTGTACCTTCCTATATTTAGGGCCAGATTTTGTTCTCAGTTATGATGGTGTAAATCCAGAGTAATACCATTGGAGTCCCCAAAATTAGACTTAAATAACTCAGGGGCACAGGATTAATCCCTATTCATAGGCAAGAGATCTCCTTCTCCCATGCCCAAATCTGCCCCCACTGCAGAGTGGCAAATTCCCACCTTCCCTGATGAATTTTAACCTCTTTTGGAATGAATGTCATTGAAGGAAGTGGGAATGAGCTCACAGAGGAATGAGTTTCTCCTGCTGTCAACCCCTGGGCAGGGATGCCTGGGGGTCCAGGAGGACACCACATCTTGGCATGGCTTGTGCCACACTGACATTTGTCACAGGAATAAAATGGGGCCGGAGCCCCACATGTGGCTGTTTCTGCAGGGAACCAGCTGGGGACAAATTCTGCACCAGGTTCCTGTACAGAAAACATCTCAGCTATTTTTTTTTTTTTTTTTTTGCAAAATGGTTGAAAATAGAGACAAGGCTGATATTTCTTTGTGGCACCCCAATGAGGCTCTTTCTGTTCCCAGTTTCCTGCAGATGAGACCCCCCCCCTTCCTCTTCCCCAGGGAGATCTCCCTCCATGCAGCCAGCACTGACACCTCAGGTGCCACCAGCAAGGTTAGGGCACATCCAAGCTCACACAGATTTGCTCCAAGAGCCATGAATATTGCACAGGAGGTCGGTCCCCAGCTCAGCTTGCTCCTGTAACCTCCCAATGTGTTATCCCTGATGCAAAGCTGCACACCCTGCACTCGACATGGAATGGCAAGGGAGTATTCTGGATGTCCTGCATCCAAACTGGGGCATAAAAAGGGGCTTGGACCCACTGATTTGCACTCCAAATAGCTCGTGTCCAGCCCATGCACCACTGCTACCCTGCTCCAAGCAGAGTAAATCCAAGGGATGCTACTCAAAACACCTCCGGATCAGTGGGATGACCCAGGGCTCTGGATGGGAAGAGAGAGGACATCTTCCACTCCTGACCTCGGGAAAAGTTGTGATTTCTGCCTCCGACCTGGGGCAGGGAAAGGATGCTTTCCACCTTGGACCTGGGGCTTGGAATGCATGCTATCCACCTTGGACCTCGGGCAGGCAGCTTGAGCCATTGCTGCCCCTCCCCAAAATCCCAACCCACCTGCCCTAACTTCTTACCTCCAACCCCAGCATGACAGGACCTCAAGAAGCCATCACCCCTCAGACTGGGACCAGCAGGAGCTCAGGGAAAGGCGGCTGCCACCGCACCCCCCCTGCCCCATAGCAGCCCTCCCTGGATTTGAGTCCCCAGGTCAGCGGGGACAAGTGGCAGCCGCTCACCTTTCCCCATCACCCGGGTGAACTGCCCGGGCAGGTCACCCTCGGGCAAAGGGGCCCCTCCGGACTCGCCCTCGCATCCCGGCAGATGGTGCTGCTGCATCCCGGCCGCCGCGGAGTCCTTGCAGTCGGAGCCTTGGCTGTCCGAGCCCAGCAGGGAGGAGGGGTGGTGCGAGTCCACGTCCCGGCTGTGCTCCTCCGTGCTCGAGTTTTGGGAAGAGTAGGCTTTGATGGGGGTGAGGATCATTTGGTGCAGTTCCTGCAGCGGGACACGCAAGTTGCCACCTTCCAGGATGTCCTGTGGATGGAAGTGGAGAGAGAAGGGTTTGTCTTTGCAGGGACAACGGGACATCAGCTGTAAACCAGACCCCTCCTGTGACCTCCTGAGAATTCCCAGCTTTGCTCCTGCTTCAGGATCCTGCTGCATTCTACAGTCAACGGCCATGTTTCATTCATCAAGTCTTTTCCTTTTATCAGGGGAGTGCTGCAGGGACTGTGTCTGATCATCCGTGGATGTGTTCAGACCTGAATCCCCAGAGATAAATGTGCCCCCATCAACCACTGGGACCCAAACCCAACAACAATCCAGCTTCAATGTTTCCACATTTCCACCAGGGAAATGGCAAGTCCATGGAAGTGACTGAGCCTGGGAGATTTCAATGCCCAGAGCAGCAAATACCTTGTTGCACCCCCAGCAATCCTACAATCCCAACATTTCAGCTCTATTTCATTGGAATTGCATTAACATGGGCTCATTTCCCATTTCCAGCATTGCCTTCAAGCCTGGCTCCCAGTAACTGCTCTGTCCCAAAACTGCTTGCCATGGCATCCTCATGCTCTGGGACGATCTCAGAGCCCAGGACCACGCTGGGATGAAGAAGCCTGTCCTGTGGCAGCTGTGGGGACATCCCTGTCCACTCTGGGATGGGCTGGAAGAGTGGCTGCAGAGGGCACTGGGAGGGTTTCAAGGGGAGCAGGTGGTTTGTGGTCAGACACAGAAGGGGACACCACAATGTGAACTGATACTCCCACAGCAAAACCATTCAGCTTGGAGATCCTGGGGCAGATCCACCCAGGAGGGAGAGAATTTGGGTGCACCCCACCTCGCTCCTGGTGTGGATCAAGAACTCCATTTCTATGGTCAGATCCTCACCCCACTGATGGGAAATAACTTCGTAGCCTGGACCAGAACAGCTCACTGCAGGCAGGCTCCTGCACGATCTGGCTCATGGGACACTGCTTGGAAAGAGGCAAGTTTTGGACTGAATCCTGATGTGCTGAAGGAAAGGGACACTAAGTGGGCACATGGGATGTTGATTCTAATTCCTGCTGCATTCCCAGCTCACTCTTGGACGTCTCAGCTCCATTTCTCACAAAGATCTGGTGTCAGTCTGCTGGGCACTATTTTTCTGGGAGACAATCCTGCCCTGCTAACTAACAGAGAGGGGTGGAGCAGCTCTTTCCAAGAAAGCAGCAGTGTTTAGCAGCGAGACACTGCCCAGAAACATCACGTCCCACACATGCTCTTGTTTAGCAAAAACTGGATGGGAAGCCTGGAAAGGCAGAGACGTCTCCTGGGAGGAGCTCACAGGCAACTCCGAGCCCCAGCAAAGGGGACGGGGTCACAGTGCCACGGCCCAAACCCACCCCAGAGGGCTCCAAACCAGTCCCTGCCACTTTCCTCCTGTATTTTACAGCGTGCCTGGCTGGCTGTGCCAGCTGAGCTGGGCTCCAGCTCCTGCACAGCACCACTCAATCAATACCAGATTCCCAAATCCTGGCGGAGAAGAGGAGGAAGAGGCTCTGCAATCGCCTGGAAAACACAGGGCTGCAGCCAGCTCCATCCAGCTCTTGGATTTAATAGTTATTATTAATAATGGAGGTAAATATGGCTTTATTAGCTCCTGCCATACTCTGAGCACAAGCCCATATTATAAATAAATAGTGAAGCAGTGAGCTATGGAAAACACCAATAAATAGCAACACACCACAGAAGTATTTAAAAGCCCCTAGTGGGAGGCTCTGCAAGTTGCTGTTTGAAGATGGTGCAATTAAATATAATATAATACAACGATAATAAATAGGGAGAGGTTGGGTGAGCTGCTCCCAGCTAGGCTGTGGTGCTGCTACTTCCCCAAAAGCCCTTTCTGCAGGGTTTAAGCTTTTGTTGAAGTGATAAAGAAGTTCCTATTTATTCTCCTTGGAAATTCAAGATGTTGCTCAGGCACTGATGGGAGTGTCTGCTGTTTTATCTGAGGACAGGGTGCCCATATGATGTTCCAGGAAAGCTCAAGTGTTTCTGGGCACCCTGGAGCTGGCCAGGGCTATAGGGTACATCCACGCCAGCTGTGTGAGGTGTGGGAGATGCATTAGGACACACTCTGCAAAACACAGCTTTGAGCAATGTGGTCTAGTGCAAAGTGTCTCCCTCACCAGGGCAGAGGGTTGGGACTTTAAGGTCCCTGCCAGCCCAAACCATTCTGGAATTCTTTGAAATAAAACCTGCATCAGATCCCCACAATATGTGTAAGCAAAGAGTATTTCACCCCAGAATTCATTCCTGGCTTCTTAAAAACACAAGAAATACAAAAATGGTTGTGACTACTTACCCCTTCTAGAGATTTGAGCAGGTTTTGTCTTTCTTTTAGCTTTTGGATACTGATGACTATTTTGTGTCTCGCGCCTTTGGTAACGTTCTGCAAAAACAGGACAAAACTTGATGTTAGCACTTCCACAGGGCAGCTGGCTCAACCCAAACCCTTCCTCTCCTAAACAGAAAGGGCTGCTGGAAATTAATTACATTTTTGAGTGCAGGGATTTGTGGGGGACATAGAAAATCACCCAGAGACTTGCTGAGGATAGAGATTTCCAGCTAGTCTGTCCCTCCCTGGTGCACCTCACACATGGAGAGCAACGGTGTTCCCATTCCTCTTTATCCCAAGGATAATCCATAGGTGAACCTGAAAGCAGTGGGGGGTGGAACCAGATAATCTTTAAGGCCATTTCCAACCCCAACCAGCAATATTCTATGAGTCTATGACACTTTCAAAGGCAGTCAGCCATCGAAGCCCCACTGCCTCTAAGGGAGTTGGCTAACACAGGTTGCACCCCTGAAACTCCTGAACTTAATCCCAGCTGGGAAAAAACCCCAAGCACAGCTCCCAGTGATGAGACTTCCATGCTGGGATTCCAGTAAGAACACAGGGACAAGGTTTTTTTCAGGCAAAATGCGAGATTTTTTTACTCCCCAAGACCAAATTTCCCTTTTTCTGCTTCCCAACCATGGAAAGACACAGAAAGGGGCTTTGGAAGTTGTCACCCCCCAGGTGAGGTGGGACGTACTTGTGCCTCGAGCTGGCATTCGGTGAGGGCCATCATCTCCTCGTACGTCATCTGGGAGAAGAGGGCGGCGTACTTGTGCAGCCGGAGGCTCTTCAGCCAGGCTGGGACATCTGGAGCACAAAGGCAAGGACAGGAGAGCTCCCTTGAATTCATGGAACGGCACGACCGCGAGCAACGGCATCAACACCGACACGAGGGGCATCCCTACGGACACCTCACTAAGCTTCATGGACCTTTGGGAGGACATGGGGCTGTGGATGTGGATGGGACACGGAACCAGCCCCTGGATGGGGACACAGGGCTGCGGATGTGGGTGGGACATGGAACCAGCCTCTGGATGGGGACACAGGGCTGCGGATGTGGGTGGGACGTGGAACCAGCCCCTGGATGGGGACACAGGGCTGTGGATGTGGGTGGGACATGGAACCAGCCCCTGGATGGGGACACACGGCTGGGGATGTGGATGGGACACGGAACCAGCCCCTGGATGGGGACACAGGGCTGTGGATGTGGGTGGGACATGGAACCAGCCCCTGGATGGGGACACACGGCTGTGGATGTGGGTGGGACATGGAACCAGCCCCTGGATGGGGACACAGGGCTGTGGATGTGGGTGGGACATGGAACCAGCCCCTGGATGGGGACACAGGGCTGTGGATGTGGATGGGACATGGAACCAGCCCCTGGATGGGGACACAGGGCTGTGGATGTGGGTGGGACATGGAACCAGCCCCTGGATGGGGACACAGGGCTGTGGATGTGGGTGGGACATGGAACCAGCCCCTGGATGGGGACACAGGGCTGTGGATGTGGGTGGGACATGGAACCAGCCCCTGGATGGGGACACAGGGCTGTGGATGTGGGTGGGACATGGAACCAGCCCCTGGATGGGGACACAGGGCTGTGGATTTGGATGGGAGGAGGAACCAGCCCCTGGATGGGGACACAGGGCTGCGGATGTGGATGGGAGGAGGAACCAGCCCCTGGATGGGGACACACGGCTGGGGATGTGGATGGGACATGGAACCAGCCCCTGGATGGGGACACAGGGCTGTGGATGTGGATGGGACACAGGGCTGTGGATGTGGATGGGACACAGCCCCTGGAGGAGGACACAGGGCTGTGGATATGGATGTGACAAGGAACCAGCCCCTGGATGGGGACACAGGGCTGCGGATGTGGATGGGACACGGAACCAGCCCCTGGAGGAGGACACATCCTCAGAAGTTGGGTTTCTGTGGGAAAGCCACTGGGAATTAGCCCATGGGGAGCTGGCATTGTGCCACTGCACACCAAGCTCCTCTCTGCTGTTTTCCCAGGAACATGGAACTGCTGAAGCTCATGGAGTGGTTAAGCTTAGGACAAGCAAAGGGCTGTTCTGCGGACGGTAGACACTGATTTATGGCATGAGGGATGCTGGCATGTGCTGAAAATGGAACTGGCTGCTTAAACAGAACTAGAGAGATGGGTTTGGGATGGAAAAATGATGTGCCATCAAAGATGGTCCCACACCCTGCTTCAAAGGGTGACCTGGGACCTAAAATGCACTGACTGAAATGATTTCCTTCCCAGCTGTTACCTGCAGTGTAGCATTTATCCTCCTGACATCAACATGGTCTCACAGTGAGGAACCTGGGAGGGGAAGCCTTCCTCTGTGACATTCAAAACCCCATAGAGGGACACCTCCACGATGAGGCGTCCTCCACGGAGAAGGCAATGTGACAACAAGCAGGTATGCAGGGTTCTGCAGGTTTGGGGGTCGGTGGTGACACCCCACCAGGGAGGGGGGCCCTGCAGGTGTCTGTGCTGCAGCACAGCGCTGGGCCTGTGGTAACATTTTTCATCTGTAAAGGCTTCAAACGCTTGGCCACATCGAGACCTGCTTTATTCAGCACCTACAACCCAACAGGAGCTGTGCCACAGCCTTCCCAGCTGATGTGCTCTCCTCCCAGCAATACCTGGTCCATAGTCCTTGTCCCCTTCCCTACCAGTGAGACACTCAGGAGCTCATTCCCATGCTGGGACATCCATCTCATGGTGTGGGTCCAGAAAGTCCCACACTGTTCAGTACCACATGCAAGCCAAGGATTGTCCATGACTTCTTCCTGAACCAAGGCCTCATCACTGGAAGGGACAGGGCAGGAGGGACCTTGGTTTGGTTCCCTAAGGCAATCCATACATCTGCCGGAAGTCTCCTGCTGCCTGGGCTGGTCCCAAACCCACCTTGCGTCCAAGCAGAGGATGCAAACAATCCCAGCGTGCTGCATCCCGCTCACACTCTCCAAATCCCAGACACACATCGGGATTCACGTGTCAATGAAATTCCTCAAGTGCTGCGCAGGAGATCAACCCCACACCAAACATGGGGAAAAGCAATTACTGAGCACAGATGGGCTAAAATTCACCGTCTTCCAAAAGTTCTGACATGCAACAGTCCCAAAGTCTCCTACCAGCACCCTCTTAAGCTGATTTCTGTTTAAAATAAATAAAAAACTTCTTAGCAAAAAAAAGCCCCATTTCCAGCACAGGCTCAAATTTCAACATCATTTTAACACAAACCCACACCATTCTAGTGACAGCACATTAAAAGTCTCCCTGATCCCACATCCCCATGGGACACCTGCCTTTGGCACGCATCCATGCCAATGGCAAAGCCCACAGGGATACTTCTAGAAGAGAGATGCAACTTCACATAGACATTGAACCCTGCAGGAAACCCATCTCCAACCTCTGCAGAAGCAGCTCTTTGCCTTTGCATCAGCCTGTCGGGATCATGCCTTAATTCTGGGGAGAGTGATGGTCCCAGAGCCCCCCTGCCAGCAGAGATGGCAATCCTGGGAGCAGGCTGGGGAGAAGGAGCCACCCCAGGACAGAGAGAGTGTGTTGTGTGTGGTGGAGCTTTCCCCCTTCCCACAGGGAAGAGGCAACCAGGAAAGCGCAAGGACATCCAAGGTGATTTCATGGTCCTTGGAAAGTCAAACTTCCCAAAGCTCTCCACGGATGGGTGAACCACCTGCCTGCAGAGCTACTCTTTAATCAGCAATTACCAGAAGCTAATTGCAAAGTCATGGCACAGCTGTCAGGAAATTTAGAAGGAAATCAACTCACCCTGCCATATTTACCCACAGGACACCTTGGACAGACTCCCATCGGAAACCCCTGGGTCTACCAAGACCTTCCTCCTGGTGCTCCCCAAGCTGTGCCCCAGGAATCACAGAGTCCTGGAATGGTTTGGGTTGGAAGGGACCTTGAAGATTATTTAATTCCAACCCCCTGCCATGGGCAGGGACATGGGAAGGGACAGACAGACAGACAGACGGGCTCCATGGAGAACCAAGTGTTCCTATCTTCCCCTGGAGAAACCAAGAGCTAGGATAAAGCCAAAGCCATCTATCTTCAGCATGCAGATAGAGGGAAAGAAAAGAAGTGGGAGGAGACATAAGACCATAAAGATAAACAGAAAGGAAAGAAATAGGTGACACTGGGGGAGATAAACTGGTAAGGCAGATGGGGATCTGCCATGGGTTCCTCACATTCCAGATCCCGTGGGTCTGGATCCTCCTGGATGCCCCGGAGGGCGTTCAAGCAGGAACCAGCTGACCAGGAGCAGGGGTGACACCCAGCCACAAGAGCCTGCAGGCACTCAGGGAGACGTGGCTGCAATTCAGAGAATGGACTTGGCAGCCGGAGCAGCCGGCCTGGATGGAACACGAGGCAGCCCCATAAAAATGCACCAAGTTGTGCTGTGTTTCTGTAGGAACAAGAAACGGCACGATCGGAGTGCAGGGAACGGGCAGTCCTCTCTTTTTTTTTTTTTTTTTTTTTTTTTTCAGGAAAGCTGTGGGGATACAATGGGTCATATGCAGCCCACAGTGCTTTGTTATATGAGGACGATGAGCTACACAGCCACAGGAATGCTGTCTGGAGGCAAACAAGCCTCTGCTCTGCTTCCAAGTCCAGTTTTTGGGCAACACACCTTCAATAAAACACAGACTTTTTGGAAAAAAACCTGGCAAAGAGAAGCAGGAACAACCCCAAGTTTAGAAAACATCATCTGGGAAGGCAGTGGAATGGTTCAGCCTGAAGAAAACCCAGATGAGGGGAGGACACAGCAGGCATAGACACCAGAGGTTGTGAACATCTGCTCTGCACGTCCCTGGACACGGGGGACAAAACCATTTGGCTGAGTCAGCAATGGGGGAATCATGTTTGGAAGTCTGGAAAGGGACAGCCCGAAGAAAGGTGGACATATCCCAGCTGCACACAGCAGCAAGGGGATGTGTTAATATGTGGGGGTGATTTAATTGATCATTGCTCGTGGACAGCCTCTGGCTTTTGTGGCTTTGGCCACACAGGTTGATTGCACAGCACTGGGAAGTTCCTATCCATGCAGATCCCAGAGCTGCAGCTGTGGATCACAGGGAGCCAAGCTCCCCATGGTCTCCTCCCCAGCTCCTTCTGCAGAAACCTGGAGAAATGTAGTGTTAAACAGCCCTTCCCTAGAAACACTTGCTCCCAAAAAGTTCTCCCTGGCCAGACAGACTGCAGGACCCGACCTGCCTCTATTACATTCCCTAGAACCATGAGGGGTTTTTCATGCATTTATTTCATGCACATCAAAGCCATCCAGAGCCAAGCCAAACACAGTCCCACATCATACAGATTTATCCATATCTCAATATCTCAATTTGTCTGTAATTAGACTAAAATCAGACCTTGTGACTGTTAAAAAATAGTTATTTCCCTATTCTGATACACCACTGGTTTGCACACAATCGAGCTGCTTTGCATTAATACGAATTGGAGTTGTTTAAATCAGTCTGAGAGCTGCAGGGTCATCTTCAGTCTGTTCCCAGGAACACACACTCCATGTGTTTGCCCAGTTTTTAGCTGTTTATTCCTCCTCAGCCTGAAGTTTGCTCTGCATCTTTGACTGCAGCAAGTGGGGTTCATTTCTGCCTAGTTTACCACCAGAATCACATATATTCATTGCCAAAATCTCTGTGAAATGTAGGTATAACGGGAAAGCCAACCAAAACACGCAGGTTAAATTCACTGCAAACAAGAATCCCAAGCCAAAACTTCCCCAAATACTTGGTGGGTACCAAACACTGCAACGGTAAATCACACATGGCTTGCTAAGCTTGCTCTAAGCTATTTTTCACTGGCATAAAAAAAAAAAAAAAAGACAAAAAAGAGCACCACTCGCATCCCAAAGCCACAGGCAATGGAAAAAATCCAGCTTTTTGGAAAGCTGGCAGCTCACGGGATTTTGGGGCAAAACCAGCCCACCGGCACCCAAGTGCAAGACGTCAGATCAGGACCAGCTGCTACTTAAAAGAAAACCCAAGGCATTCCCCTAAACCTAAATTCCTGAGCCGGGAAGCAAACGCCGGGAGGCCCCGTTTGGCCACGAGGATCCTCGCCCAAAACCGCCAGGCGAGAGCCCCGCGCTGCCGGGAGCACGGGCGGCTCTTCCCCTCCTGCCTCTGGGTGCTGGGGGGGTCGGGGTCTGGTTTGTCACTCACCTTTCATCCCACTCCCTTCCTCCTGGAATGTGTTACGAGCGGAAGGCTGATCTTCTAAATGTTCACTCCCACCACTTCCCGAAGAGGCTACACTGCTTTGTGGAGACAGGGGGGCATGATCGGAAGGGATGCACTGGGGTCCTCTAGCTCGTAAGTCCTCATGAGACATCCATCCATGTCCTAGAGGCTGGTTTGGCACATTCATGGGTGGGGTAAGGGACACAGAGCGTTTCAAAGGGCTGTGGTGTGTCTGGCCTGAGAGAACTGAAAAAAAAAAAAAAATAAAATCAAAGAGGTTATTCCCCCCTCGCGGCACGGGATGCAGCAGAGTCCCCCGAAAAAAAAAAAAAAATCAAATGAAATTGTAAAATGTGTGGTGGTGGCTGGCCATGGTGCCTGGCTGATGGCTTTGCAGCACCCCTGAGCCCTACCCTGAGCTCTCTGCTTTGCCTCCTGGGAAGCAAAAAGGATGGGAGTACCTGCAAGGAGATGGGGTCACACGAGCTACGCTGGGCTGCTCAAGGGAAGGTGTTGTGTGGATTCCATCTTTAGGGAAATAACATCAATCGAGCAGTTCTGGAGCGTAAAAATCCCAGGATGGGGATGTCCTCACAGAGATCCAAGGGAAGCATCTCTGTCTCTCCCTTTGGGTTAGGACCTGGCTTGTGCTCCGAAGCAGGAGCACTTACACATCTCCCCAAATCACTGCAAGGGTACTTCTCATCCATAGGAATGTCTCAGCCTTGTTGAGTCCTACTAAAATCACAGGATCATGGGATGGTTTGTGTTGGAAAGGACCTTACAGATCTCATTCTAACCCCCTGCCATGAGCAGGGACACATTCCACTAGACCAGGTTGCTCCAAGCCCTGTCCAACCTGCCCTTAAACACTTCCAAGGACTACCTCTGTTTTAAGTACTGAAAAAAGCATTAAAACATTGCTCTGTTTGCTTAACAAAATTCCAGTTCCATCACTCAGAGTCACTAAACTACTGGTCTAGCCATAAACACAGTGTATGTAATTTAACATGCAGATTTAGGATGCAAACCAGGGAAAATTTCCCTGCTCTAGGAAAACCTGAGGGCAGAGGGATTAAAATGACCTTTCAGCCTATAAGAAACAGAAGCAAAGACTTTTCAATTTTTCTTTCCAAACCAAATTTTCAAACCGTACAAAACCTGGGGGAAATTCATTGTTCTCATGGCTTTTCCATCTAAATCATCAAAGCCCTAAAGCTCCTTAATCCCCTTTTTGCACTTACAGCAGTTCACCAAAACCACTCAGGCTCCTCTCCATGTTATTATTTAATATAAACGAGTCTTGGTGGAAAACCCCCAGCCAGGTGCACTGTGCTGCAAAGGTTAAGCCAGGCTTAATTCCCAGCTCAAGCCTGGGGGAAAACCCACCATCAAAGCCAGCTTGCTGACCAGGAGCATGAAAATGAGGCAGTAGTGGGGTTACAAAAGGAGGAGAGAGAGAAACACCAGAGCACATTTGCATTTATTAACCACCTGCAAAAAGCAGCTGGTACCACAGGCAGCTGCTGGATGAGGCCAAAAAACCTGTGGATTTCTGTAAAGTTTAAATAATTCCTACTTCTGAAAGGGCTTTCTTGTGCCAACACACAGCACTAACACCACGCTCTGCAGGGAAGCACTGGGGTGGCTTATGGGGAAGAATTTATTCCCTTCCCATTTAAAAACTATACAAACATCTTCCAGAAGTCTCTTGGCAGAAAAGGATGTCAATGAGATCCTGAGATTGTTTCCAGAGCAGTGTTATGCTTTCTAAAGCTGTGATGTGATGCATCCGGATGGGGAAAGAGATGGATTTCAGAAGGTCTTGGGCAAGCTTTTTCAGCTCTTGGCTTTGCAATTGTACCCCCAAAATAGCATCTGCAGATGCCACATCACCCTACCAGGAGAAAAACATATTTAGGATTTAAAACCCCATAAATATAGGGGGAATTATAGGGAAAAAATGGATAAATTGGTTAAAATGCATCACCAGGGCTGAGCATTGGCTCCGCATCACCCAGAGCCCTTCTGTGCCTGCTGCCCCCAGCTATGGTCACTCTGCCATGGGGGAGAGAATTCACCCTGAATTTGTTGTAGGAAAAACACTGATTTAGGAAATATTTGTGCCCCTCAGATGAAGGAGACATGCAGGAGAAGGGCCAAGGAGCACTGAGGTTAATCGTCCCCTTTCAGGAGGCCAAGGGCTGCTCTGCTAATCCAGCTCTCACAGGGTGTGTGTGTGCAGACACTGGTACCCAGCAGTGCTTGCTCCACCCTGCACACAAGAGGGTATTTTTGGCATAAATCCAGCCCAGATTCCTTCACGAGCAGCAATACCCCTGCAAACTGCTGCTCTTCCATCTTAATTTTATGTCCCCTAATTAGAAGCCGGTGTCGGCTGAAGGAGAAATAATGAACTCCAAAGGATGGCCAGGGACAGTGAGAACCCATCCAGTGCACCAGACAAAAATCAGTTCCACTCCTTTCCCTGAGATAACGCAATGCTGGATCCAAGAGAACACGTTTTACTAAGCCAGATTTTTACTGAACTGTGAGTCAGTTCACCCAGCCCCTGAGATGCAGCAGGGATAATCCCTCTGCAAAGGATGCTGCAAGTCCCCAGCTCCCTGAAACCACCCCAGCCACTCTGGGGACCAGACTGAGATGATTTAAGGGCTCTTAGCACTGGCCTAACTTTAGAGACTGCTTTTTATTGCTGATAATGTGGTTTCTTGCAAACCCTCTAACCCATTTCCATCAGCCCTAAAAAAGCTGAGAATCCTGGGATGGCACCCCTCTTTTACTCTGTAATCCCCCAGGAGATTAATAAATGCCCCTATTTATTATATTTATTAATAATATTTATTAACTGCTGCTTGTGGTCACTCCCTCAGCTTCTTGAAATAAGAGGATGTAGCTAATTATTTCCAAAGTGTCAGTTTATTGTAGGTCCTGCCCTGAATTTGACCATTCTGTGTGCTTTTTGGATGGTCCGAGGTGAATCCAGGGCTGCTCCTGGCTAAAATGAATGGTCCACGTGGGCTCTAACTTCAGCAGGAGAAAACCAAGTGTGAGTTTATCACCTTAAGCTCATGCCTCCTTTTCTTTTACTACAAAAAACATTAAGCTTTCATTTAAAAAGGAAATCTAAAATGTTATTCTGGGCCAAGATAAGCTCCCAGGAGGTGGGTGGGCACGGCTGCCTCTCTGAGTGCTGCGAGCTGGGCAAACAAAGAGGGGAAACCACCACTCCAAAGGGCATCCCACGCTGGCACACACATCCCCACTGGCTTTTAAGTGTGCCCCACTTCTGGTTTAGAAGTGTTTTCCTGCCCTTTAGGTGCTGCAAGACTCTACACAGGCACTGCCTGGTCCAGCTCCTTCCAAACTGGCGTCCAGTGGGACAGGGGTGGGAGCAGATCATGGTTTTCTCTGGAGTAAGCGGGCTGGTGTTGCCCCTTTGCTTGGCTCTGAGCAGCCAGGGCTGTGCTCAGCCCACACCAGACCAGGTTTCCTTGCAAGAAACCTCTCCATGATTTCCAGACTGGGATCAAGCTCAGGGTAATATTCCCAGGTTAAAAAAAAAAAAAAAAAGTAGAGGATGGAGAAGAAGTGATGGCAACCAAGCTCCCCATGACAGGAGGCAGCTGCTGGCCACGCTGGGAGCATCCCTGTGGGACCAACCCCTCCTTCCCAGGCAAATCTGGATTTATCTCAGACCAAACCCTGGCTGGGGTGGCAGGCACCACAACACACTTATAGAAACTCTGAGGCTGCAAGTGCTCTCACCCCCTGAAGCCTTGGGTTTGGGATTTTTCTCCTCCCCCTCTCTTCCCTTTTGAAGTGGTGCTGCCTATTTTGGGAGGCAAGGGCTGATTTCAAGAGGGTTTTTGTTCGCTGAGGACCATGTGGAACAGTGTCAGACATTTGTGTTGTGGTTTCTCAGGGTTTTGGGCCAATTTTTTTCAGCCTGAGAAGGGAAAAGCCACCCATTCCTGTAATTAGAGCTGAGAAATTGGGCTCTGCAGGCAGACTTTCCTCCACACAGCATGGGACAGCTGAAAAGGTGCTCACTCTCCCTCTGCCCTTCATGAAATCTAGCTTAGAGTGCTGCAAAAGTCCTTGAGAGGAGACACGTGTGAGGGTTTCCAGTGAGAGCTAAACCCACCACTGGGAGTATTCAGAATGTCTCCAGTCCCCACCATGCCCCTGATACCCAAAGGACCAGCACAGGCTCCTCACATCAGGTTACAATTCCAAATAACATCCTCCCTGTGCCTGCAGAAAGGAAAAAGCACTGCAAGGTGCATACTGAACTCTTTGGGACCTTCTTTTGTTTTTTTTTAGTCTAAAAATGGCACTTTTTGGCTGCAAAGTTGTTTATGGTGCATCCTCAGGCAGAGCTGGTCTGCTGGTAGCTGGAACAGCAGCCTGACCCCAAAAAGTGGGGATGTTTTTAATCCACACAAGGTTTTGTGCAGCCTGGAAGCTCCCCCATGGAGAGGGAACATTGAGCACCCCCCTGACAAAGCAAACCCCAAGCTCAACTCAGTCCTCCCCTCTGCCTCCTCCTTGCTATCCCAGTCACGACACATCCTCTCCTCCAGGAAGGCTTCCCTGTGCTGGCAGACCAGTGCCCAGGGCTTTTCCAGCTTTTCTCTGCCCAGAACCCTTGGAAAGAGCTGCCAGTGGGTCACACTGCCCAGCTGGCACCCAGCCTCCTTCCTGGGCACCTCATTCACCCGCTCCCCACGCTGCCCCAGGCAGCTCCAGCACAGCCAGAGCAGAACCTGTTGGAACATTTTTCAGCTCAACATCCCCTAACCCTTGGAGCCTCTTCTTTGTGCCTTTTTTTCTTTAATCTCTCCTTGTTCTGTGGCTGTGACTTCAACTGTGTTTGTAGGAGCTGGATAATCCATGTCCTGGCCTCTGAACCATGGGCTGACCTAACCCACGAAGGGGTGAAATTCAGGGTCCTAAATGCAAGAAGCCACTGGGGAAAAGGAGAATAGTGGTATTAGGAAATTAGTGGTATTAACCTCTGCATCAGGAAAAAACCCCATACAAGCAGAGTGCTGCCTCGAGCAGAGAAATGGGAAGAAGCACAGACTGCAGAAAAGACTGTCGAGCAAACCTTTTTTAAGAAATGGTGTTTTTAAACACAGTTTCCTGTTGAAGAAACTGGACAGAGAAACAATAACCCCTTTGTTGCTGCTCTCTCGAGCAGCGCATGCGAGGCCCCATCCAGGCTCAGCGGGGAAGGAACCCTCACAGGGGCTTTTGAAATTCCCTGCATGGCACAAACACACGTGGACCTGCTGTCTGGCTCCAGCAGGAGCTGCTGTGGCTGTTATTTACTCATTTGTGTGGCAGCAGGAGCGGGGCTGCAACTAAAGATGTGTAAATTCAGACCCTGGTGGCTCCAGCAATCCGACGGGATGCGTTTCTGGAAGGAAGCCCAGCTTGTCTCACCAAGCAGCAGGAGCACAGGAGCTGCTTTCAAGCTCCTTCACAGAATCCTGGGATGTTTTGGGTTGGGAGGGACCTTAAAGAACATCCAGTCCCACCCCCTGCTATGGGCAGGGACACCTTCCACTATTCCAGGTAGCTCCAAGCCCCATCCAACCTGGTCTGGAACACTTCCAGGGATGAGGCAGCCACAGCTTCTCTGTGCCAGGGCCTCAGCACCCTCACAGCCAAGAATTTATTCTTTAAATTAATCTGTATCTCCCCTCTTTTAATTTAAAACTTATTTTAAATAAGTTTTAAAACTTACTATAAATTTAAAGATTTCCCCCTTGTCCTATCACTATTAGCCCATGTAAGAAATCCCTTTCCCTCTTCTTTATGAGCCCCTTCTAAAAGTACTGACAGGTCCTTGCTTCCCACTGGAGCATTCAGCAAGGTGGAAGCAAGACAGAATAGATGTGAATCCAACCAGGATTTAACTCACAGACAAAAGAATGCAAGGAATGGTGGCTCAGGGAAGTGGGAATGGGTGGGGATGGAGGATTAGGGGTCTGTTGCAAGGAGGTGCTGCCCTAAACCAAGGAGTCTCCTGGGGTAAACACAATGCCCCAACGTCCAGGCCAATAAATGCATTTTTTTTCTTTTAAACTCATACACAAACTACAGAAAATCACTGTTTGTCCCTGGGGAATCCCAGTCCATTAATATCAAATGCTGCTGTGCTGAACCAAGCCTCCCTAATTATCCCAGAAAATAGCTTTTGCTATGGGCTCCTGGGAGAAATTCCTCCCCTGCTCATGAATGAAGCCAGATAAACAGCGCTGGGATGCAGAAACTCTCCTTCCCAATGTCCTTTTCCACCCAAAAGGGATGTCCAAGAACACTTTCTTTGCTCAAGTAGCAGCCAGGGCTCCCCACTGCCTCAGTCCCTGGTCTGAGGAGCATCTCCCTGCTGAGACTTCCAACAGCATCTGCTTCCACCACACTCCAGATGGAGAAACCCCTCCACCACTTTTACAACCATTTCAGGAGGCCAGCCTGGAGGATGTGCATCCTTTACACAGCAAGGGGCAACCAGTGGGAAACTGGGAGTGAGAAACAAACGGCCCTAAACCAGTCTGGTGAAAGGGGTGAATGCCAAACCTCTGGAATTGCCCCAAGAAACTGGGATCCAGTAATCCCCAGAGTCATTAGAAGGCTGTGGAGTGAGAGCAGGGAGGCAGAGTGTCTTTAGCAGTGACAAAATACATAAGGACAGTGAGAGTCTCCCATGATGTACATGCCACTGCCATCACCCAGACTGAAACAGACCTGCAGCCTTTTCCATCCTTGCCAACTCATTTTGGATTTTCTCCTCCCTTGGCCCTTTTTAGCCACTTTCACTCATTCAAAAAAGCCACCTACTCTCCCCCTCTCTTGTAGGCCCCATGGTACAAATTTTGCAAGACAAATTCCTCAGTGTTTCAACCTTCCTCTGGCCTCCACCTCTTGGGAACTCACACACCCCATCCCGAGAACCTTCCCCTTCCATCTGGGCTCGCCATGTCTTATTCCTTCTCTTTCAAAAGCACAAAATCTTACCAGCTCCAGGAGAAAAGAGAATCCTCCTGGGTCTCCAAGACCACCAAGGGGCAAACACAGTATCCAGCTCCCCCCCATCATGAGAAGATGCAAAGGATGGGACACCCCATGACAGGGGGAATGGTTTCTCACTGACAGAGGGCAGGGTCAAATTGGATATTGGGAAGAAATTCTTCCCTGTGAGGGTGTGAGGCCCTGGCACAGGGTGCCCAGAGCAGCTGTGGCTGCCCCTGGATCCCTGGAAGTGTTCCAGTCTAGGCTGGAAAGGGCTTGGAGCAACCTGGGATAGTGGAAAGTGTCCCTGCCCATGGCAGGAGGTGGAACTGGATGTTCTTTAAGGTCCCTTCCAACACAAATCAGTCTGGAATTCTAAAATTCTATGACTCCCAAATCCTGAGCCATGCGATTCTCCCCAGCAATCCCCAGCAGCAACGGGACAGCCACGGCTGGTATCATAAACCAAGTATTCATTCTTTCCCATTACTGCTCCAAATTAGCTCAGCTCAGCTCAGCTTTCCACCTCCTCTACATACCCACAACAGATGCATCCTAAAAATCTGCCTTCATCATCCTCCAAAACATTCCTGATTGCTCAGATATTGCCTCGCATTCGAGTTATGGCACAGATCCCCGCGCCAGCTAACACGAGACCGCATTGCTCAGCAAACAGGGGGGACTATGGTTACAAGAAAACATCAAATCAGAACAACCAGCCTGAAATAAAATTGCATAACCGATGGGAACAGCAAAACTTGAGGGGAAAATAAAACAAAATTTAGGAAAAAAAAACAAAACAAAAAAAACCACCAAAAAACCACAGCTTCAAGGCTGCCAAAAAACTGAGCCATTGATTACAGTGCATTTGATCCATTTGCATGCAGAGAGCTTTGCTTTGGAGCCGAGATGGAAACAGTCTTAATATAGCTGGGGAGAAAATATCCTCCTTGCACTCTCCTAACTGCACTTTGATAGGAAGCAGCCACAGAGCAGATGGTGCCTATATATAATCACCAGACCTATTATCCCAGCCTCTTTTAGTAATTTGAAGGATGTGATAACCACAAGGAGAGCAGCAAATATTCCCCCTCCCTCCCTCCCTTCCCCTGCTAATTAAAATATAAAAAAAAGGAAAAAAAAAAAAAGAAAAAAAAGAAGGAAAAAAAAAAGGAAAAAAGGGGGAGGAAGCTATAATTATGGTAACGAATAAAAGAATTTCCAAATGAAGTAAATAACTATTTTGTGCACTGCTCCTTTAAACCAGAAGTCAAAAGTTAATTAAATAGCAGCGTGTTACTGAGTCAGGAGAACACAGAAAGTCCCAGTGCAGTGGGGAAGGAGACGAGATGCTCCAGATGAATCCAAATCACAGCACTCCCATCCCTCCTCCGTGCCCTCCTGCCACTTCTCTGCAGGTGCTGTGTGATGGTGGGGGGAAGGAGAGCTCATCTCTTTCCCTTCCTCTACTTGCCAAAGCCTGGGGCTGCACAGATTCAAAGGATGAGCAACGGGAAGGGGATTCTCTCCAGGGGTTTCTTGCTGCATTGAAGATGCTCAGGAAAACATCACCAATGTGATTTTAGTGATGCTTTGAGAGAAGGCTGGGGAATGGTGGTGGTCACGGAGAAGAAAGAAAGGTTTGAGGAGGGAATTACTCGTCAGGCCCTTAACAGATGTAAGTTAATGGTGGAGGTGCTGAGGAACATCCCTGGCTCCCAGACGCAGCCCTCAGTCCCCTGCTGATGGCTCCAGGGGTGATACAAAGTGCAGAGAGGAACCCACAGGTGCTCATGGGGTGATGGGAAAAGCAAAGCTTCCCTTGGGAGAGCACCCAGCTCCCACGCACTGCGTGACCACAGCTTGCCGTGGTCTGTGCCTGTATCCGACAGGCACCAGGGCAGCTGCAAAAATACACCCAGGTCTAGCAGGGTCCATCCATCAACAGAACCTCCCAGAGAGAGGAGACTGCCGAGGGGTCTGAGAGAATTACTGGGGCTGGCTGACTGCTCCACAACCCAGAGAGCATCAATCACCTGCCCTGGCGGCTTCTGCACCGCTTCCAGGCCAGAAGCAGCATTAATTGGTGACAGGAATCCCAGGGACTGTAGGATACAGACAAAACCATTGCTGCTGCTTCCTAACATCCATCCCCAAGACACCCAGACTGCTGTATGGAAAGTGGAGGTGGCATCAGAGCCACAAGATTCAATCTCCCCCCCATCCCAGCTTGCACGTCAAGGATAGCGTCCTACCCTCCCATCAAGGGACAAGTAACACATCAACAGCAAACCACGGCAGGCATTCCCTGCCCTGAGCACCTACAGTTGGTGATTGCACTGGGATTTCACAAGCTGAGAGGGTGGGAACATCCCTGGGTGCTGCTGGAATAGAGATTCCCAAATTAGGTGGCCTCGTTCCAGCCAGGAAGCTGCAGAGCTGCTCTGTATGTGAATTTGGGAGCAGTGCTCTGTGAGAGCACAGAATCACACAAGATGCACAGTTGGAAGAAACCCAAAAGGATCATCAAATCCAGGTCCTGGCCTTGCACAGGACATCCCAAGAATCCCATCCTGTGCCTGGGAGTGTTTAAATACTCCTTGAACTCTGTCTGGCTTGGGGCTGTGACTACTTTCCTGGGAAGCCTATTCCAGTGCCCAGCCACCCTCTGGGGGAACAGCCTTTTCCTGATACCCAACCTAAACCTCCCCTGACACAGCTTCACACTGCTTCCATGTGTGAGTACAGACCAAACCTTGCTTAAAGAAGCTCTGGAGGAAGGAACTGTGTGATCCCAGAGGACACATGTGTGACATGCCCACTTTGGGGACAGCCACATGTCTCTGGCTGGAACTCCGTGCTCCCTCTCCTCCTCCCCATCCATGCACACCAACCACCACCTGCTCCATGGCTTCCCCAACCCAGGGCTTAGCCAAACCCAGGGTTTGCAAGGGCCTAGGCAGCCCAGAGCACATGGACTGTTTACCATCTGGTGTCACGAGGGCTGGTTTAGGAGCACTCACATGTGTCTGTATTGACCACACACGGTTATGAGCCATCCTTGGTATCACCACCTGCTGCAAGTCACCACTGAGCCCAGCCTTGAGGTCTGCTCTCCTCTTTCCTTTTGGAGACCCTTCTGCCTTTTGGTGACATCTCTGCCTCCAAGCATCGTGGCTGATGAGGGGTCAAGCAGAGCCACAAGATCTATCCTGCTGCCCATGTGAAAATCCACTAGCCAGAGCACGCCCGTGGGAAACGTGTTCCCTTCGCTGCCTACTCACTCTGCTTGGCAAGCAGGGATCCCTCACTTGCTCCACACCCTGCTACAGCAGGACCAGCACATCCCAAAAGCTGTAGGCTGCACATATGCCCCGTGTTGTCACTCATTTCCCACCTGAGAGCAGAGCGGGCACGGCAGTGAGGACCCTGCTCTGTCTCTGTGCTGTCTGATGCCTCAGGTGACATCAGCTCTGCCTTGCTAACCCCATCCCCTCAGAGCCATCTGCATCCCCCCAGAGCTATCCACACCCTCCCTGAGCCATACATATTCCCCCAGAGCCATCCACACCCTGCTAGAGGCATTGGAATCCCCCTTGAGCCATCCGTGTCTCCCAGAGCCATCCCCATCCTCCAGGGCCACCTGCATGCCCTGAGAGCCAACAGCTGCTGGTAAGAGACTTCTGCCCCACGGCTGCAAGGATGGGCAACCCTATGAGCAAAGCTACCTGTGATCTGCAAGTTCCAAATGAATAAAACAGGAGAATCACTCTTCCAGATATCCTGAGCACAGTGCTCTTCAGTGGCTGATGGGTTACTCTAAGTCACCCTGCGAATCTGTCTTTTCTTCCCTCCCAGTGCAGGTTATGATGTTTGGAAGACAAGAAATAGGCTGATGTGTGTCAGGCTGGAAACCCTGTGGAGATGACTGAAGGTGGGATCTCAGCATCACATGGACCTTTGTCATTCAGCCAAAGAGACAGTGAGAAAAGAGATCCTTTGGGAGCAAAGAAGTGAAGGGAATGTGCCAAACAGGCTCAAAGGAGGATCCAAACGAGCAGGGGCAGCTAACCTGAAGTTTCAAGGTTAGAAAAGGAAGGGACACTGGCTATAAAGCACACTCAAGAGCAGGGGCAGATCATTCCCAGATCTTTTCTTGCTGACACCTCAAAAGGACATTGCTCTCGTTCTCCACCACCACTTCCATCTCCAGTGCTTGATGGCCTCCAGGGTGAGGTGGGTGACCACTCGTCTCGCTGGCTGAGTGATGGTCTGCAGACCAGGGACAAAGAGCTTTGAATTTATAGAGGGGACAGAAAATCTGTATCTGCTGTTCAGTGCTGGAGTAGAAGATTACAGATGGACTTGATGATCTTCAAGGTCTTTTCCCAACCTAAGTGATTCTACATTGTTCTCACTCCTGTTTGCTGCTGTATTGATGTACATGGATTTCAGCAAATAACTCTGCTCACACCTGATCTTCTCATCCAACAGTTCTGATTTCAAGCTACAGGATTAGCAAGATTTTGTAGCACTGGGAACCTGACAAAGTGTGAGACTTCTGGAAGCCTTCTCTGTCCATTGTGTGTGACACTAGAGGGCATGAGCAAGACAACAAATGCCCTTGTCTGCCACCACTGCGAAGCTCAAGTGCAATAAAGGCCAACGAGCTTTTCTCAGTCTATCAGTAAAAGAGAAGAAAAGCAGACGTGAGAGGTGTCCCCAGCTGGCAGGATGAGTGCCAGGGTGCCAAGTCTCAGCAAGGCCAACTGAGCAACAATTTTCTGAAGGCAATTCCAAAAGCTAATTTGCAAAAACAGGACATTTGTTTGCTTCACTGCTGTAACCTCACTAAGACTTCTTCATTTTCTCATGACATGTTTTGCTAAGTCTGCATGGGAGGAAATGTCTGTGTGAGGCAAACACAGGCTGAGGACACACAATGCACTCCCTTCAGTTGCTGCTGAAATCTACACAGAGGACAACGACTCTGAAGCTGCCCATCAACCCAACACAGATCAGGGTGGTCCTGTGGGTTAAAACACGCAGCTATCCCATTACCAGCTCAGTTTGGATACCAGGTATGGCAACAGGGCTGTCTCCAGTGGTAGGCAGCGAGCTGTTGCACAGCAGGGTAGGGGAGGAAGAGTCAGGAAACCCACACTCTGTTCATGGCAAGAGCTTTTTTGGTGCTGTTTGTTCCACCTCAGTTCCCTGATGACTCAGGGAGAGCTCCAGGACGTTCATCTGCCCTCTCACTGGCGATTCCATACCTGGAGCAAATGTTGGCAAAATCCTGCAAGCCATGTCACGCACACATGTTCTGACACACAGCAGCTGCAGATCTGCCTGTAGGGCAGGATCACAGAAAGACAGAATCGTTTGGGTTGGAAGGGACCTTAGAGATCACCTAGTGCCATCCCTTGCCATGGGCAGGGACACCTTCCACTATCCCAGGCTGCTCCAAGCCCTGCCCGATCTGGCCTTGGACACTTCCAGGGGCAGCCACAGCTTCTCTGGGCAACCAGTGCCTTACCATCCTCACAGGGAAGAATTTCTTCCCAACATCCAGTTTAACCCTGCTCTCTGTCATTTTGAACCTGGGCCGGGGTGCATGGAAGGAAGAACCCTGATTTACTTCTCTTCAGCTCTAGGACAAGCTGGAGATTTTTCTTTTTCAGGACAAGGAATTTTTACAGTGAGTACTTCTCCTCCCTTGCTCTGCTTGCTCTCCTCCTTATAGACAAACACCACCAGTTTTCTGGCAGAGACTCCCATGGGAAGGGTGTAGCAGGCCTGAGCACCCGGCATCTTTCCCATTTTTGCAGGAGAGGAAGGGTGGCTCCAGACTGGCAAGAGCTTTGCTGGTCCAAGGACCTCTCTGCTCCCTCTCAGGGGGACCCAGGCAGTGCAGTGACACTGAAACACCAAAGAGTGCAACATCCCTCCAGTAGGAACACAGTGCCAATGCCCGGGATTCCCGATCTGCAGGAAGGTCTCTGACTGTATCTGACCCTCACTGACCTGTGACTTTATGGTCCAGATGCGACCAGTGCATCTGCAATCCTCCTCCTCAGCACAGCTAATGACAGACCCTCCTTTGCCTCTGCACAGATTCCCTTCCATGAGGGTGGAAAACACAGGGCTAAGCTGTGCTTCCATCTGACAGCAAATCCTGTCGTGCCATCAGACCGCACTCGGGTGGAGCCAGTTACAGGGGTAGGGAAGGAGCTGGAGCCCCCACTCGAGAGGCTGTTGGCAGCTTTGAAAACAAGCTGCTTCCCTCTGTCCTTGCAGAGTTTCCAGGCCGTGTCTCCATCACAAAGGCGTTGTGCAACCCCAACATTTTGCAACTGCTGCCTGACCTGGCCACAGAGCCAGGACTCCAGGCTTCACCCCGTCCCCCACGCCGGAGCAGCTCCAGCCTCCTCCCTGCCTGTGCTCCCGAGCCCATGCCAAGGCTGTCTGTACTCCTAGCATGCTAAAGCTTGGTTTAAAGTTGCATCTCAAGCTTTGCAGGAATTGTTGATGCAGTGGATGGGAAGGAGAACATGAACATCACAGAATCCCAGAATGGTTTGGGTTGGAAGGGACCTTAAAGCCCATCTGGTTCCACTCCCCTGCCATGGGCTGGACACCTTCCATTAGACCAGACTGAAGGCTCATCCAGCCTGGTCTTGAGCACTTCCAAGGATGAGACAGACACAGCTTCTCTGGGCCAACTTCCATTGTTTGGTGTGAGACCGTATCCTCTGATAACTCCAGAACCAAATTCGTCACTTAGAACACTGGTCCCACTCCTGGAGCATCATTAGTGTGGTAAATCCAGAGTGACTCCTTCAGAACATTCCAGACTCACCTCCTGTAACATCTCCTCAAGCCCTGGCTAAACCTTTGCTGACCCCTGTCAGTGCAGTTATGGGAGAGCCGGAGATGAACCAATCCTGAACCAAATCTCAAAACTGGAGTCTAGGTCGAGTCAAAGTCAAGGACAGCGCAAAGCAAAACATCATATGAGCTTCAGCCACCCATATTGAAGCCCTGTGCCATGACAGCATTAAATCTCATTGTGCCACAGCAGCAGAAGAACGTAGCTCAGGCAAGATCACCACATCACTGTTCTGGAAAAGACTTTGCCCCATTTTGGTGTCAGGAACAGACAGTGCCTTTGCAGGGATGGGTCAGGGAAGGTTGTGCCCTGCAGGGTGTTGCTGGGTTAAAGCCTCTGCACAGATAAACACCTCTGAGCAAGAGGGAGAACTTAAAACTAATAACAACACTAAAACCTAAACAAACACTAAGGAGTCGAGGGCTTTGCTCTGGCATAAAGATTAATAAACATATCGATTGAGTCAAGGGGCTGGGACAAAGGCTGACAGCCGTGTTTATTTTTTAGCATCTATCTGTGGACTTACCAGGCTTTTGCCCAAGCCAAATATTGTGTTAAGGAAGTTTATGAACTGACACATGAAGTGTGGTTGGGTCACCTCCAGCTCAGCCCACGTTGTCTGAGCTTGGTGCCACCAAAATATGTCTGCAGGAGTTACAACAGCTTACCACGTGGGCCTAAACTATCACTAGCAGAGGATGATGCAGCCAAGCAAGTGGCAGAGATTGAGGAGGAATTCAAGCAGAAGACTGGGTAAAGTGTAGGGCTGTTGGCAGACCCACAGGTGCTCCTGTCCCAGCTGCTGCTGAACACACCGAATTCAGAGAGAATTTAGGAAAAACCCCAGCACCGCAGCAGCTCAGGCACTGCTGAGTAGTTCAGCTACTGCCTCAGTTTTGGCATCTTGTGCCAGTACTTGGGGACCACAATGGGCAAGGGGTGGGTCAATGCTTCTGCTGAGAGCTAAGTCTGAGCACAGAAAGGCTCAAAAGTCCACCAAGAGGTTTATGGAAAGGGTCTTTCAAAACCTATTGCATCTTGCAAAGTTCCAGCTATTGTCAGTGATCAACCTGCTGCACCCACCACACCTCCCTGCTTCCAGATCCTGACATGAGGAGCCAGACCCCTTCTGAAGCCTCTGTTTCCATGGTGTGCAAAGCCTCTGAACCACCAGGCGTGCAAAAACCACATGGAAAACCCCCAAAAAAATAATCCTTGGAGAGGTTTAACAGACTGACTGCAAGTAGATTAATGGGGCTTTTCTCACCCTGCCCCCTTGTTAGACCCTTCCCATGCAGCTCAGTCACCCAGGAACAGCTTCATAGCACAGGGTCTGGCCCTCAGAGAAGCTGAACATCACACAGTCCCACAGCAGCAGGAGCTGGGGGCTTCACAGATGGGGGATTGGATGGGAATGATTAGGTTTAGAGTCTGTGGAGAAGCTGAGACCTTCTGCTAAATCCCCACCGGCTTGCAAGGATGGACACAGCAGAGGCAAGGACCAGGGTGCTACAGCAATACACCCAGAGCTGTGTTTCATATCCCTGTTGATTTGAAACACTACTTTAACAAAAAGCAATTCTTACAGGAGAGAGAAAAGCCCAGAAGCCTTAAGTGACCATTTTAAAGCTTTTAGCTATTTAATTGTGGCTTTCCACACTCTGATACAGAAACCAGGGCTGCTGCCACAAGAAGCCTCTCCTCCCCAAAGTGCTCTCTGCATCCCTGATTTCTAGGAGATGCTGTTAAAGCATCTTGGAGAGACTTCTGAATATCTCAGAGTGAAGGACGACATGCAGCCCTCCAGGTGGACATGATGGCAGTCACCCAAGGTGTGACAGCCCTCCACAGAGCAAGAGGGTGGGCAGGGGAGCCTTTGAATCCCACTGAGAAGATGCTGCATTCCTGCTCTCCCAAAGAAGCCTCACAGGTATCAATGGCTGCTTTGAACACTAAATCTTCACACAAAAATCAGTCACGGAGCTCTCCATGTGTCCAAGCCTTGGGTTGGGCTCTGCACCATCCATCAAAGCCTGGCAAGGTCTCCGTGGGAGAAGAACCACCCAGCTCTCCTGGAAAACAGTGAGGACTGTCCATCTAAACTCCTCAATCACCACCAGCCTCACACCTCTGCCCTGCAAATACAAGGGAATGTTTTCAGATACCCTGAAGATGGTGGATTCCAGCTCTGCTTCCAAAACTTTTGTCTGCACTCAGGGTCCCAATCCCATTTCTTCTCAGTAAGTCCTCAGCACACTTTTGGACTTGCCTCAAGGCCCCCAGCTCACTTTTGGACATGAAGCTTCAGTTTCCTGCTTGCTTTAGCCACTTTTGAAACATGAACTGTAAATCTACGCAAAGCTGCATGAAACACAAGGGGATCCCTTCAGTAACACATATTTTTTGCTCTTTTTCTTACTCTTTGCTGTTTTTCCCTCCTCTCCAGCTCCCAGGTCTTTAAAATCCCACAGCACTAGAGGAAAAAAAAAAAAAAAAACCAACAGGGCAAGCAGGAAATAAAAAAAGCAGGTGAGGAAAGGAAAAAGAAAAAAAAAAAGGTGTTTTCTATGGCCCAGATGAGTTTAGCCCCTCTGCTAACCACGCCAAAGCTGCAATTCCTAGTGGGATGGGGGGACTGTCCCCAGAGCCTCCCGTGGCTACTCACTGGTGCTTGTGCTAGTGCCGATGGTGTTGATGGTGGTGGGGACGGAGGAGGAGGAGTAGAGGGGCAGGTGGCCGTTCTCGCAGGCCAGGTTTTTGTCCTGCCAGCTGGAGGCGCTGACGCTGATGCCGGAGTCCCGAGAGTTCTGCCACCCGTTGAGTTTGTCGTCGGAGTTCTGTCTTTGGTGATAGTAGTGAGCCTGCCCGTAGTCCACCGAGTCCGAGCGGCCGCGGCCCTGCCCGCCAAAGCTCCCCGACGTGCGGTCCTCCAGGTGGTTGAGCCACATGGCCAGGGCGCTCCTGTCCTCCAGGGAGGTGGCGGGGTGTATCAAGGCGTAGGACAGCAGCTGCCTGCTCTCCTCGATGTGCTGGTTGTGCTCGATCGAGTGCGCCAGGATTTTGGGCAAGAGTTTCATGTACTCGACTTTCGCCTCGATGTTGCCGGGCTTCAGTAAAGGCAGGTGGGTTAACAAGAGGGAGATCACTTTATCCTTGGATTCCTGTTGCCACTGGTTAATGATTCCTGTTGAAGGAATAAGGAGGGGGAGGGGGGGAAAAGGAGGTTAACGAGGAATTGAAAAACAGAGGTAATAAAGAAATAACCGGGCTCTGGCAGGGTAAATACAACATGCCAAAGGGATTTCCACATGTGTGGTACCGCAGCATGAGCATCTCCCTGGCAAAGGGGTGCACCACCCTCCAAAACCATTGTCAGGGCAAAGCGCGCCAAACTGGACACCAAAAGTTACCAGATGCCCCTGAAAATCATTGAAAAAACCAAACTACACCCAACTCAATGTGGGAAATGCATTTATAGCCATTTTCCAACTCTACTCTACTGCTGTTGCTCTTATTTTGAGCCAAAATCATGATTTGGCCCAAATTTTTCATATTGTTGCAGATTACAGAAAATACTACACAAAAGCACTCAGTGGATAAGGCTAACCTTTCAAAATAACTTGGCTGGAAAATTGAAAAGGTCAAGATTCAAAGGAGATAACACAGGAGAGAACCACAGAGGGAAGAAGTTTTCCGGCAGGAACACAATCATTCAATCAGGGTGTTGGTGCATCCACCAGCCCAAAAGGAAAGGAGGGAAGGGCTCAGCTGCAGCAGCCCCAGGGCTCCTGTTCCTCTGTTAGACCACAGCAAATAGGAGAGGTTTCAGAAGACAAGGGAAAAAAAAAAAAACCAAAAACCTAGGGGTTAGATTTAAATATGCAGAAGGAAAAGTCAGGGAATTACAAACTGGTCACTTAACTCGAACTCCTGGAAAACTGATGGAACAAATAATGAAACAACCTATTTGTAAGCACTTAGAAGATAACAAGATGATAAGTGACTGCCGACACCCATTTGTCAAGAGCAATTTGATTTCCTTCTGTGACAGAGCAACTGGTCTGTGAATAGCTGGAGGAACAGGCAGTGCCATATATCTTGATATTCATTAGGTGCTGTGCACATGGCTCCCTCAGCAGCACAGCAGAGAGAAACTGCTCTAATGTGGGCACACAACTCATCTGAAAAACATATGGAGGGAGCTGGTGCTGCTGATTCACTGCCAGGCTGGGAGGATTTGCTGGGCAAGGAGACCTGTCCTGGGCCTGGCAGCACCCAGAATGCCATTGGTGATAAGGGTGATGTGATAAATGTGATCAACATGCAGGTATCATGCTAAGAGAAAGGAAAACACTCCAGGAAACTGGACTAGAGATCAGACAGGGTTGAGGATTTGAAGGGGTGGCATGAAGCTGTGTCAGGGGAGGCTTAGGCTGGAGATCAGGGAAAGGTTCTTCCCCCAGAGGGTGGTGGGGCACTGACCAGGCTCCCCAGGGACTGGTCACAGCACTAGCCTGCCAGAGCTCCGGGAGAATTTGGACAATGCTTTCAAGCACAGGGTGGGATTGCTGGAGTGCCCTGTGCAGGGTCAGGAGTTGGACTCGATGACCCTTGTGGGTCCCCTTCCAGCTTAGGATATTCTATGCTTCTATGAGATTTGGAGAGATGTGAAAGAACATCTGCATTAAGCAGGTGCAAACATCTGCACGCGGGTGGGAACAAAGGGCTGTGCAGCACGAGGTGGGCAAGAGCCTGGCTTGGGAAGCAGCACATCAGTCAGATACCATGCTGCACAGAAAAGCTGCACCAGCCAGCCTGACACCTGGCTGAGAGGTGAACACGGGCATGGACAAGCTGCTCTCCACGTCTGCTGCTGCCCAGGGCAGTGGTGGAGTCACCAGCTCTGGAGGGATTTAACAGCTGTGAGGATGTGGCCCTTGGGGACAGGGGTCAGTGGTGGCCTTGGCAGTGCTGGGGGAATGGCTGGACTCCATGGTCTTGGAGGGCTTTTCCAACCTAAACAATTCTGTGATTCTGTGACTTGAACTGCAGCAAAGATGAATGAGGCGGGACATGATGAAACTGCCCTCTGTAGGGCAGGATGGCCTAGGACATTGTGAGATCTCCATCACCAGAGGTTTCTCTGAAGAGCTGATACAAACTCTGAACACCTACCAAATCAACCCAGATCAGCCAACTGACACTTCCCAGCCCCAGGGCAGTCTCTCCTCCCTCTGTAAAGCCTTCAAACTTCCAGCCCTGTCTTAGGCTGTGCTACAGGAGCCAGAACTGAACTGTGTGGTGGAGAACACTCCCTCCTGCTTGCTTTAAACACAGTGCCCAAAACGTCATCGGGTGAAACGCTGAAAACATCCCCCAAAACTTTACATCCTCTCTCCCTGCCTGCTGTCCTCAATGCATTCCAGACAGGAAGCTGCTCTAAATCACTGGTTATCCCTATAGCCTCTGTGTGCTTTTGAGCTAGGGTAACTGAACCCACACCACCGAAATGCAGATCCAGATCTCCACCTCTAGGATCATTCATCAGGTTTGCTCTTGGGAAGGCACAGGAGCAAACCAATGTCCAGCTCAGGACATTCTGTGACCCAGGAATTGGACTCTACGATCCATGTGGGTCCCCTCCACCTCAGGATATTCCATGATTCTATGATTCTGCATGACCCATGCTGCCAGCCGGCAGCTAACCCAACCCTCCCACCACCCCTGAGCCAGAAGAGGGCTGTTAAAGCAGCACCTTCTCCCACTCAGGACCAAACTCTGCCCATCAGTTTCCTGACACGACTGCGGCGGTGAGCAGCACTCACCCCTCCAGATTCACCCTCCCAGTTCCAAGGCATGCAACTGTTTTAATAGGAAGCCACTAGATGGCTTGCTGGAAACGCTGGAGACTCTCCCTGGAACTTTCTGCACTGGTATTTACTTCTCCACGGAGCTCCCCCTCCTCCAGAGCCACTTCCTGAGCCAGCCACAGCGTGCCCGAGCCGTCCTGTGCCGAAAGGAGCAAGGGACACGACGTGGCACAGCTTTGGTGGAGAAGGAACTGCTGTATTGCAGCAGAGAGGACTTTTGGTACTCTGGGTGTGCTCCTTTGCCTGTGGGAATGCTGTGAGGTTGTTTTGGTGCTAAAAAAAAAGGGATTTGGGAGAGCAACACTCAGCATAAGTGATGCTGTAAAGGATACACGAGTGTAGCGGGACTCAAGGCCCACCAGAGCATATCCATATTTTCCATATGCAGATGTCCCTGCTCCAGGCAAGGCTTCCTGTTGGGATGAATCTGATTTATCTGTTCCCTCTCTCTTAGTCAGCTGCCTGGTGAGTTGAAAACATGTCTTATTTTCTCCCATCCTCCTGCAGAGAGGGATGGCACACCCCGATATTTTATCATCGCTCTCATGGTGGTTCAGCAGCACTTTCAGGCTGGCACAGCCAGACTCCAGCCTGGCACCAGCTGGGATTCTGTAGCAGCTCAGATAAACTGAGAAATCAAAGATCATTAAAAAAAAAAGGCCTGCAATGCACTGCTCAAAGAAGTTAATGCCACTTAAACATAGGAGCAAAATACACATAGAAAAAGCCGAGTCTGGTGTAAACTGGGTGCAGGAGAGGAGGAGGAGGAGGAGGAGGGAGGCAGGTGGCAGCTGGGTTCCTCCTGCTCACATGGGGGAGAGCTGAGCATGAAGGTCCCCACTGGGGAAACACAGGATGGCGCCAGAGCTGCTACTTGGGAACTTTGCCTTGGACCTCCAAGAGATTTGGGGGTTTAAACCACAACCCCAAAAGATGGAGCACTGACCCAGAAGCCTGTGGCTGAAAAAGGGCTGGGTGGCTCTGTCCAGGCAGGAGCTGGTCTCCTTCTCAGCCAGCAGCAGGATGTGCACAATTAAACAAAAATGGAAAATAATTAGATCTGAAAGAGGTTTGGCTCTCTCTGAGATGGGGCGGAAGGTCAGGCTTAATCCTATCTGCCAGAAAAATAGAGGGATCTGGAGAGGGCAGTGCAGGAGAGGGAAAGCTGGAGCTGCCTGTGGGCAGGGGGAGAGGGGTTGGCAACACTCCACAGTCCCTCTCCACGCTCTCCCGGAACACAGGAGCCCCCACTTCAGCCCCTCACCTGCTCCCATGCACTCCTGGCCATCTGGGATCTCTTATCCTTTACTGCCAGAACAAGCACTCTGGGGCAGCTGAGATTAGGATGTGCTTTGGGATCCCACATCCCAGGGTCCTGACCTGTGGTGGGTCACAGGCACTAATCACCTGACAACCTCGTTAGTTCCCCTGGATGCTGCTTTAGGGATGCCTGGTGCTTCCCACCACAAGGATTTCACTGCTCTGTGGAATGTCACAGCTGCTGGCAAATCTGAGCACAGAGACAGCCCCAAAGTTAGAGTCCCCCCCTTGCTGCCTTGAAATCCCCCCAGATTCCTGTCCTGCCCACTGCTGCCATTGAATTGCCATCTCCTTTTGGAGATGAGGTAAGGTAACAACTGACCAGCCCTGCACTGGGAAGGGAGCTGCTGGTACCCCCGAAGCAGAAAATCCCTATTTTTATTACGGGACATTTTCTTGGATGAGAAGCTGAATGAAGGTGGGATGTGAAACTACCTTCTACTGAAGGATTACTTAACTGACAGGATTTTGCTGCTAGACAGCCCAGCTGATGCATGTGCAGCATGCCTGTGGATAAATCCGGCTCCAAATATAGCCAGGTCCTGCTTCCAAGACTGAAACCTGTGCTTGTGCTATGAATAGGACCAACACCATCCCCAAAACTGGGGCTTTCTGGCTGGTAAAAGAGGTGAAGTTTGTCAGTTTATTAAGCTATTAAGGGATTTCTCTGTCACAAATCTGCTTAATCCCTACAAACTGTTAACTGCCCCATGTCCAGTGGTGATGGATTCATCTCTAACACGGCACTGCACGAGGGACCTTCCTGCCTTTACTCTGAACCTGCCCCCTGAGGGATGAAGGGGTTATTTCAACCACCAGCAATGCTCATGGTTATGATGTCCTGGGAACAGTGACAGTTTTCCAAATGGAAAGCCAGACCAGATGGACAAAGGCAGGATAGACACAGTCCCTGCAAAAAACAACACGAGTAGCACACTGGTGCCTGCATTTATAAACCCTGAAGGACCAAAGTGCAGGGGTTTACTTCTAGATTTGATTTTTGTGAACAGACTTCTGGGCCAGAAGATTCCAGTTTAAAAACACCACCCCTGCTGAGAGGGATGGCCGAGAGCAGCTGTCAGCACAGGAAAAGAACGTGTGGGTCTCACCAGGTGACATGTCTTCAAGGAACAACGATAATGCCAAGTAACTCTCAAGCACTTGAAGGAACCTAAAAAACAACCAAACCCATCCAAGATAAACCATTTCATTTTGAAAGCAGAAACTGGGTTCTCCTCCTGTTACAATATACAACTTATTTCACAGTGAAGCACAACCCAAGTGAAGTGTCCAGAGAAGGCCATGGAGATGCTCCCAGGGCTGGAGCCCCTCTGCTCTGGAGCCAGGCTGGGAGAGCTGGGGGTGCTCACCTGGAGAGGAGAAGCTCCAGGGAGAGCTCAGAGCCCCTTGCAGGACCTAAAGGGTCTCCAGGAGAGCTGGAGAGGGACTGGGGACAAGGGATGGAGGGACAGGACCCAGGGAATGGCTCCCACTGCCAGAGGGCAGGGATGGATGGGATGTTGAGAAGGAATTCCTGGCTGTGAGGGTGGTGAGGCCCTGGCACAGGGTGCCCAGAGAAGCTGTGGCTGCCCCTGGATCCCTGGAAGTGTCCAAGGCCAGGCTGGACAGAGCTTGGAGCAGTCTGGGACATTAGAAGATGTCTCTGCCCATGGCAGGGGGTTGGAACAAGGTGGTCTTCAAGGTCCCTTCCAATCCAAACCATTCCAGGATTCCATTAACTTGCTGATTGTGAATTTGGGTGAAGTGAGAGAGATGAACGATGTGTAACTTATGAAACAGACAACAGCTTATCCAGAGCAACAAGGACACCAATTTAAAGACTAGATGTGTTTTAAAAACTGCCCAAGGATTTTCCAAGTGACAAAGAGGACATTCACACAGGAGGTTTGGTATCATTGCCCCTCAGTGCTAAGTCAGTGCACTTAAGGGCTCCAGTTGTCAGCAAATTGCTCTTAAATTACTGTTTTATTATGCCCTTGTTTTCAGTTTTCCATAAAAAGTTCTCAAAAGCCCATTCAGATAATTTGCCCAAGCAAGAAATGACTAAGAGAGGGATTCTTAGGATCATTAAGGTTGCAAAAGACCTCTAAGATCATTGAGTCCAGCCATTAACCAGATGCTCAAATCTGAAGGGCACCCTCCAAGCACGTTCCCAGAAGGACTGAAATAAATTGCAATTGTGTTTGGGGAGGAAAACCAGGAATTTGTACTAAAAGTTTAGGTTGGGATCCTTGATCTTGTGAAGCGACATATTGCAGCATTAGGGACTGGACAGAGGAACTGGGTGCTCCTGGATGGCAATCAAGCCTTTCTGGGGATGGACAACACCAAGGTTTTCATGTCTTGGATGGCCAACAGCAAAAGAGAAATCCAATTTATGCTTAGGCAGCTGGCAACTGCTTCCAGTGAGCCTGGGCTCAGTGGCCAAAGAGCAAGAGATGGCTATTTCTGGGTTTGCGGGAAGGTTTTTCAAGAGGCTTCCTCAGCAGCTCCCAGAAGAGGCTCCCATTGTTCGCTGTTTCCTGGATCATGAATGCGAAACTGAATCTGGGTGATGGGCAGAGCTATGTGGAGGGCACCCACTTTTTATTGTCAGAGGCAGAAAATTCAGCACCTGGACTCGTCCTGCTGTGCAAAGACCCAGCAACACATCACCACCCACCAGATTCTGCACACATCCATGGGAGATGCTGCACTTCCATCAAAATCCCCCAAATCTGTGGTAAGTGAGGTCATCTCCAGTCAGCCCTGGAATCTCACACCTATTCCAGCTGCCTGGATGCCTTCATCAGGGCTAAAGGGGTCAAGAAACCTGACCCTGCATATGAACAAACCTAACAACCTCTGCTTGGCCACAACATCATCTCCCAGTGAGTGACCATCATCAGACAAACCTGAATTCTATGTCTACTTGTTCCACTTTCTCCCAAGCACTTCTGTTTGCCTTCATTTCCAGTTGAATTTATCTGCTTTATGCTTGAATTCATCTGACTTCAGATTCTGAACTAGATGATCTTTAAGGTTCCTCCCAACCCAAACCATTCAGTGATTCTATGAGCAGGGTGGAGGAACCACACCCCACCTCACGCAGGGCAGTTTGCTGCAAAGATAAAGCAGAAGAGCAAAAAAAAAATCAAGAGATTTCACCCACAAGTCTGAATTTGCACCAAGTGTATCAACCAAGGGCAGGTTGCTGCCAGTCTCAGCCTTCCCACAACTGGGTTTACGGGTCTGTGAGATGGTCCAGCTCCACACCACCCATCACAGAAATCCACTCTCCAACAGTACTGCAGACACAAACCTCTGCCCTGGCTCCTGCTGCAGCAGCTCAACTGAAGGTGAAGCACAAAGTACTTCCAGCTGAAGGGATTTAAATTATTATTTGCAGTAATTAGCACCTGCACGTTGACCCTGTCACAATACTTTGTTTGGGCAATTTTACATCATTCCCTTCGTAAATCAGCCTCACTCAAAAGGCCAACATTAAGGAAAACAAAGCAAGAACCCTGTTGGAAACACTCTGTACCCCATCCAGAGCACATCAATACCTTCACTGTTAAACCTGGCAGCTTTCTCCCTCCACCAGAGGCCAAATAATCAGAATTTCAGCATGTGCCTCCTCGTTATTGCAACCGACGCTAATTAAAAGGAAAAACATCTCAACGATAAACGCTACTGCCGACCTGCCAACTGCACCAGGCAGAGAGGCAGGCTGTCACTGAAACGCTGCTGAACCCCAATCCTGCTCCTCATCCCCCCACGATCGATGCAACATCACAGCCAACACAGGGGAGAAGACACTGGCGGTGCTTCCAAGCACCTCCACGTCCGCCAGGCTGCGGCGTGTAAATCCCAACAAGCTTCCCCCTGCTCCGGGTCTGAATTTATGCCTGCGCCAGCGCTGACCTCAGCGGGGCGGGAGGACCTAATCCCACATGTCTGAAGGCAGCAGGAGCTGTGCCAGGCAGCACCGTGCCTGCTGGATCCACGGCTGCCTGGCACCGGCACCTCCCGCGGCTCCCGGCGCTGCGGCGGCCCCTGGGAACAGCTTCCTCACAGGTCACCAAAACCGCCCGCCCCAGCGGATAATGTGGGATCTGACAGGGGAAAAGCCAATAAATCCCCGTGGCCGGCTTTTTGCTGTCACTCCCTTCCATTCAGGTGTAACAGCCCAAGCTGGGGAGGACTGGGGAAGCACTGGTGAAGCTCTCACCCTGGAACAAGTCTTTGCTAGGAGCTGGGAACAGCCTGCAAAAAAGCCCAGGACACCGGGAGGGCTTGGGGACTGCTGTGTTCGGGATTAAGGGCTCTGCACTTCCCCTCCCGCAGCACTCAATCTCCCTGGAGGCTTTGAACCTCCAGGTCCAACACACTCAGTGCAACCCCAGCATCTTTGGTCTGTAATGAGATATAAAAAGGCAACCACAGAATTCCCCTTTTCCTGACTGGTCACTTTCCTTTCCTGGGCAGATTCAAGGGTGGACAACCTCTCTGAAGGACAGACAGACCTTTTGTCCACCAGCACCCACGAGGAGAGGACAGATAAGACATCACACAAGGCACATGCACCATCTCCCCTCCTCCAGCAGCCACATCCCACCTCTCACCCTGGCTGCATCGCGGTGCCAGGGAGCACCGGAGCGCGACGGAAAATCTGCCAGCGATGAGCAGCAACCTCTGGGTTCACATGGTGCTGGCTCCCCTCCGTGTTTCCAGCAGCTACATCACACTCTAAGAGGCTAAAAATACATTAGGAAAGTACTTAACGTTTCTTTTCCACCCGAGCGGCTACTGCAGAGAAGCTCCAAGGGGGAGGGGAGGTGAACAGACCAGAGTGGATGCAGGGAAGAGAGGAAAAAAATGGAGCAATGAAGCAATGTGGGACAGCACGTCCCACAAAAGGTGGTGGCCCGGGAAATCCCTGCTGGAGGCAACACTGGTTCCTTGGAAAACAAAAGCAAGAGCCACGTAACCATGACAAGCAAAACGTTTCTGAATACAGAGCAGGATTTCAGGCCAGGCTGGATGGGACTTGGAGCAACCTGGTCTAGTGGGAGGTGTCCCTGTCCACGGCAAGGGGTTGGAATGAGCTGATCTTTAAGGTGCCCTCCAACCCAAACCAATCTGTGATTCTGTGGTTCAGCAATGACAAGAGCAAAGAAGAATTCATGAAGGAGCATCTCCTCCATTCCTAATTACTAAGATTAAGAAGCTCCATGTAAATTAATTACACAATATTCCTTGTTAAATGCAGCAGTGAATATTTAACCACCAAAACCAATTAAGTTCCAAAGAGATAATCTTCCTGCAATGGCTCCCAACATTTCCCTGCGTGCAACAGGTGAGTCCTTCAGCACCCAGGGCCGAGGCAGGAGGGATGGGTTTGTCAGCACAGCTGGGTGGCAAGAGGTGCATGGACTGCTGCGCTTCATTTTGGAAGAACAGCCAGTTTCATGGAATTCTGGAATGGTTTGGGTTGGAAGGGACCTTCAAGACCACCCAGTTCCAGCCCCCTGCCACGGGCAAGGACAGCTTCCACTAGACCAGGCTGCTCCAAACCCCATCCAGCCCGGCCTTAAACACTTCAGGGATGGGGCAGCCACAGCTTCTCTGGGCAACTCTTTCAACCATGTCTCACAATTCTTCCTGGGACACCAGGCAAGGGGCAGGTGACATGTAAGTTCTGAAACAAAAAGCAAACAACCCCTTGCTCCTGTCTCCAAAACCCCTGTGTGGGATAAGACATGAGCCCTGCTCGACTTGCTACCTTTTTAAAGGCAGCTCTCCCTGGGCAGCGAGTTCAGCTGTCTGTCACTGGCACCTCCCCTCTCCATGATGCTCTCCAAAGCAACAGCAGCCCCATCCAGTGTTAGCAGGAGTTGGGAATTTCAGCACTGAAGCCAGGCTCAAGGACAAGCCTCCATCAGATCTTTCCATCCTGTCACCCCAAACAGGCTGATGAAACCCCACCAGAAGACAGAGCAGCTCAGCACCCTCCACACAACTTGTAAACTCCAAACGGGAGCAGAACACCCATTATTTTGGTCAGATGCAGAGCAAACTGGAATATTTCTCACCAAAACATCCCTTAACTCCCACTGAGATCCACAAGGACAGAAGAGCCAGCTCCACTGTGAGCAGAAATGAGTAAGACTTTCATATTTTTGCCACTATTTTCCCCCTCTGCCTCCTGAGCTTGCCAGAGCTCCAGTCATTAGGAGGCTGTTTGTACAAACCCAGAAGTGATGTATTTTTAGCACTGGAGAATTGCATGGCACGATCATTAAGGAGCTTCTGCAGACAGCAACAAGAGCAGGGATTTTTCCTTCTCTAAATTGGCTCCAGCCACTACAGTTTTCAGCCCAAAGCAGACTTTCAGGGAATTCAGGAGGAGCGGGAGCCTTTTTCCATGACATATTTAATGCTGAGCTGAAGTACACTCGATTTTCACACTGTGCATCCGACGGGAGGTTTTATGGATTTGTTTTCTAGGCTGTACTGTTGCACACTTTTGCTACAGAGCATAATACCCTGTATTATCACAACACTCCCTAGCAACAGGACTTTAATTTAGTGCAGAGATTTCCAGTGCTGAGAGCATTTCACTGACTCAGAGCAAAGATGACACGCTGGGAAACCTTATCAAAAGCCCCACGGGTGCCAAGGGAATCTACACCACATGAATGATGGCATTCGAGCTTCTCAACACAACGTGGCCAGCCCTGGCACAGAGAACACCTTGGGTAAGAGGAATTTGCTTCACTGATTTCACAATCCACAGTCCAGCCAGCGTGGAGTGATTCTACACTGATGGTAGCAGTGCCAATGGGTGGGAGATAAGAGTGAAAATCCAGCAAGTGCTCAGTGCTTGGACAGAGCAATGTGGGGAATGGTTCAGTGTCACAAATGAGAGCTCAGAGCTGGGGGGACATCAACAAGGACGAGGTGCCACCTCCTGCTTCTCACCCCAAGGTCAGGAGGAGGACGGATGCCCGGCAGACAAACCAACCAACCGCCTACAAAAGAAGTCCTGAAGAGTGAATCCAACCTGACACTGGACAAGAATGCCCGGTGCCAGTTTCCCTTTACTCACTGGAGCACCCATCACAGGCATCCTGTTCCCAAACCTCAGATGGGGAGGATGGACTTTGGGAAGCCCAGGAGAATACTGCCAAGGTCCCACCTGCCCACAGAGAGCACGCAAAGGTGCAGAAGCCCCACGAGCACTGTGGACACTGTCAGGTGAGGTGTTGCTCCACCTCTGCCAGCTGGGGCAGAAGAGCAGGAGAAAGCCGGAGCACCACGCACGGGTGGGTTGAGAAGGCTCGCGCGGCAGAAATGACACCGAAACCGTGTTCCCTGTGGAGAGCAGAGGGGAACCCATCAGCCCTTGTGCATGCAACGAGGAGACAGGAATATCAGAGCAGCCGTGCCAGGTCTGATGGACGAAGATATCCCGACGACATCCTGGGTCAAGTGGCTTTTGTTGGCTGCTGTGCAAAGCCAGTTTAGCTCAGCCGGCCCACAGAGCCCGGCCCACGGCAAGGGTCAGCAAGGATTAAAAGCATAATTAAACAGGAGCTGCAGATTGCTTCCAGGAGCCCCATCACTCCCTGAAGCCCGTGAGCTCAGCCACGGGAAAACGCTGCTGGTTTTGCTGCTTCTGGGACCTGGGGTACAGGTGGGAAATGAGTTCACTGCCTGCTTTCACTTACACCAGGGTTATACTGCTCACATGCCTCCGCATGCCTTCAAATCCAGATTTTCAGTGGAATTTCCTAGGATGCAAGAAGCCAAAGAAATAAACCATGCAATTTCTGTATCTCTTTTTTGAGCCTAATCCATAAAAAACACCCGAATCTTCCTGACTTTCAGTGAGGAGACTACAGGCACAACCACAGGCACGGAGGAAATACTCCTCTGACTTCTTCATTTCAATTGCAAAAAGCCTTTTAGCAAAAGCTTAATTGAAATGCAGATAAGTTCCTTCAAAGGCTAAAATAAATATATAAAAAATTATCTGAATGTCATAACGGTGTCGCCTAAAATGGATAAAGGATTTAGAAGGGGGAAAAATAATACTAAAAATAAGTTATGAAGGGTATGCAAGGTATTGATATACAGCACATGGTTTAAACTGTTAATCACTGAAGAGATTCCAGTACAAAAATAAAGAGACTGAAGCTGCACATAATGGAGGAGCTGCTCTATTTATAAACTTCTCTGTGCAAAGGGCAGTGAGGGCCAGGATGAGCCAGCAGTGGAGGCAGAGGGGCGCTGCTACGGAGCCTATATTTGAGGGAAAATAAACAAGGTTTTTTATACATTTTTTTTTTCCTAAAACGTTGTCAACAAAATCAAACCGAGTTGTCCAGGAGCCTGTCCATGCCCCAGCCACGTGAGCAGCATTTCCAGCCCTGGCATGTGACAGCTCTCCCAATTTAGCCAGTAACTGACTCCCTCTGACCTGTAATAACACCGCTCCCAAATTAGAGCCCTCAATTTGACTTGGCTCTGGGCCTTCCCTCCCAGCGACATAAAGCATCCTTTTTCCCCCCCTCTCCCCGAACATTCCTAATCCTGTCCTCTTGCACTGCCAACTCAAACTCCCATTTAGGCTTTTCCTATTTTTTCGGGGGGCGGGGGGGAGTGGTGGTTGTGGAGGGATGAGGGGGTGCAGGCAGCAAAGGGCAGGGAAAAAAGACCGGTGGAAAAACACCAAGAGACAAAAACAACAACAAAATCAGACAAAAATTCCAAGTTGGTGACATTCAGCTGGAAAAGCTCAATGACTCACATGCAAATAAAATCTGCCTAAATTCACTGTTGCATGACGCAGGCCACTGGCTTCAGCATGAAAAGGGCCGGGATGAAATCATCCACAATTAAATGGGAGCTTGGAAGGCTGCAAAAGCAGCCGCATCAGCGCGGCTCCCTCGGCTTAATAGGAAACACAAAGGAAGGAAGTTCAGCGGAGTGAGAACATCCCCCTTTTTCCCTCCTCTCCGCCGACACCTCGCACCATCAGTCATCCCCAAGCCTCGGCGTGGCTCCTCCGGCATCGCACGTCCGCGCTCGGCTCCGGCAAGCTGTTCCCCAGCAGCCTGCTGCCAGATTTTAATGGGCTTTCCTGGAATACCAGCTCAAAAGTGAAATAAAAATAAATGTGGCTACGTAGCAAGGCAAATCCCCTCCCCTCCCCACCAGCTTCTTCCAGAGATTTCCGTCCTGATCTTTGCAGAATGGTCGGAGATATTGGAGAGTTAACGTTGAGAAACCCTGGAGCAAACCCAGTCCCTCCCCAAACGCCCCGTATACGCAGGGAGGGATTTAAATCTCAGTTCTCAGGTTTGCTCTTGCATTGCAACAGTGCTTTAAACCTCACGAGTTCCCAAATACTGTCTGAAGTCACATTATAGGAATGCACTTGGAGTGACCCGCAGGGAATGGGGTGGCAGGGTTTCCCCTTATGCCAGGATGAGCACCAGGCTCTGCATCCTACCCCTTCCACACAACCCTTCCGTGGGGCTGTGCCATGAGCCAGGTCACTGCCCTCCTTCAAGCCAAAGTAACAATGTGAGGGGGAAGAATAAACTAAAAAAGGTCATTTTAACCTGGACTGGGAGTCACAGCACAGTTTTCAAAAGGCTTTTGGCACTCCAGCTTAGAAGGGAAAACAAGCCTGAAAACAAGAGCTGGCACCCTCCAAAGTGCTGCTCTGGGGATCACCCCATGAGTGCCATCCCTCTGATCTGCTCTGGTGAGATCCCACCTGGAGTCTGGCATCCTGCTCTGGGACCCCCAACACAGGAAGGACACGAAGCTGCAGAAATGAGTCCAGAGGAGGCCACGGAGATCCTCGCAGGGCTGGAGCCCCTCTGCTCTGGAGCCAGGCTGGGAGACCTGGAGGTGTTCAAGGGGAGAAGAGAAGGCTCCAGGGAGACCTTAGAGCCTCTTCCAGTGCCTAAAGGGGCTCCAGGAGAGCTGGAGAGGGACTTGGGACAAGGCATGGAGGGACAAGACAATGGGGAACAACTTCCTACTGTCAGGAGCAGGGCTAGATAGGATATTGGGAAGAAATTCTTCCCTGTGAGGGAGGTGAGACCCTGGCACAGGCTGCCCAGAGAAGCTGTGGCTGCCCCTGGATCTCTGGAAGTGTCCAAGGCCAGGCTGGACAGGGCTTGGAACAACCTGGTGATCGTATGATCCACCTGGGATGCAGGAGGACAGCACCCCAAGCATCCAAGAGTGGCCACAACCAGCTGTGAGGCCACTGAGAGAGGCTACTGCACCTCACTTCAGCAACAAAGTGAATCCCCTCCCACAAGGAGAAATCAGGTGATCAGCTTCACATTCATTTGGAAACCGGGTGCTTCAACCTTTCTGGACTTCAGCTCAGGCTGCATGTGCCTGTCCCTGGGATTATCCCCAGAGCCGTGCTTTTGGAAGATTCCAGCCTGAGCTGAAGGCTTCTCAGCACTCGCTCACTCTGGCCCGCAGAGGCTGCAGGAGCAGGGTGTGAACAGGTCCATAAAAGGGAACTGGGAGACTTCAGCCTCCTGCCAGTAAGCCTACATCTGCTCTGGAGGAATCTGCACCTCCCCAGGAAAAAAAAAAAACAAACCAAAAAAACAAAACAAAAAACAAGCATCAAACTATAAAAATAATATATCGAGGTCTACAAGTGGGGAAAAGCTGCAAGTGCCTGCAGGACGACATCCGACTGTGCCCGGGCCATCTGGTCACCCACCCTCAGTGACACTGCCCTCCCTTCACCACCAGATGCTAATTCCTTTCATCCTGCCTGGCCCTCCGCTGGTGTAATTTTAGGTCTGTGAATAGGACCATCTGCCTTTGAGATGCTCGTTTATTTTTGGCTGAGCCCTCCCTTTCACCACTCCCTCCTTAAAGGAAGTCCAAACCAGGCACTGTTGGGAACAGTGCTCCTTGTCTGGTCCTCTAATCACCAGGCATTAACGAGCTATCTAGAGGATGTTCTGCTCCTCTGTCACTCGTCAAATTGGGGGCGTCATTATCTTCAAAGCACTTTGCAAACACTTTTTTCCTTCCTCCCCGTGTTGCCACCACAAAGTAGTAATTATTCACTTCTCTCTGAATATGGTGGGCTTGGTCCAGCATCCTGGAGCTCTGCCAAGACGTGCTCAGCAAAATTCAACATGGCCAAAGTAAAGCTAAAACAAAGTGGTTCCTATCTTTGGATGCTGAGGACTGCTACCGTTGCTTCCTTTCCCACAGCTGACATGGAAATGGTAAAAATAAAAATAAATGCTGGAACTGCAGCAGCCAATAGTGTAATTTCCACGTATTAAGCGATGCCTGGACAAAAAGGGAGTTTTGAGGAAAAGTTCTGCTTTTATACACATCTAAGTGCTATGAATGAAAGTCACTGTCACAATTATGGAAAACAGTAATTAGCAAAATACTGCAGAAAAATGCTGAAAGAAATGCTTCTGGCTGGGGTGGCCGTATGGGTTCTCTCAGCCAAAGCTGCACATGGGTAAGTCCTGAGACCACAGCAAGGCCATGGGCAACCCCACCACGCCAGGGGCTCAGCCCATCTCTTGGGATGGATGTTGCATCCAACTCTTGGGATAAATGTGTGTCCTCCTACATGTCCCAGCCAAAGGCATCCCGGACTGCTTGGGGGGACGTGGGCAGGGTGAGCAAACCAGCTGAATCTCTGCATCTACCAGCCACAAAATCACTGATTTTCCTTCTTTTTAAGAGTTTCACAAGTGTCTGAGACGGGTGGGAAGAATGGTTCCAGGTAACCCCTTCCAGAACCAACTGGCTGCTTTGCACAAATCCAGGTTGTGCAAAGCTTGTGCAGCTCTACCAGAAGTTGTTTTGTTTTGTTTTGTTTTTTTAAAGATGAGGAAGGCTGTGGTTCAGTCTGAGGTTTGAGCCGGTTCTCAGCTCTGTTATGAACCTCCAGGAGCTACAGGACGTGGAGCCTATTGCTGGAAATCAGGGATAGACACCAGAGATCATCAGCACAGGGGAGCCCCCCTTACTGTATGCACCCCAAAGGCTGAACAGCGGGAGCCTGCTATGCTGCCAAGCCCCTCACAGGGAAAACATACCCAGGGCTTCAAACAAGAAAATTTCTGTGCAATGCTTGAGGTGTGAAAATCAAGCCCTGGCTTTGGCTGGCCACAACTCTCTGCCCTGTGGGAGCCTTGGAAAACACCTGGCTGTTCATCACTTCAAATTCCCTGCAGTAAATGAAAGAAAAAGTAACTTAATGGATCTGATCAGATCTCAGATTTGACAGGATTTCCTGCCTGGGTAAAAACTGACCCATTTTGCTTTGGCATGAAGGTACGATGAACAGAAAACTACACTAGCTGGGCTGTGAAGTGAGGACAAGCAGCTTCACCCCCACGCTGGGGTGAATTCCCAGGAGGAATCGGGGGATGCAGACATCCCCCCCCTCCCCTTTCTGCTGCTCACACCGCCCAGAGAGAAGCACTTGACCAAAGGCAGTGATGAGTCACTGCGAGGAGGAGACTTTGTCATCTCACCCACTTTGATCCTGCCCTGAAGTGCCAACGTCAAAGAGGAGGGAGGGGAGAGCTGGGGCTGAGCCAGGGAGGACGGGAGAATCTGTGCATCTACAACAGAGGCGTTCAAAGCCAAGTGAAGCTCCTCTCTTTTGGGAAACCCCCACGGAAAAGTGACACAAAGAGCTCACTCTCCCCAGCCTGTAGCAGAGCAGCAACACTCAGCTGACTCCCTGTGTCCTTCCCAGCTGCACAAGCACTCATAAGGTTAAAATACACCTTTCCCTGGGTAATTCACCTTTCCCCGTGGAATTCACTGTGCTGCACTGCTGCCCGCAGCAGCTGGCTTGTCTTTCCTTTATTACCAGCCTCACGTTTTGTTTCTCATATACCCACGAAGTGCTGCAGGACCTCAAAACAAAGAGACACGTTGTTCCTTCAGAATAAAACCGCTGTTCGCCCAGTTTTTGTTGATATCTCACAAAAACATCCTAGGAGCTGTAAAGATTTGTTGTAGGGGGGGCTAAAACGATGTGTCCCAGTCACAGCTTTTGCACTGGGAAGGTTTCCATGATCCCTTTCCACTGAGAACACATGAAATGGGTAAATGTGGACACTGAACTTAAAGGACAAAGCACACAGGTCCTGGCAATTACACATTCCCACTGCCTGGCTGGGTGGCTTGGCCATGCCGGGTTCCTCTCCTGTAATTGGTGATGCCCACCAAAGGCACCACAAATACGCTGAGGAATCCAACTCCTGTCCCAGCTCTGAGCAATAACGAGTTTGACACTTGTTAGTGCTTGAAACATGAAAAGCTTTCACGATTAAGTCAAGTTTTCACTAAACCAAAATCATCCTCCACCCCTTATCTGGCTAAAATGTCTGTTTTCAGCTATCAAAAAAGCCACAAGGAGAATTTTTGAGATTTCATTTTCTTGACTAAATTCCATAATATTTGGGAAGAAATTTCCAACAAAATGAAAATCTTGTATTTTTGTGGAGGGAGGGGGAGGAATAGACCGCCCTGCAGAAGAAAATTCCCTTCCCTGCATCTTGTTTTCCTCTGAAGAGCAGCTACACATTGCAGTTAGCCACAGGGAAGGATTCAACCTCCACGACTCAGAAGAGATGAACAGTAGGAGTGACAGGATTTCTGGAAGCTGATGACCCCTCTCTCACCCTCCAGGCTACTGATTCCAGCTAATTGTAGCCTCAAGTAGCTCTGAGCCAATTGACAGCACCACAGCAATAAATGTGCAGAAATCCAGTCAATTCGGAGAGATACACAACGCTGGCTGGGGTCCAGCAGCCCGATCCATTCAGGCATGAAAAAAAATTAAAAGAATATTGTTAAGGGCATTGTCCAGCTGCCTTTTCAACCCTGACAGGTTTGGGGCATCAGTCACCTCTTTGGGAGCCTGTCCCAGGTGTTTGACCACCGACTTGGTAAAGAAATCACAGATTCACAGACTGCTTTGTGTTGGAAGGGACATTAAAGACCATCCAGTTCCTCCCCCTGCCATGGGCAGGGACACCTTCCACTATCCCAGGGTGCTCCAGGCTCTGTCCAACCTGGCCTCAGACACTTTCAGGGACAGGGCAGCCACAGCTTCTCTGGCCAAGCTGTCCCAGTGCCTCATCACCCTCATTAGAAAGAAATTCTTCCTATAATCTAATCCAAACCTCTTTTACTTTAAAGCCATTACTGCTTGTCCTTCCAACTGAAATATTCTATTCTATTCTATTCTATTCTATTCTATTCTATTCTATTCTATTCCATTCCATTCCATTCCATTCCATTCCATCCTCATGCAATTCCATGCAGCTGGGCTCTGCTGCAGGCAAATCCTGCAGAAAGACCTGATTGCTGAATACCTCCAGCAATTCAGACCCTGTCTGGAGAGGTGCAAACTGCACCCATCCAACACAGAAGAGCCTGGGCAAGGCTTTTCTATGTCATGATGCAGCAATAGCATCATCCCACTCAGCACTTCATCTGCAACCTCTGTGGCAGGGGGAGGTTTACATCCCAGCTCCCCACAGGAAAAGTGAAGCCCCCAGCTCAAAGGGATTCCTGCAACTGCTCAAACACCCCAGGTTTCCAACTCTCTTTGTGTGGAGTGAAGGGGAAATTCAGGATTTGGGGTTTTACACAACTCTGAGTTATCCTCTGCCACCTCCACTTTCCCACTGTGTCTCCTCCTGGTATTTGGAAGGGAAATGTCTTAAGCAGAGGAGAATTGGAGGCTGCAGCTCTCTGGCAATCTGTTAAAGACAGGCACTCACACAGGTAATGCTTGCAAAGCCTCTGCTCCTCTTCTGGGCCACTTCACAAGCAGCAACACAGCAAGGGACTCGTTAAAGGCAGAAAACTGAGCACCAGGAACAAATTCCCTGCCCTGCCACCTTCCACAGCCCCTTTGCCACTGTGGAACATGAGGATAGAGACACAGGACAACAAACTGCAGCTCTCAGCGGGTGACAAGGAAAGCTGCAAAGCAAACACTGAGGGGTTTATATGGAAACACAGCACAGTGTTATTCCTAGAGATGCTTCTCTATCAGATGCTGACAATTGGTTCAGAGCATGGAAGTGCCCCAGATTCAGCAGGACCAGCTCCCAGCAGCACAGGGAGGAGCTGGCAGAGGTGCTGAGAAGCCCTGGCTTCCCACTTACACCACATACCCCTGGGAAAAAACTTGGAAAACAGTTTTTGGGGAGACATCAGAGATGCAGTAAATTCCTGGCTTGATAAAGCAACCAAATGTGAGGCCATGCTCAGCTTTCAGGCCTTATAACAGCCACCACTGTTTGCAGAAGGAAGTTATTTCAGGGTGAAACCTGATCAGCTCCCAGGGCAGCAGCACAAAGGCTGGGAGAAGCATCTCGCTGCTCTCCCTGGGATGCAGCTGCCAGGGAGCTGCCTGAACCACAGAGCTGGCACTCCCTGCTGTCCCTCTCCTGCCCCTCTGTGTCACACGGTGCCTGCCCGTGCCACTGACACCGACCTGGATGGGATGAGGATGCTGAATGCAAATGGAGTGAAGCAGAATAGAACAGAATAGAATTTACTTTCTCCCAGTGCCCCAGAGGACTTCCACTCCCTGCATGACTTCCAAGTGTGTTTTCTCCTCCACCACACCAAGAGCTCGGCACAAGCACTGAGGATTCCTCCTTGCAGGAGCTGATAGAGATGGACAGATCCCTCTGGAAAAGCCATGGAGCTGCAAGGCTGGAGCTTGCCAGCCTTCCCTTTATCCTCAGCCCAGCCTTTCCTCGCTTTCAAGTGAGTTTAAAGCTTCCTGCACTTTTTGGGGGTGTGGCAGGACACCTTGTTAGTGGAAGATGAGTGGCAAAGTCAGAACTCTTCCAGCCCTGCTGTCCTCCTTGACGTCAAGGCTGACATCTCCCACTGCTCCATATCCCAATGATTTTCTACTACACCAGATTAGAACTGGGTTTTAAAAAACATCCCCTCACCCCCAACCACCCAACTACCACTAGTGCAAGGAACAAGGCAGTGCAGAATCATCTCCATGTGACTCAGATCTGCCTCCAGGTGGGTGACATCCAGGAATTCCCCTGGATTGCTGGCCAAGGTGTCACCCACCACCGGTGTTTCACTGGAATTCACTGCTGACGTTGGGAAGCAGCCTCCCTGCTCAGGTTAACATAGGTGCTCATCAGCCAAAATTGCTCCTGCAGCAACTCATGCCTTCCAGCCATGACCAGAAACCACCTACCCGGGGAGAAGAATGCAAAAGTAGCAAAGGGACATGGGTGGTTTGGGATTTGAGAGAGGAAAACAACATTCAAATGTCAGATGAAAACAAAACAACCTCTGAAAACACTGCTACTTTTATTTTGTTTGAGGCACTTTCTGGGTAAAACCATTGAATCAGAAGTACCCAAAGCTCCAGCAGCTGCTGTGTCCTGCGCAAAGTTTGCATTCAAGGAGGTTTTTCTTCCCCCCAGCTCTTAAAATAAAAAGTCTGTTTCTCCAGCCTGGCCAAGCCACTTCACCACACTGCAGTGCAAAGCCACTCCCAGCTCTCCCAGGGCTGGGGATTACTGGGCTACAGACCCGTGGCCTTACCATACAAACCCAGTTTCCTGGATACTTGCACCACAGCCTCTAAATTCTGTTGTGGTCTGGACTTCACAGGCTGCTGGTTTTAATATTTTCGGATGCTGGAAGCAAGGCAAGTTCCCTGCAAATCCCAGCCATTTTCTTAACCTTTTTTGTTTGTTTGTTTGTTTGTTTGATTTTCCTTTTCCATGATGTTGTGGAAGAGACACAAGCCATGATGTGGCAGGACACAAAGGTGACTCTGGACACAGCTGGGTCCCTCCATCCCTGACTCTCAGCAAACAGTTTCTAACAGATGATGGGGCTGCCTGAAACCACAACTGCTTTCAACCTCTTTTCATGTGAAGACCAAATGAAGGTACTTTTCATTACCTAGATGTGTCTATTACCAATCTGATTTATGGCTTGGCATTATTCAGGGAGATTAATGAAGTGTCCTTGCTTCTAAAGATAAAACATCTTTCCAAATCCTTCCCATACATGTACTGCTTGCTCAGCATTCCTGCATTATTCATTGGTAACATCAGAGAAGTGCCTTTTGCAGTGCCTTTCCCACAGCAGTGCCCTCCAAAGTGGGCTGCTGCAGGTGGGATGAGGAGACCCAGACCCACCTCCTTTTCCTGAACAGGGCAGTTTAACTCCTCTAGGATTATTCAGATGAATGGGGCTGTGACTTCTCTATGCTGTTTCTCCCCAGAAGCCTCCTAGCCTTTCACATTGGGGTTTATCTTCCAGCCTCCTCCTAAAGGATCATTTAGGCTTGAAAAGATCCTTAAGGTTCAGTCCAGCCATTAACCCAGCACTGACAATGCCACCATTAAACCCTGTCCTCAAGTGCCACATCCACATATCTTTCAAATCCCTCCAGGGATGGGGACTCCACCACTTCCCTGGGCATCCTATTCCAATGTCTGACCTTTGCTCCAGTCTGATGCTGGGGACTCTCTGGGTATCTTGCCAGGCAAATTTCCCCAAAGTTCTACGAGAAGCTGAGGCTGCTGACACGAGCAGTAGCATCTGATCAGCCAACGTGTGATGCTGAGTAAGGACATGTTTGTCATTTCTTCTTGGCCTGTTTCACAAGCTTTGTGGCTACTGTCATGCCCCAGGCACCTTCACAGTACATGGGGTGAGGCCTTAAAGGGAAAGCAAAAAAAAAAAAAACCCAAGCTCTGGGGAGGGGATTGCAGCTGGCTACAGGGATCAAAGCTGTGGGCAACAACTCCCATGAAACTTCACCACCCACAGGCACCCAGACCTCACCCAACAGCCAGCAACAGGAAAGTCAACCTTACTGCACATTTGAATCAGAGCCTCAATTCTCTACACCCTAAAAAACGTTTATTTTTTGATGGTGATGTGGGGAGGCAGGACCCATCTGATTCACCACTATTTTAGGAATGTCCAAGCCAAGCCCACCAAGTCAGTGCTCCCCTCTCAGTGCAGAATGCACAGAGCCCACCCTGATCACAGAGCTCTGGAGATCTGGAGCTGGCAGAACGCACAGAGCCCACCCTGATCACAGAGCTCTGGAGATCTGGAACCTGGCAGAACGCACAGAGCCCACCCTGATCACAGAGCTCTGGAGATCTGGAACCTGGCAGAACGCACAGAGCCCACCCTGATCACAGAGCTCTGGAGATCTGGAGCTGGGCAGAACACACAGAGCCCACCCTGATCACAGAGCTCTGGAGATCTGGAACCTGGCAGAACGCACAGAGCCCACCCTGATCACAGAGCTCTGGAGATCTGGAACCTGGCAGAACGCACAGAGCCCACCCTGATCACAGAGCTCTGGAGATCTGGAGCTGGGCAGAACACACACAGCCCACCCTGATCACAGAGCTCTGGAGATCTGGAACCTGGCAGAACACACAGAGCCCACCCTGATCACAGAGCTCTGGAGATCTGGAGCTGGGCAATGCTGCCTTGCATTGCACAAAACCAGACTCTCGTTCAACACTGGCCAAACTTGGTTCAACACCACACCAAGAGAAACCCACCACCAACCCCACTCCATCTCAGAGAATCTCATCACCTGCACACTCAGAACTTGAGGAAACCCTCAGTGCTGGCAGAGGACAGGCTGGGAAGAAGGCAGCAAATACTTCTGCCACCATATGAAAACACAGATCCTCAGCAAACAGCATTCTGGAACTTGCTTTTGATCTCAGGTTTTGCCTGTAGCATCTCCTTGATTAAACCTGTATTCCATCAACAAATCCTAGCCCAGGGGATAAACCAGATAATCAAACATTTCAGCTTGTTGCTGAATTTCTCCAATATAAACAGCATGTTCATAGTATAAACCCAAACTTTGCTAATTCTCCCAGCTATCACCATCTCAGCCATCTGAACACTGGTGACCTCCAGCAAAGTGTGTCGTGGCTTTTCATCATCCTCCCTGCAACACTGCAGCAAAACAAAACCTGTGCTTCAGCCCAGACCTCCCTGATGCCAGGTGTGTTGTCACACAGGAGAGCAAGGCAACTCTTTCACTATGGGAGTGAATTTCAGAGCACCCACAGAATTCTTTCCAATTCAGGCAGGGAAGTGCAGCTCCCTCACTGTCCCACCACAGCCCCAGGTGTCCTGCACAAACCAGGGCTCCCAGGGACTTTCTGTGCTCTTGCAATGGCAGGTTGGCTTCCAGAAAATGAGGGCTCAGGGCAAAGTGGTGGAAGAAGCATTATTTTTATACATCAGGGGAAATTTGTTTGCAGTAAGGGCATCCAAGCTCTGGACCAAGAAGGCAGGACAATCTTTTTCAGAGGACAAGTTTAAGAGCAGAGAAGACAAATGTGTCCAAACAGGCCCAACACAACCAGTGCAGAAAGACAGAGAGGCCACCTCAATGCTCTTTCCAGGGGTCTCTATAGGAGATATTTTCAGTACCTTTATAAACAATTTAAGGATAAAAACACTCATTCAGAAAATTCAAAGTTAAGCAGTTCAAGGGACATCTCCATCACTCGTTCTTCTTGAGGCTCCTGCACACATCAACTGATGCTGCCCCTCCAAAGCAGGGGAGGGCTGTATCACAGAATCACAGAAGGGTTTGAATTGGATCTTAAAGATCATTTCATTCCAACCCCAGAATAGCCCAGTTTGCTCCAAGCCCTGTCCAACCTGGCCTGAAAAGATCCAGGGACCCAGGGGCAGCCACAGCTTCTCTGGGCACCCTGTGCCAGGGTCTCCCCATCCTCACAACCAAGAATTTCTTCCCAAAATCCCATCTATCCCTGCTCTCTGGCAGAGGGAAGCCATTCCCTGTGTCTTGTCCCTCCATTCCTTGTCCCAGGTCTCTCCCCAGCTCTCTTGGAGCTCCTTTAGGGATTGGAAGGGGCTCCAAGGTCTCCCTGGAACCTTCTCAAGCTAAACAATCCTTGAACACCTTCCCATGGATCTTCTGCAAAGGCGAAGTCGACCTCACTCCACACAGAGCTGCAGAGATCCTCAGTGGCTAAGCTGGACTCCAGCTCCCCACTGTTCAACAAAAACAGGATCATTCACACCTGCTGGGACACTTTCTCACCTCTGGCAGATGAAGCCAGTTGGAAGTTTACAGTCAACAGGCTCCTCGCCCCTGCTTTGCAGTTCAGTGAAATTGCTTTAAAGAGCCTTTGTCTAGAACAACACAGACAGAAATATTTACTTAAAAACAAACAAGTAGGACAAAAAGTGCTTTTCCTGAGCTTCTCAAGGCACAAGGGTTTGATTGGAAAGTGCAGGGCTGGTGGGGAGGGGAGTCTTGCTCAACAGCTACAGTAGGTGATAGGACTGAGCACCTGAAAGGCTGGAAAAATAGCTTTAGAAAGCATTAGCTCCCACACTTTCATGTAATCAGATACAATGCTAGCCAACAAAATCCTGGGTTTAATAGCCAATCCAAGTTTTCCTTGGCTGGCAGACAAAATTTGCTTTCTGTTTTTTAACTCCAGCATAAGTCGCTCTTGAGAAACAGATTTTGCCTGTGTCGTATTTTAAACAAGTCAATATGAATGTGATTTAGAGGAGCTAGAACTCAAAGGCTGCGATGCTGTCTTTCCATTTCTCATTCCTGAGCAAATGTCTACTCCTGTCTGTCTGTCTGTCTAGCACAGAGGAAGCCTGTCTAGGGCAGCAACGTGTGATCCCCCCAGTCATTTGTGAATGATTTTCCATCATTCTGAGCAGATTTATTCTGGTTTATAGCCATTGTATTGACATGCTCATTGTATCTCACTGCCCTGGCCCTAAAGATCTCCATGTGTGCACAGGTAAGAGAGCAGCTGCAGGTAAAACTCTAAATGGAAAAAAAAAAAAAGAGTGACCATCGCAGAGATTAGATGTATTCAGTAAGACTGGAATCAGGCCATACATATATATAATATTTTAGAATGTTACCCTTTTGGATAATTGGCCTATTCCAATTTGGGTACCAAGATTCTTTCTGAGCTGGGAAGGTTGCACAGTTTAGATTCCCCTCAAAAGGTGAAGGACCCATTTTCCAGTTTTCTAAACCCACATATGCACAGGAACTTGTGACCTAAAGGTGAGTATTTTACAGTGTGTTGGTTGCCTAAGGCAGCAGTTGGACTTGATGATCTTAAAGGTATTTTCCAACCTAAACTATGAATCTACAGGTATGTATTTAAATAAATACCCTGGTTTTGCAAGAAAAGATTGTTCTGAAGACCCAAGAGTGTAGGTATTGCACTGTATGGTTACACTACACTACTGCAGGGTGCATTATTACAAATGGGATTTTTCTGTCTTCACAGGCCAATTAAAAACCCAACACGTTGCTAAGAGGCCTTTAAGGTTTTATTTTTAAACTTTCTTTAAACCAGCCATGCACGACCAGGGACAGGAACCTGTCGGTGAAGCACACACCCCTGTGCCCAGGCGGGCAGGAGGCACAGGAGCACATCAGATACAGCAAACACATGACCACAGCTCTAAAAATACACTCTGGTATCATGAAGGCCAGGAATAGCCCAGGAAGGGGGGATGGATGGAGCAATCCTGACAGGATTTTCTTTGTTTTATCTTTTCACAACTCCCAAAGGCTGCAACTTTGAAAGATTAACCCTGTGAGAGGAGTATATGTGCTTAGCTCCAACCATCACCCCCATGGGGCAATCCCTGGGGAATGGCAATCCCTGGGGAATGATGGTGATGCCAGCAGCACCAGGTGAGCCTGCTGCTGCCAGGACCAGCACTGGGACAGGCTCCTTGGGCATCACAGCCGTGCTGCTGTGGCACCTGGGGACAAGATTTAGTGGTGGCATTGGCAATGCTGAGGGAGTGGTTGGACTTCGTGGCTTTGGAGAGTTTTTCCAACCCAAATAATTCAGTGATTTTATGATTCTTGTGACACCTCTGAGTGTCTTCCCTGGCTGAAGGGATCAAAACCCCTACTGGGAGCCCAGTCATTGATCTGCTTGGGAAAAGAGTGCGACCTGGAACGCACACAGCTGAGTTCAGAGCGCCAAGAAAAGTCCCTCCAGGCTCTGCATAAAGGGGACTTCATAGGGAAGAAGTAAAGAGAGATCACAGCCACTGCCAGGTAACCTAAGGGCCTGCCAGGAGGTTGGAACAGCCTGTCTTCCTCGTGAAAAGGGATCGGTATTTTCAGAATGTGCATTCTGAGACAAGGCTGGAGCCCAGGGAAGAAACACGGCAGGTCAGGGGAGAGACAGAGATATGAAAAATAAACCCACCAAAAACCCCCACTACGAGACTGCTCACAGATTCATCAGTGCAAGGCTCAGGAGGGGCTGGACTGTGGTCATTTATTCCAGCTGACTGAATTACAAGAGGAAAGAGAATTTAACATTTGGGGAGCCCTGCACCCTGGCCTGCCGCATCTCCACCAAGGACCCTGTGGGAAGCTGACATTTCCAAATTAAACCCCATGCAGAGTCCACCCGAGTCCCTCATAAGCTGCTGAAAGGGTTAATCACACCACAAGCAAAATACCCAAACCCCATCTCCAGCCTGGACACCTCCAGCATCCATTGCCAACCCTCTGAGTTTCCAAAACCAGCTACCACCCTCCACTGAGAGCGCCCACGTGGGTATTTATATATGGATGGATCAATTCCCTGTGTCCTCCTGGATAAATGAAATGACTGAGTTTCCTTAATCATTCCCCTGAACACAGGCTGCCACAAGCACTTCTCCCAGAGCACTACCTGCTGACAGGGCCTAACACAGATTTATCCCCCAGGCAGCACATCTTTTATTTACTGTTTTATCCCTGTCCAAAGAGATCTGGACCTCCCACATCTTTGGTAAAGGCTACATCTTACATCTTCCTCCAAGGAACTGCTGCTTAATATGCAAACCAGACCAAGCAACTTTCCATTCAAATTCATCAGCATTTAAATGAGGGCGAGTCGCTGCTGTGCACAGCAGGGCTCGGACTCAAAGGTCTAAGAGTAAGGGGAGGAATTATGACAAACAGCACCCATCGTATTGATCACAAACCCAGCAGGTCTGACACCCTCCAGATTACTGGCTCCAGCAGCTGGTCGTCTCCTAACCTGCAGCCACATCTTTTCTAAGCCCGGGTTTGCTGCAGGGGGATTTATTACGAGATGCGGAAGGAAGAGCACTCCTATCCTTCTCTGCTGAGGGCATGATGATTAACAGAATCATTTAGGTTGGAAAAACCCTCTAAGGTTGAGGGCAACCATTCCCCTAGAATTCCCAAGCCCACCACTAACCCATGTCCCCAAGTGCCACATCCACACTGCTTTTAAATCCCTCCAGGGATGGGGACTCCACCACTGCCATGGGCAGCCTATTCAAATGCGTGCCAAAAAAAGATGCTTGCAGAGAAATTCACAAAGAGAGGTGAAAACCTCGCTCCCACCTCCACACCCACGTGGCAAATTCAATTTATCTCCTCTCCTTTGATGGAGTGTTTTGCATAGCCCCTCATGACACCTCCACATCTCCTCCCCATCCTGGGCTCCCTGTCTTGTCCTGCCCAGTGGGTGAGGGAGCTGCACCCTTCAGCTGTGACCCTGGGTGCTAGCAAGGGATGGATGCAGCACAGCACCAGAACGGTTCAGGGCACGTCCTGCCAGCACAGGAAATTCGGGAATCAGGGAGAAGTCCAAAGCAGCAGCTACAAGCAGGCTGTGCAGGGACTTGCTTTTTATCTGAGCTTCCAGGTGAAGAACTGAACGCCGCCATCCGCAGGCGAGCGAGGAGGCTGGGATGAAACAGGGCTGGCCTCCTTGTCCCCCCTCCTTCTTCTTCTTCAAGTGCCTGAAAATAGAACATTTTGTAATGGCAAAAAAAAAAAAAAAAAAAAAAAAAAAAAAAAAAAAAAAAAAAAAAAAAAAGTAAAAGAAGCAGAACTGGGTCAATCAGCAAACAGGCTGATTTAAGAGAGAAATCGCGGCGTTCGTAATGGGCTAAAAACGGCGCTGATGCGTTGCCGAGAAAGAATATAATTAAGAGGCTTTTTAAAGCGGCGCTTCCCCACCCCAGCCGCAGAAATCACAGCTCACACTACCAGTATTGCTTCCACCTCATGGAGCAGGAATGCGCTGGCGTGCCGCAAGCTGGCCCAAGAATGCGGAGTTTCCGTGGGCCGGGAGAAGATCCCGAACGGCAGCGGTTCCCGGCATTCCTTCGTGGGTACATCACTGCTATCCAGTCATAAAGCACAGCTACGGAAATGGGGCTGGGGGTGGGCAGGGGGGGAGAGCTGACGTTTTAATTCTTTTGGTATTTAAGGAGAGGGGGGCTGGGAGAGCTGGGGTAGCCCAGCGGGTAAGCGAATGAAAGTGAATGAAAAGAAAGATGAAATAACTGGGCGGGTGATGGGGTATCTCTCATTGGAGGCTCTTCCCAGGAATGGCCTGGGAGGACCTACAATGAGTACTTCTATAAGGAACACACTTTTCAACAGCATTCACTCAAGAATGAGCTTCTTGGAAGGCTACCCTGCCCTAATTAGGTACAGATGGCCCAATTCGAACAGGCAGCAGGCGTGGAACTGCCAAGGGGAGATCTGTGACCCTGCAGTACCCAAAGGGTCACGACAGCAAACTCTGCCTCCCCTTGGACACCAAACCCAAACTGATGCCTCAAAGCAGAACAGGACTTTCCTGGATTCTCCCAGGGCTGTACAATAGTCATAGAATTATTCAGGTTGGAAAGGACCTTTAAGATCATCAATTCCAACCACAAACATGGCCCAGCATAAGTGCTGTGCCCCTCAAAGTTTGCTAGAGGCAAAGGGCCATGAGCTTGACTACAGATCCCGTAGCTCTGGAAACCCAAACTGCTGGGGTGAAGCCACTGCTCCATGTCCAAGGACACCGTCACACTTTGGGAGCATCTCTGGGGACATCCCCACCCACTCTTCCCTGCCAGAGAGAAGCAAAAATGTATGAGTCAGTCCTAGAAAGTTCATTCCTTCAACTTCTGCTCCTTGCTCTAATTAATCTTTGGGACAATGAGATCAGCAGCCCTTCCTTTAATCTTGCCCAATCCAAATTGCATGTGGTACCATCCACCTTGGGGGTGGTCACCCAGAGCTAGTCCTCTCCTTCCCTACAGGAACCTCCTTCTCCATCCCACAGCGACAACCCTTTTCCTCACCATCTGTCCCAAACACACTTGGGATCAAGGAAAGCTCCACATCAGCTGGAGGTGATGGGGAGAGAGAAGGTCAGAGGAAAAGCCACAAAAAGAGAAGCAGAGTTCCTGTTGAGAAACCCCAACTACCCCAATCTGAGCTATTCCACCTCCCTCTAAATATCCAAAAAAGAGCCGGCACATTGGGCGTGCCAAGCCCCAGCAGCTCCCCACTGGAAAATTTTGGCTGGTGCCTCCCCCTCCCTCCACACAAACCCTCTCTTGCAGGCACGCACAGGGAAAGGGAGGGAGAGCAGAGCAAAAACCACAAGCAAATATTCTGGTGCAGTATTTCCCCTCATCAGACCATCGCACTCGAGATTCAAATCGTGTCTAAGGAATTTCAAAAAAAAAACCAAAAAGCCCTTCCTCAGTGCTGGAGGCAGCTCCAGTGGGACACACTGCTCTGGCTCACCAGTGCAAACACAGATCTTTCCACAAGAGCTTAAACAAACTGGAAAATAATTAAACATTACTGAGAAATTTAGTATTTTTTTAATATGGAAAAAATAATCACGGTAGACGATATACGCTGGGAAACCTCCAAGAGTTTGACCTTTAACTGAGCAGCTAGGACAGTCAGACAAGTATGCCTGAGGATTGCATATACATGCAAAGAAGCTCCAGAGGGTTTTCCAAAACCTCCACAAACAAACCACGCATCTCCTAAAAAAAAAAAAAAGACAAAAAAGAAATGTTTTGCCTGTTAGAGGATGCTTAAGTCCGTGTTACACATGATATTACCCAGCCCCACACTGCAGTCTGGGAGATTTTATTTCACGTGGACTCTCAGCTGAATAGGAGGAATGAGCCCTCTCTCCTGATTTTAAAAGGAAAATGAAGGGTTAGATTCCTCATTACTCCAAAGAGTCTTTACATTGCTCTGACAATGAAAAAGAGTGTGGGGAAGTGTGCAGAAGAAACTCATTCATCATCTGAGGGTCCTTCAGTCAGCCAAAATAAGATGTTTCAGCTAAAACACAAAAATCCTTATAGCAAAGAGAAAACCAAACCTGTTTTGTTGCAGAATAATGCAGGGGACTCAAACCTTATCTCTGGAAAACCGGGATCAGAGGTAACCAACCCGATGTGGCTGTTTCCATCCTGCCTCCCCTACAGTGGCTGGAGCTGCACAGTGTTTCCAGCACTTTGGAAAAATAGTTTCAGGTTCTGCTGCCTCTATATCTTGGCACCAAAACCAAGTTTCCATTAGTGAAAGGCTGAGGGATGATTTCACTTCAGAGCTGAAATGGGGAAACCAGCAAAATGAGTAAGATACAGCTAAACGTATGCCGGGGTCTTTGTCATAAGCCTGTGCTGAAAAATGGGGGTTTATCCACTTTTGTAGGGGCACAAAATACCCAAAACACAAACGGGAGATGCTTTTAAAGAGGATTTCTGACCTGTGTGCCAGTTAATGCACCACCATCAGGGATCATCAGGGATGGTGTGGGATAGCCAGAACGGAGGAGACACCCCCAGGAGGGTGCAGAGGCGCCCCAGGATGGGCAGAGGTATGGGGAGCAAGGGATCCAGCCCAGGAAAACACCCTGGGATCCAAGAGGGTCTCCCCAGGCAGCAAAGGTGCAGGAATGCAGCAGACAGGGAAGCTGACCTCCAGCTCGCTGCCAACGAACGCTGAGGTTATTCACGTCCAAACAAATAATTCTGCTATAAATAACGCGGCCACTCTGACTTCCTGAGCAAAACCCTTCTCCTCTGGAGCTCCCAGAGGTGGAAGGAAATGGCATCAGAGCTCATGGCAGGAGGAGGAACTCCACAATATTCATGGGAGGGGATCATGGACCATCTCCCCCACATGCTGTTCTCATCCCTCTGTGTGTCACATGTGCCCGAGCTGGCACATATGACACACACCAGCTGCTGTGCAGAGCAACACAGAGACAAAAAATCCTCGTTTTGTTTCTTTCCTGACCCTTTCCTGCTTTTTATACCACAACAAGAAGGTTTGCAGCTCAAGCCATCAAGTGACAGCTCCTCTCGTACAGTAAAGATGCATCTTAGGCATCACTCCCCTGGCTGAGCACAGCAAAGGCACCTTGGAGTCAAAAAGCATCAAGACACATCCTCGGCCAGCAGCCAGGACATGCTGCCAGCATTCCCCAGCAGGAAGGATGCAACAGGGACTCCGGCCAGGCACGCAACAGAGGGTGGGAAAGGTGCAGGTCCTTTTCCTGGGTGCTCTTGTTTTTGGAGCATCTCGGTCCTGCTGGCTGCTGGGCTGCCTGAAGGAGCCACGAGCCTCCCACCGGCGTGGGTGTGAAAACAGCAGTGGTTGGGTGCACCTGAGCCCTGCCCCGAGGGAGCTGCTGAGGCTGCTCCCAAAAACCTCCTCCTTCCTGAGCCAGAGCCATCTGTCTAGACTGAGGACATTCCTCAGCCCTCCTTCAGCCCAGCTCCTGGTATGAGCTGTGTCCTCACTTGTCAAGGGTAGGATCCATGGTGAAATCCCCCAGGGCAGAATCCTAATCCTCCCAGGAAAGTCAACAACGCCTCAAGAGGTGTTTTGGCACCTGAATTCCCTGGACCAGGAAGGATTCAGTAGAATGCTCAGGCATCTCCTCTGGCCCCAGGAGCTCTTCATGGAGAGGCAGAACCTGGCAAGACACCTTGGACACCTGGGAGAGCCAAAGCCTGTCTAGGTGCCCAAGAGGACCCTTGCTAGGATGGAAACATCCCTGGAAGTGCTCAAGGCTAGGCTGGATGGGGCTTTGAGTGACACGGTCTAGTGGAAATTGTCCCTGCCCATGGCAGGGGGTGGGATGAGATGGTCTTTAGGGTCTCTTCCAACCCAAACCAGTCTGTGACTCCATGAAACCAAGCCCCCAAGAGCAAAGGACGGGTCCTGCACTACTGCCCAGCCTGAAGGCACTGTTGCAGCTGGACATGTCAGGAAAAGTGAGACGTGGCATCTCCAGACATCCAGAGCTTCAGAGACAAACACACAAAATCTTCTCTAAGAGGTCTGACCCGTATCCTCTTCTCTGCAGCCAGGAGAAAACCAGTCCAGGTGATATTTCAAAGCAGAATGGCAACATCAGGTTCTTTTTCCTTCTGCTTTTAAGAAAAACCAGACATCTCAGACACACAAAGGCCTGAGCGCTTCCTCCCCGTGCAGCTATTCTGTAACTACAACTGCCCACTGGTTCCCAAACCTTTCAGCACTTGAGTCCCACTGACTTGCAATAGGTTGCAGACATGAAGTTATTTAAAGCACTTTTAAAATATTAATTGACATTTGCCTTACAGAGGGGGAAAAAAAAGGAAGAGACAGATAGGAACCCCAGGGATCCAGATGATCCAATTTCAGGCACCTAATTAAAATTAAATAAATTAAATTTCAATTAATTTCCAATTACTTTAGTTTAAACTTATTTTGTATTTATACCTTTTTTTTTTTTTTTTTTTGCTAGTTGCCTAAAAATGAATCTGTCCCTTTGGTTGCTTTTCAATTAAATATCATCTTGACACACAAATTAATGTTTTTATTTGGTAACTCCGAGGTTATTGAAAAATCCCTACACATTTGATTCAAGGACTTCAGGAGAACTTGACAGACGTTCCCTACCTCCCTTTTTCACTACGGTAGGAATGATGAATCATTATATTTACTACAGGCTCATTCTCTGCAGCAACGTGTTAAACTTTGCTCAAGTGGAAACTGAAGAGTGGAATGACAAGGTGGCTTCAGCACTGCAGAATATTTATGGAGAAAAAAAGGGGGACCAAAGCTTATTTTGCTTGTACTGTGCTTTTTGATTTTTAAATTTATAATTATTATTATTTTCTGGTTGGTCTCGAGTTTAGAAGCAACAGATTTTTCCTCAGCCTGGGGGTTCCCTGTCCTTGTCTCAGCCTTGATGACTTTCTCTGCTTTTAAGGGACCAGCCATGGAACAGAACTGGTCAATTCAGCCCAAAAGGAGGAAAGCTTAGCACTTCAATAACCTCTTTACAGCTGCTTTGCTATAAACTCCCTCCCCCAGTAGCGTGACTTGAACACTCTGGCAGCAAATAAGCAGCACGTGAATATTTAATATCAAGCACAGCAGCACATCGTGGTTATGTTTTTATACCAACACAGGTTGCCATCATGTGAAGTCTCATTTTCATTCTTTTCTTACAAAAAAAAATGCTTTAAACAAAAGGGATTTCTTAATTTTGATTTATTTAATCTGCCCTGTTCTGTATTTACATCCTACACTTTGCCTGAGCTTCCCAGCATTATGTAAAGGCTGGGAGCTGCTGCAGAGAAACCGGATGGCTGATGCTGTGATAAATACCTGTAGGCTCTCTGCCACCACTAATGACAGAAAATATGTATAGAAGTAGGAAAAAAAAGCCCTCCAAAAGTTGGAGTTACAGTGCTCATCTCTGGAAGGATTCCCACTCATTTTTGGAAGCATGCATGCCAGGGGGAAAAAAAAAGAATCCAACAAAACCTGTGGGTGTCTGAAGGCACCTCAGCTTCGAGAGACTGAAGATCTGGTTTAAAATTGGCAAAAACATCCTTCTGCAGAAAGACAAATGGCAGACAGGCACGATTCAGTGCTGCCTGGGAGAAAACCTGGACCAGGAATATTTGCAGGGAAACAGAGAGAGAGAGAAGGGGCAAGAAGTGGCCCAGAACGCTCTGCACAGGATTCCTTCCACTTTGCAATTGGAAATAATTTTTTTCCCATTAAGACATCACTGACACATCATGTATTTCTTCTCTGCCTCTTTTTCCCCTCCAAAAAAAAACCCCAACAGAGCACTGGTTTACATCAGAGCTGCTTCTGTTGAGAACAGGGAGTTCCTGGTCACTTCAAGATCTGACGTTCATCCCTGCACTTACTGCCTGAGTGGAGCCACTCCGGGGTCACGGTGCCAGAAGCAGCTGTAGAAAAAAACCCCAGAATGTCCAATAAACAACACAGCAAAGTGACTCCATCGTGCCAGTCCATTCCATACTGCCTGCGTGCTGCTGCACCAGGCTGGAGCCCAGGGCTCCTGCTGGAGCTGAGCCAGGCGCGCAGGGAGCCGCCGGAGCCGGGGCGCAGCACCAGGGACTTGCCCGGGAGCACGCAGGGGGACTGGGGGCTGCTGCCAGCCAAGGGAACACCCACGCTGAGCCCAGAACAGGCACACCAGGAGCACCCACCTCGGGGAATGAATGGTGCCTCCACACCGTCCGTGCGCACAGCTGAGTGACACTATCGGCTCCGGGATCGCTTTCGCATAGTTTAGAATTGCCTCTACCTTCAGTACAAGAAGCTGAAAGATTCCTGGCACCAGCACATGCCACAAATCCTGCATTTCTTGCCCCCAAGGGCTTTTCAACCCCTGAGACACCTTGACAGCCCAAACCAGGCTCCTGGTCCCACCCATCAGCACAGCGACCACTCTGCTGTAAATGGTCACAAAAGGGAAAAAAAAGCAACTATCCCATGCAGCAAAAACAGGTCTAAAATCCAATGGAATAGTCAAGAAGTTCCCACTCCCTTCAAATCACTAATGCACAGCCTGAGAAATAATGTCAGCAAAACTGCAAAGCAAATGCAGGTTTCTGTTTTTAAGCTGTGCAAGCAGCAGTTCTTAAAAAAAAATAAGTCAGCTTTTCTCCAGTTTTGTTTTCCTCTTGAAATCTGTCAGTTTGAATCATTTTTCCGGATCAGGAAAGTGCTTTATGATCTTCCATCCCCAAACCCAACAGCTTTGCTCGTAATGCCTTTAGAAAGGAAGGGGAAAAAAAAAATCTTTCTGTTCTTTTTCTTCATCCTCAAAGAGGCTGGTTGGATTCCTGATGCTCCAGCATATTTCTGTCTTTTACCACACTTCAAGGCTATTTTTTCCCTGCCAAAATATGCAAGGAAAAGCAACACAAGCCCTGCAGCTTTGGGGGAAGGGCCAGCCCTGCAGCTCTTATTATCTTTGGATGGGAAAAGGGAGACAGACAGAGACACTGTTGATGCCTCGGATATTTCTAGATCCTACCACTGCCCTACCAAGGAAGTCTGAAACATAAAATACCATTGGAAATATCACATGGGCCATTAATAAAAAAAACACTCTAAGAGTCTAATTTGCTTATTATCAGCATCTGGAGTTTCTTGGATGTAACCAGCTTGAAGATTCTGCTGGTTACACAGCTCACATGCTGCTCTGTACAATTTAAACCAGCACCAAACCTTCACGTGGGGGTTCACATCTTCCTAAACACATCTCTCGTGACAAATATTTTATGGACTTGAACGTTTTCTTGCACTTGGGATGTGACCTGACATCCAGCTGTGCATCCAGCCAGGGCAGGAGCAAGCCAGGGTAAGATCTGGGGTTTGTGTTCCTCTCTCATGGTTCACAACTTGGCCCACAATTTTCTGACTGAGCAGACAGAAGTTTGGCATTGACCAGTTCACAGCTGTGTGATGGTTTGACAATACAAAGCTCAGAAGTCGTTATTTTGTGGGATCAGTCCCATCCCCACCCTGCCTCAACCCTGACCAACAAAAGCAGAATTGCCAAGTGCATCAACAGAAACCACCACGGCCGTGATGATCCATCATCCCTAAATCCACGGCTCAGCACTGTGGGCGCTCTTCTCCAAGGATACATTTAAAATGGGGGGTGATATTAATTGCTCTGCTGAAAAGTCAGGCAGACAGCAAAGCACAGCTTCAAAGATTTATTTAATTCCCCCAGAACAAGACACAAAGTCCTTAAGTCTGTTTTCCATTAGAAAAGAAGTAGCCCAAAGAGATTCCCATTGTTCTCCTGCTTCTGGGGTCAGTTTCCCAAACTTACATCTCAGCACAGTGGGTCTGGATGGAACCCAAGGAAGTCCCCCAAAATGCTGGGCTTTTGGAAAATGAGAGTTTATAAAGCATCACTTTTAGGCCTTGTACTTGAGAGGATTTCCCACACGTCCCCTTGCAATGATCCCAGCACAAATTCCCGATCAGGCTGAGGATGTGGCATCCTGTACCACAGGTTATGGGACACAGCAACCACATTGCTGGATGGCAGGAGTTTGACAAGGCACACAGAGCCAACCTTTGGCTCCCCAATTTCAGCACCCAGTGTCCCAGAGACTCGGGACACAGAGCAGATAGATACAATCAGAGAATCCTGGAATGGTTTGGATTGGAAGGGACCTGATGCTTTCTCATTCTACCCCCAGCCACAGGCAGGACATTTTCCACTAAGTCCAGGTTGCTCCAAGCCCCATCCAACCTGGCCTGGAACACTTCCAGGGATCCAGGGGCAGCTACAGCTTCTCTGGGCAGCCTGTGCCAGGGCCTCAGCACCCTCACAGCCAGGAATTCCTTCCCAATATCCCATCTAACCCTGCCCTCTGTCAGTGGGAAGCCATTCCCCCTTGTCCTGTCACTCAGGACCTTTTCCAAAGTCCCTCTCCAGCTCTCCTGGAGCCCCTTTAGGCACTGGAAGGGGCTCCAAGGTCTCCCTGGAATCTTCTCTTCTTCAGGCTGAACACTCCTAAACCTCTCTCCTTCCTATCAGGAGATGTTCTCCAGCCCTTTTATCATCTTCCTGGCCCTAAAATACCACCAGCCCCATGCTGCTCACATCCCTGGGGCATCCCCAGACACCAGCCCTGTCCACTAGAACCAAAGGAAAGCTGTCGGGTTTTCATCCACAGCTCCATAAAACAACGGGCATCTGTTCACCGACTCCAGTGCGACACAAACCCAGACTTTACAAACCCAGAGTTTATCCAAAGCAATTCTTTCCAGCTCAGGAAAACCGAGGCTCCCTGGCTGAGAGACAGGCCCTGCTGCTTTGTGCACGTCGGCTGTCCAGCAAACTGCCCCGAGCAGCCGTGCGGATGGCAAAAATGCTCTTTTTTTTAAATCCTTTTGAGCAGCATCTCACTGAGATGGTCCCACGGGAGGAGCCTGGCTCAGCTCTGGAGACCACGCGTGGGTCTGACAGGAACAGGACTTGCTGTGCTGGTGGTCTGGGAAATCCCTCCCACCCCTTGACAGATGTTCCTCCAAACACTTCTGCTGATGGAAACGACACCTCAGATGAACATATGGCTGTGTTTGTACCAGCACTGCTTTAATTGTTCCTGCAAGGTGCTTTGAGGACAGGCTGGACCACAAAGGGATCATTACAAAGCTTTTTATGAAAAAATAGGTTCCAGGGTTTATTTTTTCCCCCTGCAGAGCCTGACCATCCCTGCAGTGTCTGGGTATGAGCCTTGGAGCTGTGGTCCAGGTGCTTGGCTTGAGGACACAAGCTGTCCCCTGCTTCCCTGGGTATCCAGCTGGAAAAGGTCCAGAGAGCTCTAATTAACCAAACTGCTCGTTTACCTTTACAGAGCTGCTCTTCCCAAGGGCTCCACTGGAGATGAGGGAGAGATGCTGTGCCCTGTGAGGGCAGATGGATGCAGAGCTGTCAGCTCACACAGGTGCCAGAGTAAACCAGCCCCTCCAATGGTTTTATGGCCAGGTGGACAAAAAGGAGAGTTGAGAACACAAAGGTTCACTGAGACGAGAGCAGGTTTACCAGTCCCACAACCACACCAAGAAAGGGTTTGCCAAAGGATGCTCCTGCATCCCAGGCACAAAACAAATCACTTCCTTCCTCAAGGGCAGGTCCCATTATATGTAGCCCCAGCTCTTCTCCAAATAAGGTTTTACCATATGAAAGAAAAAAAAAAAAAAAACACACTAGGAAAAAGAGCCCTCGAGGTGAAAGGGGAGTAGGGACTCCAGGTAAGACTCTCTTCCAGAGGGAAACAATCCAGCTACAGAGCCATGAACAGTTTAAGGCAAAAGGAGAGGACACGGATAACATGGAACACGTGGGCCAGAGAAAAGGGTTAGAAATTCATAGATTCATCTCTATGGTTAGAAATGAATTTAAAAAAGGAAAAGGCAGGAGAGTGGCACCAAAAAGAAACCCCACCAGGAGTGATGCAGAGCTGCCTTTCAGTGCTCCAGCCCTTGTGTTTTCTGGCCTTATTTGTGAAACACAAATAATCCAGCCTTCTCCGTAAGCAGCCAGATCCGGTGGAATTACATGTCTGAAAACTCTCGGTAAACAGAGGGAAAGCTGTGGAAACACAGCTCAGGGCAATGTGCATTAACAAGGGGGCCTTTATCACTCAACCTGGCACAGGGAAGCTGCTGGCCCTGGCTGGGGTCCGTGCAGCTGGTGTGTTCCATGGGCTGCAGGCTGGGGATACCCCCAGCTCCATCCACTGATTTTCCCTCCTCGCGATGCAGACGGGACCCACTGGAAACAGGCAGGGAGAAGGGATGCTGGTACCCGTCACTGTCAGGGCACTCACAGGGCAGCAGAAGGGAGGGTGAGAGTGAAACATGTAGGAATCACCCTTCCCCTCAGTGCTGAGCATCTGCCTTCACCTCTGCATAAAATCCCTGCCATGACACTGACATGCACCAGGTTAGGCACGGGAGAGAGGATTTCCAGCCACGGGAGCACACCACCCACTGGAAAGAGCAGCAGGCAAGAGCTGACCCCATTTCAGGGAGTTGATGGAAAATGCTGAAATCAAATCCAGCTCACCCAGAAAGCAGGAGCTCAGCTACAGGAATGAGGGAGAGCAATTGTCTGGCCAGACCAGAGGATCAGCATGCTCCCTTCTGGCTGGAGGATCTAAGGATATGAAAGTATTTTCCAGACCAAAAACATAGGTATTAATTTTCAAAGATCTCCTGTTAAGGAGAGCCCTGCTCCTACAGGAACAAATTCCCACCTCTGCTGAAAAGCTGTTCCAAGCCTTTTGCAAGGAAACCCCAGGGCAGAGGGGTCTGCAGAGCATCTCCCCCTTTATCCACATCTGCATGGGTGAGACAAATGCTCCTTGCATGCAGGATGAATGGGGGGGCTCACAGTTTTTGGCCAAGATGGCCACGTCAGGCACCCCCCAAAGCAGAAACCCCCACTCCCATCTGGCCCTCCTTTACTCACATGAAGGGTGGCAAAGCCACTGCAGCCTCCTGCTTCCGCAGTGTGCTCAAAATAAATTATTATAGTCAGTCCAAATAAATTACTGTACTCAGCTCAGACACCTCAGCTCTTGTTTCCAAGCTATTCTTGACCAAAAAGAAAATAACTCAGAAAAATTCAGGTGGAGCTTTATTTATTTTTTTCCTAACCAAAGGAACTTTCCTTCTACTTAAACCTGCCTGATGACAGGAGGGGAGTCAGGGCTCCTGATGAAGAGCTGCAATCCTCTCTGACAGTCAGATAAGGAAAAATAAAGAGTCTTCCAAATGCATTTCCTGAGCAGGGACCTGTAATGTGTGACTACAGAGTCCCAGGATGGTTTGGGTAGGAAGGGACCTTACTGATCATCTCATTCCACCCCTTGCCATGGGCAGGGACACCTTCAACTATTCCAGCCTCATACAACCTGGCCTGGAACGCTTCCAGGGATTCAGGGGAAGCCACAGCTCCTCTGGGAAAGCCGTGCCAGGGCCTCCCCACCCTCTGAGCAAAGAATTTCTTCCTAACATCTCAATGAAACCTGTCAGTTTAAAATGATTGGATGGTTTAGTCCATGATGAGGACTCTTATACAGAAGGATGGGAAAGACAAGGCTTTGCTTTGAAAGCTGGATATTGAATATTCTCCCTACATTTACCCTTCCAGCTGTACAGGTGCCATTTAAAGCCACACTGAAAGACACCAGCATGTTTCTCCATGCAGGTTAAGAGGCACCATCGCAGTGTTGCTCAGCACCGTGCCCACACCACACTTTGTGCTTACTGCAGCATTTTCCATCCAAAGACCTCAGAGTGAATCCATTCATCTTTCCAGCTCCTCTTACAGAGGGAGGAGAAGAACAAGAAACAAACCTGGGCTAAAGATGAAACAATCCCACCAGGATTGCCTTCAGCACAGACCCTATATATTTTAAAATTTCTTTCCCCCAGACCTGCAGAGAAGTGCCTTTGCAATAGGGAGCACACAAAGGTCAAGCATCAAGTCAGATGTTGATGCTCTGACTTCAACCTGTGCCTGCCCAGGCAGGAGCTGTGTGCTGTCAGTCCATAGCAATGTGATTTTTGAGCCCAGAAGATCAGGTTTTACCATCTGAATGCAAGTACAGGACAAGGCTGGATATCTGGGATGCAGAGATGTGGGTCACACATCTTGAGACCCTGCAAGAGCTGTTCTCACCACTTTTCCTCTTCTCCCAGTATCAGAGTATCTCCCCCCATGGCCTGCAATTCCTGATGACTTGATTCAGAAGCAGGAGCAGGGATGTCACAGGTGAGATGGAAATACACAGGGCAGCAGATCTGGTGGGAGGAGGAGCAAGAGGAGCAGCTCCAGTCACTGCAGATGCCCTGTCCCATACCTGCCCCGGGGCACAGCCACTTACCCTGTGCCTGCAGGAGCCAGCTCCTAAATTTCAAACAGCCAGAGAGCAGCTTTGAAACAACAGCCAAGCCTCTGGGATATGTGTGTGCCAGAGGAGGAAGGGAACACATCCCCACTCTTTCCTTCAGCTTCTCTCGCAGTCCTGGACGTGGGGAGCAGCTCTGACACCCACCAGACAGTGCCTACATTCCCATTTGCCTGCCAAAATCAGCATGGCAGCAGCTCCAAGAGGTCTGGATTAGGGGCATCAGTTCCTAGTCTGGGATATGAGGGATCCCACAATCAGCAAAGGGTCCCCTTGGAGCCATCTCACAGCAAGCCTGGGTGGGCAGGCACCTTCTCACCTAAGACACACAGGATTCCCATCCATCCCACTTCCAGACTGGAACTGTGCAACAGTTTAGGTTGGAAAAGATTTGAGACCCAACACTGGCACGGCCACCACTGAACTGTGTCCTCACAGGCCACATCTACACATCTCTGGAGTACTTCCAGAGATGGAAGCTGGAATTCAACCACCCCCCCATCTGCACAAGGTCTGAAGGGTCTCCAAAAGACTCCAGGTCAGAGCCAGAGGGGATCCCTCAGCTGAGGAAAAGGAGGGAGAGGTGAGGTCCACCTGGGAATCCCTTGACTTAGGCTGATGCACCCTGGTCCTCTGGGATGTCAATGGGGAACCCTCCACAGGAATCTTGGCTTGCACAGGGACCAGTGTGTGCTAAAAGAAAGAAATAAATGCACAGAACGGGTGGTGCACTGGAAAAAAACACAAAAATAAACCCCAGAATGTTTTGAGTTGGAAGGGACCATAAAGACCATCTCCGATTCCCCTGCCTTGGGCAGGGGACACCTTTCTCTACACCAGGTTGCTCCAAGTCCAAGCTCCAGCTGTTATTTCAGACAGAAAACGCTTCCTTTCTCACAGCAACACAATAAAATGAGATATTTCTGTGGCTTCTACCTTGATGGGAAAATGGCCAGAGCTGAGAAATACGTGGCCACAATGAGCCTTGAGTGAGCCCTGCCATGCTCCACTGCCTGGCTCTGGCACTAGGGACACAACACTGTCCTTCAGCCCTAAGCAGGATTTCCTCTCCTTTTTCCCCCTCATTACCAGACATCACCAGCCACGGGAACATCTGAGAAGAAGCCAGATTTTTTTTTTTTTTTTACAAAAAAACCCAGTTTTTTTGGTAAAAAAGCTGTCTTTTCCAAAACAGTTGGAATGGCACACAGCCCAATTCATCCTCCATTTGACAGTTAACAGGAAACCAAAATCCTTTGGACTGAGAGAGGAGAATTGCAGCAGCTCCAGCTCCAACTGTCCAGTTCCATCCCACGGCCCTGAAGGTTTTTCCTAAAACCACAAACTCTTTTTGCTCAGGAATGAGGATGCACAGCCCATGCCACCATAGCCCTTATTTCCCTAAACACACCCCTAATGTGATTTAGGGTTTCCACCCTGCCAAAAGCACAGAAAGCCTGAGGGAAGAGGGGCTGCAGCATCCCTGCTCCCTCCCTGGCATGGAGGACACAGCAAGCCACTGGTCCTTCAGTCCCCAGCGTGTAGGCTGATAGGGAGGAAAAGAAGACCCACAGTTACAAAATCTCCATCCTAAACAAGCAGAGAGATGTAGGATGGCAGAAGGAAGCTGTGCACAGGAACCCCACAAGACACCAAGATGATTTGGGACCCACCCACAAGTCAGCCTCAGGAGAACACAACAAGAAGCAGCAAGGCTAAGAAAGGAGGGAAAACCACTGCACACATTCCCCAGTTTTACAAGCTTTTCCCAACTGCTAAAATAAAAAAAGCCCTGAGCAAATTTAGCAAAACATGTCAACAAGTTCTATGTTATAGCCCAGACACACATGTTCTCCTCAATAAGATGCATTTTTAGAAGCCTTCTTTTGCAAAACCTGCTGGTGTTGTGGGCCTTTTGTTTTCTTTGCTAGTTCCAAGTACTCACAAGCATCCTGGAGACTTAAAAAAAAAAAGGCCATTTTTAGACTTGTATGTGCAGAGAAGACTAAGAGAGTGTCACCATGTGTCTGAGGTGTTAAATCCCCCAAAACCATATGCTGATGATTGCTCTAACAAAAGAGACTGCAATGATAAAAGGAAGCCTTATGTTCAAATACCCGTTAGTCGTGCTAGATTAGAAATTACCTCACAGCCCAATCTTTACAAAAAGGCTTTAAAAGCACAGGATTTCGCCTTAATATGAAAGCAATGAACTGATAGCTACTCATTATTGAATTACTCATTCAGATTTAACAGCAGCACAAGTACAAAGCTCCTCATCTTCTGCGTCCTCTTGACAAACTACAGGGGGAAGGACAGGAGGCAAATATATCCCGTGGGATTCACATGTACACCCCAGTCCCAGAATCACAGAAGGGCTGGAAAGACCTCTGAGATCACTGAGCCCCACCTTCCACTGTCACCACCTTCTCAACCAGAGCAGAGCACTGAGTGCCACAGCCAGTCAGGATGTGAATGACCACCTGAACACTTCCAAGGATGGTGAACACCTCCAGGGATGTTGAAAACCTCCAGGGATGGGTTCCACAAGAACCTGGGTTGCCCTGCTGAATGGGAGGTCAAGGATTTATTGGCTGACCAATACAGCATAGCCCAGGGCAGGAGAAGCTTAATTATGGGGAAAATGGGCCACATATTTAACAACTAGCGCCAAAACTAGTGCTGATCAAACACAAAGGAGTGGGTGGACACCTCCATGCCCAAGACCAATGTGGCCAGACAAACCATCCCCTGAAATAGCTCCTTCCCAAACCTGGCTTCGGTTTCAGCTCCAGCTGTTCCCTCACAAATTGCTCCTCCTTAAATAGTGTCCCTTCCTCCTTCCTAGGGGAGGATTTGCCCCACAGGATGACAGCAGGCTGCACTATCAGGAGGAAACTAAAATAGACTTTCACTAAGATTAACGTCCCACTAGCAGCTGTATTACAGTGAAATGCAACCACCTGGAGGGTTAATAAATATACAGATGGATTAATACAGAGACTGAAATTTATAAATAGACTGAGCAATTCATTTCTGCAGTGAATTCCCCAGGAAGGAGGAAGGTGGGAACACCCACAAAATAAGGAATACACCGCCCAGGCAGAACAGCCATGCACATCGTGAAGTATCAGGAAGAAATTCTTCCCTGTCAGGGTGGGGGGGCCCTGGCACAGGGTGCCCAGAGAAGCTGTGGCTTCCCCATCCCTGGAAGTGTTCCAGGCCAGATTGGATGGGGCTTGGAGCAACCTGGGATAGTGGAAGGTGTCCCTGGCCATGGCAAGGGGGTGGGAATGAGATGATTTTTCAGGTCCCTTCCACCAAAGCATTCCGGTAATTCTCCATCTGCAGCATCAGCACTGGAGGAGTGTGAGGATACAGAAACAGGAAGGAGCTAACAATGTTCTTGTCATTTACCACCCAATGCACAAAATAGAGCTAATAAAGCAAAGCAAATCTGAGATGCTTTTTGGGGCAGAAGGGACCAGAAGACAGGTGCATCAGTACCCAAAATGAGTGTCCTCGCACACATCCAAAGCCTTCCCAAGCGGTTTCTGGAGAGGTGGCTGCTGCAGTCTGGCTGTCTGCAAGCAAGTGATGCAGATCAAGCACTCAGCAGCACTGCAAAACCAGCTATAAACACACCTGCCACCTGAACCTGGTAAATGGGAAAGAAAACTAACCTGGATATTGAGAAAGACCAACTCTCCCTTCCCGTCCACCAGAAGTAACAGCAATGCAAGCAAGGATTTGCATCTGTAAAGTCAAGCCACAAGAATGAGTTTGTGCTCAAGTTGTGGTTCCCGACCAAAAAGACCCATCTCAGGAGAAGCAGCGTGCTCAGTGCAGGATCAGATACAGTTATCTCCAGAAGTTGCACTGTTATCTGGTTGCACACACAGTTCCTCCATAGGGTACGTGGTGGTGGGATGTGACAGATGGTAAAGCCATCCTTAGCAACGTGAGGGCATCTATAAAACACCAGCCTCGTGTAACAGAGCAAACACACAGTGGGAAAAGCAGTTGGTAAAAAAAGAGGGGGAAAAAAGCCCACTTCCTTGGCAGGATTTATTTTCAAATGACGGTTGCTCAAGCCTACTCAGGGATTCAATACGTCAGGAGCAGCTCCCGTGCATGAGGATGAACGGTGACTCAGCAGGTAAAAGCTGTCAAAAACACGTCCAAAACTGCAATGATAAAAAAAAATCAGGAGGAAAAGCTATAGACACCTCGAGCAGTTTTGCTTTGTGCACTGGTTGGATGCCAGGGGGGAACCCCATTGCCACCCCCAGCACCCCCAGGGGTTCCCTCCTCCAAAGGCAGAGCCACCGATGTCAGTGGGATCCCGGACCCCAGGAACCACTTTGGGATCTGTGTCTGCCCCGAATACAACGTGCCACGGGATCCCAGCACCACTGAATTTCAGATGGGATGCTAAAGACAGCCTCGCACCCCGCTCCAGCCTTCATTGCACGTTGCTCCAGAGAGGACAGGAGTGAGACTTCTTAATGCACATCCAGACAAAAATACTTCTTTTTTTACACTGCCTTTTTTTTTTTTTAAGTTTTAAATAAAAGACAAAAAGCCCAGCCAACATGAAAGGCTGGATAAACACTCCTCCTTTCCCCAGCAGAAATTACAAAAATGCCTTTGAATTTGTTTTGGCAAGAAACAATGTTTTTTATGAAAGAGCTTCATTGAAAAGTCACAATTTGGAATGTATTCATCTATTCTACATTTTTAAAAAAGTTTTAATTACCACTTTAGGAGTATTTTGACATAGTTTATGGTTTGTTAGATTGTGCTCCGTGCTACAAATGCCAAACACACCTTTTGGAAGTGCCTTATTATTGTATTAATGCAAAATGCTGGGCTTGTGCTGCCGAGACTCGTGTCGGCAAATGAAAAATAATAAATTAATTCCATTTGGAGAAAACGCTGCCATTTATAACCCAGCAATTAAGAACAGATTTAATTTTAGATATCGCTGCACCCTTCAGCTTAGCGAGTTATTCAGTACCAACACTGGTACTATCAGTGTATGCTCAGTTCTTTAAAAAACAGACCCAGGCCAATTTCTCACCCCTTAAATTAGCGATGCTAGACATGAAAAGTTAATGCTGCTTTCCTCTCTCCTGAAAGCTGCAACATATGGATTTTGCTTGGGGAAAAAAAAAAATTTAAAAAGCAGCACATGCTGGGATTTCTACTATAACAGGCCAAATTTTATCAGCCACAGGCACACAAGGAGTTAACAAAAAACTCCAAACCTCAATGGAGTGAGGCAGTGTTTGCAAACCAGGGGGTGTATGTTGAAGGAGAGGAAAAGAGCCCAAATCCTGGCTCTGGAGAGAAGATGGGGCTCCGCAGCCCCATCTCCGTCCCCGGGGCCAGGCAGTGCTGCAGCAGGTAGGAGATGGAGAGAGGAAAACCCTTTTTATTTATTTTATCCCGCGGCTCTGCCAGCGGGAAGGTGATGCCCAGGGAGGGCTGGCGCTGCGGGCAGGGCTCCAGCTGGCACCGAGGGGATGGGAGGCTGCTGGCTGCATCCCACACAGGCAACACTCAGAGGGACCAGCACCTGCATCCCTGGCAGTGATGGGGCAACCCTGGGACACCCTGAGAGCCAAAGGCTGGCAGGAAATGGGACCTCAGTGGCTCCCCTGGGGCACACGGCATAGAGCGCTCACTGACCTGGACACCATGAAAACAGGCTGTGGCCAAGGAAAGGGAAGGGAAACAGGAGCAAGGACATGGGAACTCCCCTTCCCCCACGTGTCCTCACAGTGTCACCAGGCTCCCAGGCACCTCCAGCAGCAGGAGACCACAATGTACGGAAAGAAGGGACACACACGGGTTGTGGCAGCACTCCAGACTTGGAAAGCAAAATTACCACATGTGGGAAGGGACAAGGAGGGACACAGCTCTCTGATGATGGCAGTGGGGCCCAGGGCATCCCCTGCAGCACTGAGGTGACGCGGTGACACCTCTTTGCTGTTGTCACAGCAGCACAGCTGCCAGGACACGCGGTGGGATCCCCAAGGGTGGCCTGACCAAAGCCAGGTGTGTTTTCGTCACACGAATGCTGTGGGCTTGCTGCAGGAAAAGCAGGATAATGCTTTGGGCTTCTCGTTACACGGGAGGCCAGAACAGGCAGCACGGCCAGAGCTGTGTGAAAATAGCCAAGTTTGGGGTTTTTTGACATCGAGACGATGAAGACAACACTCACCACAGTAAGTCTTAATAGTGCAACAAAAAGATTCTGTGAAGCACTAAAGGGATTCCCCCCCAAAATCCCAGTACCAAGCTGGGACAGAGCAGCAGAGCTCACACAGAGAAAAGCTCTCTGCATCCTTGGGACCCTGCCATGGGTAAAGCCAGATAAACCAAGTGATAAGGACTCAAAACCCCCAGAGGGTTTTGCCAGCCCCAAAAAGAACCAAGCGCACCTTCACCACACCCTTGACCTGCCACAAGCCCTCTTGGGGCACATGTGAAAGCAAGCAAAACGAAATTAAACCTCGGCTTTTTACAGGGCTTCCCCCTTCTCCTTGGACCAAAAAAACAACAAAAAAAAATATTCCCCAAGCACATATTTTTATTTATCAAGATTCCAGCACTCTCTTTTCCTGCTACATCCCTCTCAAAGGCTTTACTGAGGAAGATTGCTGCACTAATTGTAAGTCTCTAGAGAAACAGGCTTTCCTCTGCTTTCACACTGGAATTAGTTACGCTCAGCCTGACCTTGCATTATTTTTAAGCTCTGCAACATTAAAAGAAAATTAGAGAGACTTGTTAAATCCCTTAAAAGGTAAAACAACCCTATTGCTCCAGGTTTACACACACAAAAAACTCAAACCCAAACCAAAAACGAGCTCTTAAATCACAACTACCACTTTAATGTGGTAGGATTTAGTCTTATATTTTAAATTCATTCATTTCTTGTTCACTCAAACAATCACACCAGCTTTAATGAGCTCTCCCTATGAAAACTCCAACAACAAAGGATCACATTTGCTCTTGTTCCAGAGCTCCACACACCTCAAAAGGAAATCCTAAAGCATCGTGTGCTTCTTAGCAGCCAGATTACCAGCTTTTAATCCTCTCTGCCAGATGTATTTTTAATCTTTTTGCATGTAATAAAGCAAATTAGTGGAATTGTATGGGTAAACTGAATCAAAATAGGCACATAAGATTAAAAAAAACCCTGAATTTGGTTATGTTTTGCAGATCTGGCAACTAACAGAGCTGGGAGCTGAATCAGCCCTGCAGGCACTGGCAGAGGGAGAAGCTGCTGCAGGGTGAGTGAGGAGCTTCATCAGCACTTGGCCACAAGTCATGGGCTTGTTTCTCCTCTGGGTCCCATGCAAGGGACCACACCAGCTCCTGGATGAGCAATCACAGCATGGTTTGGGTTGGAAGGGACCTTAAAGACCATCCAGATTCACCCCTTGCCACGGGCAGGGGACACCTTGCACTATGCCAGGTATCTCCAAGCCCCATCCAGGTTGCTCATCCCTCCAAATTGACACTGCTCTGGCTGTCTCAAGCCACCCCTGTAACTCACTACGTGGGTTCTTTGCTATCAGCAGGTTAGATGGGATATTGGGAATAAATACTTGGCTGTGAGGGTGGTGAGGCCGCAGCACAGGGTTCCCAGAGAAGCCGTGGATGCCCTTCAGGTATCTTCTCACAGAAGCCACCCTGCTACCAAAACTCTGCCAGGCAAACCCAATACAGCCCAGGGAAATGGATCCTCCAGCCATGAGGATTCTGCTGTAGCTCAGTAGGGGTGTGGGCTGGACTCCCAGATATCTCACACTGAGATTACTGACTGCTCAGGGCAGTGGCAGAAGACACCAACTTCTCTCACTTTAAAACCAGAAACCAAATGAACATCAATGCTGACATCCAGTGTGGCTTCAGGAGGGATTTAAAGAACTTGGGCTTCTTCATTCCCTAATCCCACACCGTTCCCCGCTACCAAGCACGATGGATTTCTAACAATGCAAAAGCATCTGTGCACATTTTTGTAATTATTTCAGACCCAGCAGAGAGCACCCTCCCCTTTCTGTAGGGTTAATCTAAAGAACAGTTGCCAAAATGCTGAGAACACAGCGGAACAATAGCTCCTCTGATGAAATCCCTCCACTCCATAGAGAAACCAGTATCCTCCAGCTGCTGTGGCTTGTCCAGAGAGATCTCCGAGTGTTTCCCAGCTCCCATAAATAACAGGGGGAAAAAAAATATTACAAACTCAAAAGATTCGAGTGCAGCTTGCAAAAAATGACTGCAGAGCCCTTGCATCTAACCACAACACAAGTTTTATTAATGCAACATTTGCCTTGTGTGAAATATAAACCCGGGACATCAGTGGAGGGAGGGCAACGCCGGCCACCTGTCCCGGGGATAGGGACTCGCTAAACTTATCAGCACAGAGACCACTTCCAGCAGCTCCATCCCTTTAAATCCTCATTCTCAGTGCAATCTCTGATCAGTCATTTATAAAAGCTGGGAAGCCGGGCTGGACAGCTGAATTACAGCAGCTATTATCCACATATGCCTGAATACCAGCAGACACCTTTATTTATAAAGGCTCTCCGGCTGACCGAGATTTGACATCGGCTACAAAAAGCACTCAGCATCCAACTGGCTGCTCCAGAAGAATGTGAGGAGAGGTTGGCAAGCAGGGGCTAAACAGACACCTTTGCACAGCTTCCCTGCTGCTGCCATGACTCCTAACCCAGCAGGTTTAAGTAATTGATTTCCTGAGCAGACACACAAAGTTGCACACCTTTGCCTCTTCTGCTATGGATTCACATGCATTGTTTCCCCCCCATCCCTAATTCTAAAATATTTGGAGTATTTTATCAGGCCTATCCTCTCTCTTTTTAGGGTCTCTGCACTTTACAAGGTGCTGTTTGTTGTGCACCTTTCGGCTCATCCCCACCTGTGAGCTCATTTTCCATGGAAACTGGGAACCTTGACAGGTCATACAAGTGCAAGGGGATGGGGAGGGAAAAGGTGATAAAAAATCCTCGTTGCTCTTGGCAGATTTTCTTTAGCTCTAACGGTCTCAGTGACAATCCCTGATAACAGAAGGCGACCAAAGTGTGAATTCTGCCTTGAACTGACAGAATTCCCAGGAGCAGCACATGCAAACACAGCCCACAGAGCTCAGCTGGGCCAAGGAAGGCTCTAAGTACCCATCACACTCCTGATCGACTGTAATAACCTGAAACAGGAGCTGGCACCTCTGCCAGGACAGAGATTGGATCCAGTTCCCAACAGGGCTCCAAGGGCTGCCCAGACCCTGCCAGCACAGCCACTGTAAAGAAGGGATTTCCTTGCCTCATTTCGCAAGCAAGGACCATTGAAAGCATCCTCCTTTGGCCTCCAAAAGCATCCTTGTTCAGCCTGGAGAAGAGAAGGCTCCAGGGAGACCTCAGAGACCCTTCCAGAGCCTACAAGAGTTATGAGAGAGCTGGAGAGGGGCTTTGGACAAGGGATGACGTGACAGGACAAGGAGCAATGGCTTCCCACTGCCAGAGGGCAGGGATGGATGGGATTTTGGGAAGGAATTCCTGGCTGTGAGGGTGGTGAGGCCCTGGCCCAGGGTGCCCAGAGAAGCTGCGGCTGCCCCTGGATCCCTGGAAGTGTCCAAGGCCAGGTTGGATGGGACTGAAACAACCTGGGACAGTGGAAGGTGTCCCTGCCCACGGCAGGGGTTGGAACAAGGTGAGCTTTAAGGTCCCTCCCAGCCCAAATAATTCTGGAAGTCTGTGATCCTTCCTGCTCCCAGCACCCATCCCTCCCTTCCACTGCAGCAAAACCCTCAGCACCAGACTGAGCTTCAGCACAACTCTCCAGCTAAAATTCCCTACAGATGATGCAAACTAGGGAGCTGAGAGCAGCAGGAGCAGCCAAGTGAGGTTTTCCTGAGGGGCTGCTGGATGGGATGCCTGTGGTGCCACCCTCAAGCCCCCAGCAGCAGTGTCAGGAAGGAGCTGTGTGCTGTCCCTGCACTGCAGAGTAAGTTGTTATGGTTACTGAATAGTTTGTTGGGCTTTTTTTCCTCCTCTTCTAAAAAGAATTCTTATCAGTTTAACATAATACCACCAGTCAATAACAATTCTTATCTTAAAAGGTCACTCAGGTAGTTATAACTCAACATTTCATCTATGTTTGCATTATCTGGAGGGAAACAGCCAGGGGACTTTGTATTTTTTTTAATAATTCACTTCTTTGCAACTCTAAGATTTTAGGAAAACCCTACCCAGAACCAAGCCGACCCTGTGGCAACTTGAGTACACTGGGGAACAGTCAGAAAAAAGGTAGAAAAATCACATTGATGTTTGCTGCATGAGAAACAAGAGGAATATCCCAACAGGAAAACTGAAAAGCAGGAAAACGTATGGACACAGAGTGCAGCTGCTGCAGAAGCACCACGTTCTGTTTGTAAATGTCAGATCAGCCAAGTTTCACCACAACAAAAGTTGTGGGTTTTTCCCTCCACATTTCTCTCCCCAGTTTCTTCCTTCTTCAATTCCCATTGCTAATGGGGGAACAGAGAAAAGGGGACAACAGGAAGAACCCAATGACAAGAAGAACTGGTCTGTGATGTTCAGGGTTAAAAACACAGGAGAAAAAAAAAATGCAGCAGCATGGAAAGTGGGTTTTAAGGTGCTTCCGGCTAAACCTGGTTAAACCCTGTTTTATCCACCCACTCTTATTTTTTCTTTTAACAACAATTAAAACTCCAAACACAGCACATGCCCATTCCCCACCAGCCAGCAGCACAGCCAAGGAGCAGAAGAACTAACTGGTTAAAAGAAAGGCAGGTTTGTGGCTTGCCTGAAACAAGTTGTATTAAAAAAAAAAAAAAAAAAAGCAATCTGGAATTAATTATTTGTGAGGATCAGTAACAGAAGAGAAGCTTTTTGAAGCACCCCATGCTTCTAAAGCAGGGCAGCCTTGCTTGAGAGCAAAGAGAGGAGCAGAGCTGCTGAATCCTGCAGAGGAAAGTCACAATATTAACATTATTTTAAGTAAAATAACATCTCCAGGCATGACAGCTCAACAAGCTGGGCCACATCCAGCTCCTGCAAGTAATAGGGAAGGCTTGCAGGGGTTGTGGCAGGAGCTGGCTGAGCTCTTGGTGCAACAGAGCTATCAGTATCGCCCATCTGTGTTTTCCACCTTGGACAGACCCTTGTCCACAAGGTAAAATGACCCCCAGTTTGTGGCAGCACCTTTCTCTGCCCCAGAATAATCTCTGTGGATTGTTCTGGCAGAATACAAGAAAGTGTTTGCACTGCAGCTCAAGCACTGCAAACACCCTGAGAGGCCTGCCAAGGGCAGCAGCCTGGGTTAATGGTAGAGAAATACATGGTTTACACCCTGGGTTCATCTCGGAGAGCAGAAACCTACAGGCATCACCAGCAAGCTCCAGACAGGAGGGCTGAGCCCAGGAAGCCTCAGCTGAGGTGCTGCAGCGCACACCTGCACAGAGCCCATCAGAGAAACCAGGGTAAAATTCAGACACCTTCACCAAAACCCTTGATACAGCCATGCCATGGAGTCACCGCGTGTAAAAACATCCAGAAAACCCCACACTGAACAGGGCATCTCATGGGTGAGCCTATGCTGGAGAATCCTTCGCTTACAGCTCCTCCTGCTTGTGCCAGGTGTGTCTGTCTCCTGCATGGAGAGCCAGGAGAAGCTCATGCACCTGCCTCACACAGCCAGGTCCTGCCAGGTACAAAACAAACTGGGTTTCTGTCTCTGCAGCTGGCCCGCTCACCCCGACCAGGCTCATTTTCTGCTCAGCACCTAGAACCAGAGCAAACCAAGTTGCAGAGCTGTCCTGCTATGGATGAGACCATCCCATGGTCTGCTCCAGCAGAGAAAATCCGGCTCGCAATCCCTCTGTGCCAGAAACACAACTCCCTCTGCCCACAAAACCCCTTCCAAAGAACAGCCAGCAACACCTTCACCAGAGAATCCCAACCCTCTTTTGATGAGATCCTGCCCTTCCACTTAATGCATCTGCTGCGGAAGAGGAAGTCAGGAACGGATCTGCTCACTCCAACCTCAACTTTATTTGTAATTACTGGGCCACGATGGAAAGGCACTGGCTTGGCTGTTTGCCATTGCCCGACTCGCACTCGGCGATGACCTCTGCAAATCTCTGTGTCTCTTCCTAGGACCAGAGCACTGGAAAGATAAACACAGCATTTTTTAAGGGAAAAGGGATGAACATGCAAGCCTGGGGATCCCTTGCATCAGACCTGCACCCTCTTTTAGATCCCTGAGCAGCTCTTACGTAACCAAGAGTTAGTAAAATAGTAATGGCCTTGTTTATTTGGTGAAAATAGGAAATACAAAGGGCACGTGCCCACTCAGAGGTAGATTTGCACAAACACACAGTTCATGTGAGGACTCATCCCACCACCCTTGGGGCGTTTCTGCAGACAAAACGGGCTTCCAACACAACGACCTGTGCTTTGTGTGGGCTCCCGCACTCAGCTGGAACCGTGCAAGAAGCGAGGAGGAAACCGGGGCCATCGGGTGGGAGCCCCAAAACACAGCACAGCAGTACAGCAGCTGTTCCCCTCTCTGATGAGCCCAGCCCCGGGGTTGGGGGGCAGTGGCAGTGCCAGGGGTGCCCTTTCCCCCAGCAGTTATCTGTGGTGACACTAGACACGAGCTCGACGCCGGAGCGCTAAAGCACTGACGGATGCATCCTAAAATAAAGCTGGAGTTCACACTAATTACTATTTCAGTTATACTGATTGCAAACACAACTCCCAGCTCAGTAAGAAGTGGCTTTCACGGGCCACAAATGAAACCAAGGTGGGGTTTTTCTTATGGAACACGAGAAAAAGAAAGGGCAAAGCTTGAGAAATTGTAGGGAGATGGGAATTTTTCCTGTGATCCACAACCTTCCAACTGCTTCAGGGGAACTCTGTGGGAAAATACAGCTGACTGGAGCCATCAACTACTTTAAAATCAACTGCCCTAATGGCAAATATGTAATTGGCGAAATAGGCACGAAGCTTTGCTCAGATTTTGAGGTGTAACACGACAAAGGATGCAACTGTGCAGAGGATCATCCACCAGCAACAGTGTGAGCCACGAGCAGAGTGCTTTCCCCACTCATCCATTTAATCTCGTTTGCAGATAAGTGCATTCACAAACTAGATTATTTTAATTGATGGCTCTACAGCTGGTTCCTATTCAGCTCTTGATCTAAAGCTGTCCTCGACCTCTCCCATCAATCTGTATCCTGACAGTGATGCTCTGTGTGCTTCCTCTCCTTCACCAAAATCCTCCCTGCACCCACTCTGGTAGGAGAGAAAGAACTTCAGCTCTGCTGCTTTTCCAAGCACAAATACAAGATACGTGCACAGAAGGAACCAAGGAACAAGCTGGTCCAGGCAGAGAATTCCAGCTCAGGTCTGTGATGATGCAGGAAATGCTTCCCTGCCTCTTTCACATGCACTGCAACAGTGGGATTTTTCCCAGTTGAAGTCAGTGAGGAAATGAACCCTGGCATCAGGCCCCTCACTGAACTACCTGAGAAAATGGTTAAAAGGACACTGCAAAGTATGGAAAGGTCTCGGGGAGAAAGCAGCCCACCCATGAGCCGCCCTCTTGCACCACACTGTGCTCCAGGCAGCAAAACAGACTGTTACCATTAGTTAACTTTTTCCTTCCCATTTTAAACATTACTGCCTAAAAATTACCACCCTGGCAAGCTCTGCCACCCCCCATCCAAAAGACATGGCCCTCATTAGCTCTGCCAATGGAGGAGACTTTGTCATTCATGCTGGCAAAATTCTGGGAGCAGGCACAGGAGTATCTCCTTACTCCTCTTACTGCAAGGGACACATGCCAGGAACGACAAGGGAGGGAGTTTTTAAGCAAACAGGAGAAAATACAGAAGAGCAAAGTGCAAGCCCAGAAGAGTGTCCTGTAGGTCCCAGCACTGGGGTGAAGGGGACAGCAAAGGGAAACCTTTGTAATGCCACACCACAGACCTTTCTGCAGCCTGCAGTGCTTCCCACAGCCACTCTGGAAAGCATCCTTAAAAACAAAAATAGCTTTGAATCACAAAAGAACACTGGGTGTGTAGCCTGGCTCAAAGCCCCTGGCTAACACCACTCTGGTACTTCTGTACCCCTACCCTTGGTATTTTCCAAAAATCCCAGCACTGATAGCTTTTAGCCATCAGGTTTGCAAACAAAACCTGGGAAAGATGTGTGGCAGCAGGTCTAGCACCAGCAGGCAGGCTAAAAGCAAGTGTCAGCTCAGCAGATCTGAGGCTTGCCCAGGTCACCCAGAGAAGCTGGGGCTGTCCCACCCCTGGGAATGCTCAGGACCAGGCTGGATGGAACTCTGAGCAGCCTGGTCTGGTGGAAGCTGTCCCTGTCTGACGGGTTTCAACAAGATGATCTTTCAGGTCCCTTCCAACCCTTCTGTGATTCTGTGATCTCTCCATTTAGGAGTCTCAGCTCCTAATTTTTAATAAGCAGAGCCAGCAGGGCTGCTCACATCCCTCTCCAGGCAGAGACAAATGTGTGGAATGACCACACAAAGCCAGTGTCCAGCCCAGCACTTGGAATTCCACATCACATCCAGTAAGCACAGGCTAAGTTCCTCACCCCATCCTCCTCCTGGGCTCCTCCAGTCCCACTGTGTGAAGCCCAGCAATGCCCTCACACAGCCCAAGGACATTTAAACCAGAGCTCAGCATTGCAATGCAACTGTAAGCCAAGAAACATTTCTTTAAAAATGGGAAACACCCTCAAATGGGGCACTGCATGATTTGCCATCAGTGGGGGTCACCGGGGATGAACTATAAAATTTGCACAGTGCAGGGGTAGCAGCTTCCTGATGGGCTGGGAGACTGTCCGTGGCTGGGGTGGCAGCAACAGATGCAGGGCTGGAGCCACAGGGAGCTAAGGATATAAGCAGCAAGGTCTGCAGGAATATGTAATACCTTTTAATAGACCAGCTGGTACAGTTGGGAAAAAAAAACAAAACCCACAACCACACAAGCCCTCCTTTGAGATGGTGCACCTTCATGCCTGGCCATTTTTTCCAGCTGCATCACTTGGTCTATTAAAAGACATTACAGCTCCCTGCAACCCTTGTCCCTTCCTTTGGCCAGTCCTTCCCAGGATGAGGAATCTAGGTCATCCTGATGCTCCCCTTGTGATACCTGACAGGCTGCTGAAATGAAATAAAGATTTTGGCCCTAACACATGGAGCAGTTAATGTCCTGTGCACAGGCCAGAGAAAGCTTATTGTCCTTTAAGGCCAAGAGCTCAAAGCTGTCACTGCTTCCATCAGTGCACGTGGGTGTTTGGACACCTGGAGGACCTACAGGAGTCTTTGTGCACTTCCGTCAACCTTGCAGGAATGAGGAAGCCAGGGCTGGTGGGGCAGGATGTGGGACTGCTTTGGGAACAAACTGCAGAGGGACGCTGGAGTAGATGACAGCAAATTCTGCACTCAATGCCCAAAGCCTACGGACCATGTTTCATGGACACAGCCCCCACATCTCCTCACTGGGTCTGCAGCCCACAGAGCAGCCATACCCACAGCCCTGGGTGCCCCAGGAGGAGCACAGGTCCCATTCCCAGCACAAGGCTCACCCCACTCCTGCCTGACCTTTACTGGGAGCTTAGAGGAGGTCACTGCGTCCTGACGGCTCCAAGCAGCTGGGACTGAAGCTGCCCAGCAAGGCCAGGCTGGAAGGAAGGAAGGAAGTTATAGCAGGCTTTTAAATAGTGCTGTGCAATACCTGAAACTTCTATTTCTGTGCACGGATAATATGGTTTCCATATTCTCCTCCTTCTCAGCAGACCAAGCCATTCACGCTCAAATTGAACTAGCAACAACCCACGCTCTTCACCAGTTTCAACCATTAAAGCTCAGTGAAGCCACTGTGTAGGGCAGTCCCAAGCTGTACATTTCCACCTAAAGAATGCAGAGATGTCCTTCCACGTTTGCTTCCCACTCCTATTTTCCCTTTATAACCAAGCAATGGATTGCAGGTGGTCTTGCAGCCCCCACACCTCTGTGTGCCCCCAGACACCAATGCAGCTTCCTGCAAGGCATCTGAGGTTGGCAACAAGGTTACACCCACCCCTCCAGGCTCTCAGGCAGGGAACCAGAGAATCAGGAGGATCCTCAGGGCTTCCTGAGGGTCATACACAGCCGTACACAGCCGAGCCACCTGGGGTTTGCAGTACTGATGAGGACAGCTTGGCTGTCATTATGAAAATACCCTCACACTTGAAAAGAAACCACCAAGACAGAACTCCTTCAAACTAAATATACTTGCTTCTCTGTGGCAATTAACCAGTTAAAAAATTTTTCTTCCTTGAGCTTTCCCATCACATCTGCCATTCATCAGACCTCTCATCTTGAGTCTACCAGGCAAGAAGCAACCTGGACACCTTTGCCGAAATGGGTTTTCCTCCACGCCTGGTGCGCACACCTGGAAGGCTCTGAGCCCAGCACCACCAGTCAGAGAGGATCTCTGAGCTCTGGTCTCCCTTTGGGACGCCTCCTGACCTCTGCTCTTGGTGACATTTCCAAGGATGGTGCCCATCCACCACGGACCACAGCAGGGCTGCCACCTTCTCCTAAGGACCATCACACCTAGGAGTGACATCCCAGTTTTCCCACCTCCTTACAGGGTCGGGACAAGCAACAGGTCCTGCATGCATGAAACAACTCAATTCTCACGAGGACCCAGCGTAACTCCAACACCTGCTCCAGGACATTAGCCCAGCACGATACATTCAGCTGGAGACACCCCTTCCCAGGCTGTGGATTTCACAGAAAGGGAACATCCCCTGCCTTACAGCCCCCAGACCAGGGATACCAGTGGGACACCTACAAGCAGGGAACCACCATTTCCAAGTCAACAAACACCAGGAAAATGTACCAGGAGCCACCTCAGGCCCCAGCCCAGGAAAGAATCGAGCACAAATCAGTAATGCAAACACCAGGATTCAAAAAGTAACGAGTAATGCGAGGTTTGATGATGACGTTGCTGTTCAGGACTTGGTGTGATTCCACTGCCAGGCAAGTGACAAGTGCCAGACTTCCAAACAGGCGTGGAACAGGAGTGATTTAAGGAATACAGGTGGTTTTAGGAAGGCAGGACTAACACAGGAGACTAAAAGCTATTTCCTAACTGAGCCTGGTTATAAATCTCAGCTAAACTTCCCTGGACTGCAACAGGATTGCCTGGAAAAGTGCGTGTCCTGCTCTGCAGGATGCATGGATACGTCCATCCCAAGGGAAAGCCACACAGAGAAAGAGGAGCTCGGCGAGAAAGAGGAACTCAACAGATCCAGGTTTTGGCACTGGAGTTACGAATGTCCTGGAGGAAGAGATCATTTTTGGAAGGCACGCCAGGGAGAGCTCAGGCAGCTCCACCAACGCAGCGAGGGCCAGGCAGGAGGCTGGATGCCAAGCTCTGCACGCAGGAGAAATCCTCGCGCCAAGCAAGGTCAACGGGATTACAGGGGCAAGCAGGGATTGCTCGCACGAGTGGAAATGGGAAGGGCCCAGCCCCTGGTCTGCACCCAGGCTAGCACCAGGAAAATGCCACCACACAGGCGGCTCTACGTGACTCTGTGTCCAGGACCACTTCAGAGCCCTGTTTTCCTTCACAATTCGCCTTTCCTGGTGGCAGGCGGCAAATCACCCCCCTCCAATTCCCTGGCCGACCGAGGGGACACGGCTACTGCCAAACCCACAGCCGGAATGAAGAGCTGAGATACTGATAAAAAAAAAAAAAGAAAATTAAAAATATATTGCTCACACCAACGCACAGAGGGAATCACAGCAAACCTGTGCTGAAGCTGGCACGGGAAGCTGCAGATTTATCCAGGAGCAGCCGAATTTGGAGAATGTGTTCCCTCCCGGCCCCCCCCCCCGGGGCCTCCCCACCCAAAGGGATGGATGAGGCTCATCCCTTCAGCTGTTTATAAAAGCAGCAGTATTGCAGACGCACTCGGCAGCATTCCTCCCTCTCATTCCTGCGAGCTATATAAGGGAACGGCCAATTCCAGCCTCGCTCCCCTGAAGCCAGCCCCGATCCCTTTGCGCCGGAGCAGCTCCAGGCTGGGTTTCCTGCAGAAGGACTTAAATCCGTCCTCGGTGGAACACGGCGCTGCGCTGGACCTTGTCATCAAATGGCAGCACAGGCAGCTGCCAAATCCTGCCGGCTCGGTGCTCTAATAGGGAACAGCTGGAGAAGGACCCTGCATTCCTCCCGCCCCGTCCACACCGGGGGCTCTGTTCGGGATCCGGCCGCAAAGATTTCCACCCATCACGGAACGCAGCCGGCCGCTCCCCGGCACCGCTCCGCCACGCACAGCCCAAAACCCAAGAGCTTCCAGCCCCCTGCGATTTTGGTGCTTAGGAATGGGGGGCTTGCTTTGCTTTTTATGGGTTGTGGGATTTTTTTTGTTTGGGGTTTGTTTTGGTTTTTTTTTTTTTTTTTTTGAGAGGTGCTGGAGAAACAGAACTGCGCAACTAAATGGCATTTTGCCTTCCCTGCTGATCCTCTGCGTTACAAAAACTCTACTTTAAGCAACTTGCATCCCTGTGTACATCCACACATCTGTAACACACCCCCCATAAATAAATACGGGAACGCACGGCGCTTGTGCCATTCCCATCCTGCCCCAACTCCCATTTACTTTGGAGGAGTTGAGCAACTTGTAACGGCAAATAAATAAAAGAAAAATACACTTTCGGTAGCCACGCACATTTTCTGTCCTGCACCCTGCACGCTCAGTAACATGAAACAGTCCACTCGTATTTTCTCAGAGCTCTGCTGAAACACAAGGGGGTATTCAGAGCCGCAGGAAAAAAATGCGTCCAAACAGGATCTGAATGATGAAATAGGAATTGCCACATTTAACAGGAAAAAAAAAATAGGATAACCCAGTTGCCCAGACCTTTATACAATAACAGTTCGTCTGAGGTAGCGATGGGCTGCTTCTGCATGTTGCAGAGAGCAAAGCAAGCCACGTTGCCCAAAAGAAGCCTAGAAAATCCAGACTCTACGTGACCTGACTTACTTATTTCACAGGAAACTGCATGGAAGGAGGAAGGGAGGGCACGGGGGGGAAAGGAAAAAAAAAAAAACCCACCAATCATTCATGCTACCGTAGTTACACCACGCCATGGAGCGGAGTAGTTTGCTGTGAAAAACCAAACTGAAATAAGCCAAACCCCGTTTGGAAAATAAAACGTGAGCAGAGAAGCCGTTCCCGCAAGCGAGCTGGGGGGAGCCCCCCGGCTCCCAAACCGCACCCGTTTCTCGGGTGTATTTTTTTTTTTTTTTTTTTTAATTTCGACGGCATTTGAGCACCGCCCGAGAAGGCTCGCAGCGAACGCCAGCACTCACTCACCGGGGTTGTTCGCCTCCCCTTCGAGGATGTGGAGCTCGGTGCAGTCTGCCAGGGAATGCTCGAGGCAGAGCTGGAGGAAGCGAGCCTGGGTCCGGCTGACGCGTTTGAGCAGGGAGAGCAGCGCAACAGTCTGCTCGCACTCGTTCCAGCCCTTGAACCACCCGGCCAGCACGCCAACCTGGTCTCGGAACATCATGGTGAGCCGGAGGGACAGCTCTGCGGGGAGAGAATAAATAACCGGGACAGCCTCCCTGCCCCGGCGCCGCTGCCGCCACCGTGCTCGGGTCAGGGGTATTAAAAATAAAAATAATAGTAATGATGATGATGATGATTTAAAAAAAAAAAAAAAAAAATAAAAATCTCCTTTGCGACGCGAAGGGCGGGTTTGGTTTCTGGACGCAGCTCCCGGCCTGGGCTGGGTTTTGCTCCCTCTCTTCTGGCTTCGGTGCAGCGCTGGATTCCTGGAGGGAGGGAGCGAGGGAGGGAAGGAGGGAGGTGGTGGGGCCGAAAAAAAAAAAAATAAAAAAAGCCAAAAAAAGGAAAATCCCAGCGTCAGGGCTGCCGCCAGCGAGGGGAACGACCTCCTCCCGGCGGGGGCTTCACACCTGGAACAGAGAGAGGAGGGGGCGTCAGGGGGGCTGCAGGAGGACGAGGAGGATGGGGAGGAAGGCTCGCTCCCAGCCTTCCTCCCACTCGCCATCCAACGCGCATTCCCCCCCCGTCACCGCGGTCCCCCCACATCCAGCACCGCCATTTGGGATGGGGGGGGGGGAGCACCCAGCACAATCCCCCCCCCACTGGAGCACAGTGCCCCCCACCCCCCCAAAAAAAAAAATAAAATAAAAGTTCTCCCCCGCACACACACAGTCCGTATAAAAACACACTCACCTGACTCATACCGGCCCCGGCGATCGCGGGAGGAGGGGGGCGGCGCGGCGTTTTTAAGGTGGCCGTGCCATGTCCATGGGATGAAGGGGGGGGAGATGAGGGAAGGAGGCGGGAAAAGGGAAAAAGGGAAAGAGGGGAGGGGGTGGGGGGGGGGGCGCGCGCGCGCTCCGCGGCGCGAGACTGAGCCCGGCCGCGCGCCGGGCCCCCGCTCCCCCATGCCGCTCATTTGCATACGGGTGACGTCATGGGGGGTGTGGGCGGGGCCGAGCCGCGCGCCGGAGGGGGCAGCCCGGGGGGGGACGCGCGTCCCCCCGCGTGTCCCCCGCGTGTCCCCCGCGTGTCCCCTCTGTGCCCCCCGCCCCTCTGCCGCTCCTCCCGCACGGGGAATGCTGGAAAACACTCTCCGGATCCCGGCCCCGCGCCGCAGCCGGCCCGCGGAGCTCCCGCTGGAGGAAACCACCCTCTAGTGGGCTGCGGGGTAATGGCAGGGGGCGATATCTTGGGCGGGGGGGGGAAGCGCCGCTTTGGGCTCTGGTGAATGTGGCCTCGTCCCCAAATGGTAATTTTTAAAACTTCCCCCCCCCCCCCCAGAGTTTTGCATATTAAATATACGTGTTAAATACACATGGATTTAACCCCAAGCGCCAAGCGTGCAGGGACAGGATTTGTGTTTGGGTTATCATTTCCTGTGCAGATTATATTTCCCTTTCCCATTTCTCATTTATTTCCTTTCTTTTTTCCTTTTTAATTTTTTTTTTCATTTATTTCCATCCCATTTCAAGGGAATTACAAGGGAAATGGGGGAGAAAAAACCCTAAGCACAAGTGTTTGCAAGAAGGCATCGAATACTGAACACTATCAAACATTTTATAAAGCAAAATTAAAGGTGTAAAGTGATTTTATCTGTGGGCTTTTTGGGAGTACCAGTCAGTTTTAAGGCATTTCTTCTTGTCTTGTCACTCCAGGCTGTTGTCCAAAGAGTCTCTCCAGCTCAGAGTCCCTTTGGGAGTCCCCAGAAAATCTGCTCCGTGCTCAGGAACAAGCGACACTGGTACCTCTGCCCAGGGCAGTGGTGGAGTCCCCGTCCCTGGAGGGATTTAAAATCCATGTGGATGTGGCACCTGGGGACAGGGCTCAGTGGTGGCCTTGGCACTGCTGGGGGAATGGTTGGGCTCGATGATCTTAGAGGGCTTTTCCAACCTTAACAATTCTGTGATCCCATGACTCTGCCTTTGCAGCATTTCCCTGCCCTCATCATTTTGAGGACAGAGAAGCTCAGAGTTAGGAGGCAGCCCAGGTGTCAGGACATGGTCTGGGAAGGAGACACGAGGAGATCATGGCAAAGGGGGGGCTGAACCCCTCCACCAGTGAGTCACAGAATCACAGATCTTAAAGCTCATTTCATTCCAAACCCTGCCATGGAGGGACACCTTCCCCTATCCCAGGGTGCTCCAAGCCCTGTCCAACCTGGCCTGGAACACTTCCAGGAATCCAGGGGCAGTCACAGCTTCTCTGGGCAGCCTATGCCAGGGCCTCATCACCCTCCCAGCCAGGAATTCCTTCCCAAAATCCCATCCATCCCTGCCCTCCGGCAGTGGAACCCATTCCCCCTTGTCCTGTCACTCCAGGCCCTTGTCCAAAGTCCCTCTTCAGCTCTCTTGGAGTGGCTTTAGAAATCCATCCCCTACCAGTGGCTGTGTGCTCTGGTGGGGGCTGGAGAAAGGAAAACTCCATGTTTGTGCATCCTTTGGTTGCTTTTAAAGCTACATATGTCTGAATCTGCTCTTTTTGGGGGAAAATAGTGGTGGGGAAACAAAGACCACCCGAAATCACCGGGAACACCTGGTCCCGTGTGCTGGAGCATCAATCCCACTACAGGATGACGAGATGAGGATCAGCAGGTAGACATCAAGTGCAAATGGTCCATCTCACCACACTTGGAGTTTGCTTTTAGCTCTCAGTCTGTCTGGTGACTAATTAAACAAACAGGAGTTCCCTGCCAACAAACCCCGGCCATCTGCCTCGTCCTCCGGCTCCATCCCAATAAATGCTCCACCAAGGAGCCCCTTTCCCCTCACCTAAGTGCTGACAGCCCTGTCGCTGTCGGGGTGTGCTTTGGGATGGCCGTGGGGCCGTGAGGATGCACCATCTGCCGCGCCGGGTGCGCGTCTCGCGCGGGAACGTGGAGCGAGGCTCCCGCGGCACGAGGCGCTCCGGGTGGGAACGCCGCGGGCTCACACCCCGCTAATTTAAGGGTTGCCAAGCTGGCTGTGCCAAGAATGCCTCCCAGGTTTTGCATTTTGCATGTCTAAAGTGGGAACGGCAGCAATGGGAAGGATATTTAGGGCTGAAGCAGCAAATGCATCCTTCTGTGAGGCTGGGCAGGGCGGTGGGAAATGGTGTCCCCCCACACCAAGCAAGATTTGGAGGAAAAGAGTAAAAAGACCAAAGCCACGGTTTCTATGCTGTGCTCCAGGAGACACCAAGACCATGCTTACTAATTAATCCAAAAATAATTACCCAGAATTTAGGACCTCACAGTTCCCGTTCCCCAGAATGTCCCAAGGAGGCAGCTGTGGAGGAGTGAGACCCTGACGTAACAGCACACGCCTGATGTTTGGAGGTTTCTATGGTAATTAAAAAACAGATCTGTGACCCGTGGAAGAAATTCCTTGCTGCATTCCGTGCTCTGCAGGGCGGGTGCCCGTGCAGATCTGTGCGATGGAAGGATCCTCAAGCTGGCTGGGAGCAAATCTCCTTCCCTCACTGCAGTGGGGGCACTCACCAACACCCCCGTGGCCAACTCTCTTCCCGGCAGATGGAGAATCCAAAGTGCAGACCACGTGTCCTGGGAGCAAAGACACCCCATGCAAAACACAAGGCAGACTGAGTGGAGAAGCAGGGTAATTCTCTTTTATAAGGTAGTTCCTGTGGGACCTTGGGGTCTTTGCAGCTCCAGCTGGAGCATTTCTGCAGGGCTGCAAGTCCCTGGGTAGGAAGCAGAGGCTGTTAGTGGGGCTGTGAATTGTCCGTGTGGTTGTGGGCTGGGGCAGAGCAGATGCTGGGCTGGGGTGGGTCACGGAATCACAGAATATCCTGAGCTGGAAGGGACCCACAGGGATCATCCAGTCCAACCCCAGGCCCTGCACAGACACCCCAACAATCCCACCCTGTGCCTGAGGGCATTGTCCAAATGCTCCTGGAGCTCTGGCAGCCTTGGAGCTGTGACCATTCCCTGGGGAGCCTGGGCAGTGCCCAGCCACCCTCTGGGGGAAGAACTTTTCCTGATATCCAGCCTAAACGTGCCCTGACACAGCTCCAGCCATTCCCTGTCACTGCCATAGAGAGCAGAGATCGAAGCTGTACCCTCCATGAGGTCTCCCCTCAGCCTCCTCCTCTCCAGGGTCACTACAGCAACATTTAGATTTCTGTTTACCATTTCAGAGGGAAAATAAGAGGCCTGTGGTAATATTAGCCAAGCAGGTGGTCTAAGCAAATTAGTGAATCCTGGCGATTCCCGAGTTCAAAGGAAGCAGTTGCTCATCTCTGTGGAAGCTATCTGATAACATATTTAGCTGTAAAAAGGATGAGTGTATCCACCAGCACACAATGGCCCAGATTTCCTAGCTCATTAAACCCAAATATTAGTGAAAATACCATGGTAAGCAGGCTGAGATAATTAAATACAACATCACTTCCATTTGTTCCTAAACACAGTGTTGGAATTGGCCACTGGGATGGCAGCATTTCCCTTACCTTGGGTGGTGAAGTGGAGCTGTAAAATTCACACAGAAGAACACCTGTCGAAAAGCAAACTCACACGAAAAAGAAACAGAATAAAATTAAAAATAAAAAGTAAACAATAAAACCTATGTGGGTCTGTATTTCCAAACTGGATGAGGCAGACATTAAAAAATCACAGAATTCTTGAAGGATTTGGGTTGGAAGGGACTTTAAAGACCACCTTCCAGCCTTAACATGACTTTCCACATGGATGAGCTCTCAGTGTGGATGTGCAACCACTGCTTCTTAAGCCCTGTTAGTAGAAAATGAACTGCTGCACAGCCCAAATCCTGGTGAAAGCAGCAGGGGCTGAGTCCTCTGATGCTGGAGGCAGTGATCACTGGGTGATGGGGGATGAGGGCTGGTAGGAAAAGCACATTTAACCCTCTGGCTTGAGCTGTGACTGCAGATCTGAAAGGGAAAGAGGAGTGGCAGCATCTGGGTGCAAACACCTGGGGAAAGGAGCACAGGGAAATACTGGTTAGCATGGAAAGGCTGCTGACATTGTATTTATTTAGCCATTGTCAAGGGGTTGCTGTGAGAAGATCCCATGTCCTCTCTGAAATGCTGGGAGTGCACGGACGTCACCTCTCCAGCAGTGTCAGCTCTGCCCTGCACGCTTGATGAGCTGGCTCACAGGGACCCCGGGGACACAGAGCCAACAAAATAAATCAGCTTAACTAATGGTGCTCAAAACCCACCCCTGGCAAATGTATCACAGGCTGCTCTCGTGCCTGGAGATGCCAACAGAATCAGTGATGAAGAGGAGCTGAGGGAGAAGGGGATGCAAAAAGGGATTTGAAGGATTTTCCCGTAAGTTTCACTGGGCTCTGTCAGTTTCAAACAACCCCTTGAATATAAAGATTGCAACATCTGATGGTCCCATCAACAGCAAGTGAGTATTTGCAGAATGTGCCTTTGCAGGACTGAGATCTCTGTGCGTGCTGGCCTTCAGGACAGCCTGGTTATCGGTGCTGGATTATGGGGCACACGAGATATGTCCCATTCCATCCTTTCCAGCCATTGGCAGGGGCATGGAGAACAGCTCCGCTCACACCTGGCACGGGTCTGCACCCCTGAGCAGCTCTGGGCCCCTCTTCATGCACACCAACACCCCTAAATGCCTGCCAGGCTGGTAACTCCCTGCGTGGCTGTATCCCATAGCCAGCCTCATGTTTACCTACAACACTGGGATTTTTCCAGCCATTTCCAGCCAGCACCGAGAGCAGCTTGTTATAGGACTTGGAGCTGACTGAGGCTGTGTTGCAAGCAGATGGCCCTGATGAAACAAGACACTGATCCCCAAGGAGGCACCGTGCAATGGAGCTGCTCGACTCCCCGGCTCCAGCAGCTCCAAGGCGCGCTTGGATATGTGCATTAGCACGCACCATCGAGGAAATTGCTTCCCTTGCTTCCCTAACCACCCCTCTCAAGCAACTCTCTTTAGAAGCCTGGTTCCAGCTCAAGACACGTGTCAGCAGCACTGACACTGTGGCAGCTTTCCTAGTTAGTTATTAATAATGGAGCAGTTGACAAAATTAGGGTAATTTAAGAATATCGTTAAAGGAGAGAGGAGGAGTTTCCAGGCTGGGTGAGGGTTTAGATGTAGCCAGGATGCTGGGGTGGAGGAAAACCTCAGTGCTTACACTTGGTGGAATGGAAGGGGATCCAAATGTGGAAGATGAACAGGGAGGAAAACAACCCTCATTGATTTTCCTGCTCCTGGCTCCAAATAACTTCAGCAAAATCCAGGGAAGTGACATCTAGGGCCGCATGGGCTAAGAAGCATGTGTGGGCACAGCTGGAACAGATGTAAATGGAGATGATCCACTGAGACCTCTGAGGGCTGTTCTGCATCTTGCCCAAGCCCTCCTAACGACAGAGTGTTGAATGCTGTGAAATCTCATGGAGACTTTTTCATTAAGAAGTTGGTGCCGAAAGGGAAAACTGGAGCTGGCAGACTCATTCACACATTTTTGTGACTCTGGGAAGACACTTAGAGATTGAAAGACTGGGAAAGTTGTAGTCATTCTTTAATGGGAATTCACCAGCTCTTGGCAAATACTCCTTTTTGGTCCTAGAGCAAAATGTAAAGGTAAGTTCCTTCAAGTGTCATTCAAGCTGTCTCAGGAGGGGAGGGTTTGGATGATATTGCAGCCACCCCAGCCAGGGTTTGGTACTGAGCACCTGGGAGGAGAAAGGCAGCAGCTGGGTCACCAACCTTGCCTCACGTATGGCAGCATCTGGTGAATGAAAATCATTGCTTTTCAAGCTCTGCTGTGCCATAAAGCACTGCCCTGGTCTTACTTTGATCAGTGGAATGTGCTGCCCCACAGGGCTCTGCTCACCTTGGCAAGCAGAGACAATGCCATGTCTGCCTCCTTCAGGGCTCCTCACTTGCCATAATCATCCTCAGCCTTGCTGCCAGCAATATCCCATCCCAGGCTCCCTCCAAGCTGGTGCTTTTTGAGCTGGCAGTCTTTCCCTACAGGGAAAATCCTTGAAATTGAGGACCCTCAGGAACTGGAGTGAACAAACCAAATGAGGTGTCTGTGCTGCACGTGAGCAGGGAAGACACAATATTCTCACAGTTCTGCTGGCAGGAGACTGATGTCTGATAACCCCTGGTAGAGCTCTGTTCTGCCTCCAAACTCAACAGCATCTGCAGAGTTACAGGGAAAAAAGAAGAGGGTAACTATCAAAATAATTCACAAGTTAGTAATCCTCCCCTCCAGCCTGTTTGTCAGTGTATTGTTCATGAGGAGCTGATAGACACTGGAATAAATAGCATGTGGAGAGAGAGAAGTGATGCATTAGACCTCTCACCAGTCCCCTGACTGCAGCTACTACTGAGACATCTGCCAGGAAATATTAGATGTGAAGTGGCTATGCAATGGGAGAGGAAAAATTATTAGGAACTGCCAAAACCCCTCAGCTGATGAAGACAAAAAGCTGGAGGAGGCATTTAAAACGTAGAAAAGCTTTTTAAGTACAAATCTTCTGCTGATAAAAGGTCACTGCAGAAAACACAGGTAGCAGCTAATTGTCCTGATAATTATTGCTGGTCCCACAGAAGCAGTTCTGGGATTCACTCAAATCTCAAGAGGATCCAGGTACTGCAGGTGTTTTCTAAAGAACGGAAATCAGAGAATCCCAGAATGGTTTGGGTTGGAAGAGACCTTAAAAAGGAGTTTTTTGGGTTTCCCAAGCCTGATGAAGGCTCAGTTATGTCAGCATGAATTTATAATGTCATCGATCTCCAAAATTCTGTGGGAGAAACACAAAGACTCCTCATTTTGGACATCAGACTATGCTGATGGATTAATTTAGTCTTAAGGTTATGTCTACATATAGTATTTTTACTCTTTTAAATCATTCCCATTATGAGATGGGGTAATTGAGGCAGGGCCTCTCCAGCTCAGCTGCAGCAGCATCCACACAAAGGTGCCTTTATGTTGGTGTTGTACATTCACCCAAATTTATGGAACCCAACCAGTGTCAGGCCCTTTTTACAGGTATATCCACACTGCACTACCAGCTCTTGTCTCTCTACACACATTGCTCACACAGAGCAACACAGAAATAATTTGTAGAGCTGCCCCAAGTGACTCTGAAGTGCTCAGCAGACACTTTCAGGTCCCCTCTGTGGTTTTGGAGGATGTTGTGGCAAAACCTGTGACTCCCTAGTGCTCAGCTGTGGCCTCATAGCTGTGCTCAGGTTTGCACCTGCATCCTTGTGTGCCATCAGAAATGGTAATAATACCAAAGTTAACCAGAAATAAACCCCTAATCCAAATTTTCTCTTTTTTCCTGCCCAGCATATTCCAGCAAGGCAACACCAAGCCTTTCTAACAGCTCAGTTCAGAGGACTTCTGCTGTAGCAGATGGAATTCAGCTATCCCTGGCGTTAATTACATCAGCTACACACACACAGGACACCAGGGACAGCCTCTGCAGGGGCTGCACATTGGCTGCAGTGACAGAGGCCAGTCCTTGTTTACTCTGGATGTGAGGACAGCTCAGCAAGTGGCCGCAGAGACCTCCAGTGACAGATGTCAGTCCCAGACCTCCCTCAGCTGGCAAACATCACCTGCAGACCTGGCAGAGTTTCCTCAAGGCACAGGAAGCCCCAGCAATGTGCAAATCAGCAGGAGAAACTCACCCAATTCCCGTCTGCTTTTACCATACTTGAAGTTTGATGTTAGCATGTAAATGAGGTGTTTAAATCAGATTCACACAGAAGCTCGTCTTAAAGCTGAACAAAACATGTACCTGGGCTGCCTGTGGACAGCCCCACCGCCATTTCAGTGAAGAAATTTTCCCTGATATCCAATCTAACAGCCCCTGCTGTAGCTTGAGGCTGTTTCCTCTTGTCCTATTCCCTGTTTCCTGGGAGAAGATCAAACCCTCACCTGGCTGCACCCTCCTGTCAGGGAGTTGTACAGCAGCCACCTGAGCTGATGTGGATTTTCCCTACAACCATCTTCCCCTCTACTTAGGAGGCAGATAAGGGGAAAGGAAGATGCTAACACAGCAACTTTCCCTACAGAAGGAAGATGCCCATGTCACAGTCCATTGGCATTTGGAAAGACACCTTGGGACATCCCCAAACAGCACCACTTTGTCTGATCAACCTATTTGGAAGCCTCAGTTCTGATTCGGGTTGATGAATCAAACCAAACCAACCTCTCCTGCAGCAAAAAAACATTATGAACCTGAAACATCCCATTGCTGCTTAAAAGAACCAAGTCCCATTGCCAGAAATCTTCCCGTGTTCCTTGATGTCACCAAATCCATAAACATTATCTATAATGAGCAGAAAAGGAATGTTCTATCACCTCTATTACAACAGGGTGACAGAGCAGAACAGCCTCTGTCGATACACTGTGTTTTTGTGGGTCACAGAAAGGTTTTATTTCTCTGTTACAGCCTTGTATCCCTGCTTTAAGACAACCAAGGGACACACCGGGCAGCTTTAGAGCTGCTCCTTTTCCTTCTCACCTGATCTGTATTTTGGCGTGGCTTCTCAGAAGAAGGACAAATGTAATAAGGCAGCTACTGTACTTTTTATAACTCTCATCAGGTCTTTCATTTGGGCCAGCAAGAAAGCTTGTTAGAGCAGAGAAAGCAACTAAGCATCTCTGGAAAATGCTATTAAAAGAGCAAGTAGCAAATGAAAAGCTGGGACAGACTAAATGGTAAATACACGGCCTGGCAGTTCAGCACAGCTACATCCTGCTTGCCATTATTATTTAATACTGGCATTGATTGAAAGGTGAGGCAGACCAGGCAACTCTCTGTGGGGTTACGTGAATACCATTTCACTGTGAGATTAAATAGGCCCACAGGTTTGGATCATGCTGTTTAATGGGAGATTTTAATTAATTGATTAAATATCGGTGACTACCGGGGTCGAGCAGTAAACACCTCCTTCATCATCTCCATGGGCAAACAAGTGCCTGCTAATTACCAGTGCCCAGCTCCAGGCTGGAAGCAGCACAGCATTAACCTGCTCCTCTGGAATAACGAGCCGCCCAGCCACTGTCCCACATGCTGTGGGAGCTGTTGGTGTGGAAGCAGCTGCTGCCATGGATCAGGCACGGCTCCATCCCCACAGACACCTCGGCGTGTCATTCCTGGTTGATACACAGTGCGAACAACAGCCTGGTTTGTCCAGCAGTTTATTCCCAAGTTGTCCCTGGCCAAGGATGGTCACTTTAGGCAGAGCAGATAAATTATCTCACAACCAGCCTGCTGACCACTGGCTGGAAATCTGTGGCTACAAGCATCAATTCCCCACTTCTATCCGTCCTTACAACTAACCATTACTCTTCCCAACAGCACCACCTAAATCTTTTCCTCAGAGGTAACTGCCAGGAGTTCAGAAGCAGGGTAACAGCAAACAATAAAAAAAAAAAAAGAAGGATGGAAAGGTGAACTTGGAATACCTTTGAGTGGGGGAAGATTCCTTCCCTGGTTTGGAGATGTGCAGCACCTTGTGTGTACCCTGGAGCTGTAGGAGAGCAGAGCAGAGGATCGTGGAGCATGGCTTTCCCTGCTTGAGTCTGAGCGGCTGTCCTGGAACTGGATGTGGAAAAAAGCTTCCAGGGAACAAAAGGGAGGACAGAAAGCAGCTACTCCCCATTTCTACAGGTTCTAAGGAGCATTTTCCCTTATATAAGCAGATGTGAGACTCAGCCCGTTTGTCTTTAGGAGAATTTGTCTCTCTTTAAAGAAAGAAACCACTTTCTTTTCTCAACAGCCATTTTTATTGCTTTTGAGAACATACCACTGGAGTGAAAGGAAGTAATTTTCTGCTATTCTTTAGCTTCTTCCTTTGTTAGAGCAGGTACATTTCCTGGGACTATCGATAAGGGTAACTGGCTAACTTGTTACTGGTCATCCAAGCTGACCATGCAAATAAAAAGAGTTGGAAATCCCTCAAAGCACCACGAAGCTGCCACCACTCCGAAGAGTGATTAACCAACATTTTCATGGATAACAAGTTCTTACAGGCACTGCCAACAAGACTGAAAGTCTGTGTCTCAAGATGTCATCGCAGGGGCTCATGCTTGAAAGTGTCAGCAGCATGTAGTTCAAGAATAATCAACAAAAATCTTTCCAAAGGGCTTTGGCTGAAGTCCCTCACACATAAATCCTTCAAACCAGCCAGAAACAGTGTCCTGAGCCTCACCTTCAACCCCCAGCTCCTGCCACAGTCCAACCTTCAGCTACAAAATAAACACACACGGCGTTAACGATGAAGAATATTTACTTTCCTTCATATGGTACATTCTGTAAAGTGCTAAGTTCCTAAATTATACCGAGTTAAAACGATATACAGCTCTAGTATTTTAAACACAATAAATATAGAATGAGCCTTGGGCAACTGCACTTGCAAGTTTAATTCTTTTTTTAGTAGACAGCCTAAATTTAGTAGTCAAAATAGCCTCCAATAGTGCTCCAAGAAAATCTAGGAAGCAGTTATAAATAAAATCACATCCTTCAGAGCTATCCTACGCACTTCTCCTGTCCACATTGCACGGGTAAGCAGCGCTCCTGTGAGCATATGGAGTGAGGAAAAATAAGGAAGCTGAAAATTACCCAACAAAAAAAAAAAAAGCAAAATCCTACAAGTTAATGCTACATATCCTCCCATAAATAGTCTGGCTTCCACATTTAATCTTAGTGCACATAACCTAGGTCTTTTATTTTTAACTCCCGTTAAAAAACTCTTCCAGGAAGAACATCTTGCAAGACATGGGTCGATTCATCCCCATCTTGCTCCTTTTTGCTGCAAAGTGGAAAGGACTCCTGCACGAACTGCCTGCACATTGGGCACTGCTGGAAATACTTGATGCAGCCATCGCACAGGCACGTGTGTCTGCAGGGCAGGAGGACCCAGTTCACAGGGCCATTCTGGCAAACAACACAGTCTTTGCTGTTTTCTTCCTGCAATTCTGGTTCATCTCCAGCCAGCCCGGCCTTTTCCAGCAGCCCTCTGTCAGTGCTGCTCTCACCAGGGAAGGTATCACTGGAGGAAGGTGCAGGGCTGTTTGCAGACATGAAGAGTTGCTAAAATACACATAAACACAAACATTTAGGAGTGAACAAACTCTTCCTCAATCTCTGCACACGCACAGGTGCAATGGAAGTTCCACTGGGTTCATTCACTGCGTCAAACAGCGCCAGACTCTGTGTGGGCCCTGGCAGCTGCCTGGCCTCCAGTTAAAGGCATTTCAGAAACATGAAATTACATAAAACAGAAAATATTAAAGGTAAGTCCTCAGACCTTGGTTGCATCAAATCAATGTCATGCATGAAATTTAACGAAGTGCTCAGGGTTTGAACAGCTCGGGTTTGTTTCTGGTCCATCAGTCTCTGTGCCTAGAGGGATCCTCTATCTGTTCCTACCAAAATTATATCCACTATGCTGTCAAATCCGTTTCACTCAACCCATTCTGCTCTTGCTCATATTCCAATCCCCTACTCCTTTTTTTGTCTTATTTTACATGTAGTGCAAATTCTTCTGGGCATGATTCCTAAGCATAGTGCAAGAAAAAGGAATTTTAAATAAGTAAGTTTCTTCTGAGGCTTTCCTGATTACAAGGGAATTTTGAAGAAAGGAAATAACAATTCTGGAAAGAAGAAGCGTCCAACAGTGAATTTCTTCCTACTGCTTTACTAAGTGGACACTAGGACTCCTGGATTTGAAGCAGTTAATTTCTCTGGGAAATCTTGAATATTTTAATGGAAAATATTTCTGTACAGTAAGTTCCTGTGGCACTACTTAACTGATAAAATAATTTAAACTACCATCCAGTTCTTTGCATGACAATAGAAGTCTTGTACTAATTTAGGCTCCCGAAAGCCTACACAAGCTAAAGTTAACACTGTCATACACATGAAACCAGACTCTGTGCACGGCTTACCTTCAGATCATGGTATTGACCTTGAGCTAGGAGGAGATACTGATACAAAAATCGGCAGGAAAGTCTGTAGCTTTCATCAGGAACGTGAATTACAGCTACCATTGCAATCTACAAACAGAAAAAAATTCTATGTTTAATACCCTTATCACCCAGGCTGAGAGAACTGGGGGCATTCACCCCAGAGAAGGTTCCAGGGAAACCTCAGAGCCCCCTCCAGTGCCTAAAGGGGCTCCAGGAGAGCTGGAGAGGGACTTGGGACAAGGGATGGAGGGACTGGACAAGGGGGAATGGGTTCCACTGCCGGAGGGCAGGGATGGATGGGATTTTGGGAAGGAATTCCTGGCCAGGAAGCCCTGGCACAGGGTGCCCAGAGAAGCCGTGGCTGCCTCTGGATTCCTGGAAGTGTCCAAGGCCAGGTTGGATGGGTCTTGGAGCAACCTGGGATAGAGGAAGGTGTCCCTGCCCAAGGCAGGGGGTGAAATATGATCTTTAAGGTCCCTTCCAACCCATATTATTCCCTGATTCACTTTGGTACAGCTTCTGATCTGCTTAATTCCTTAGACAATCAGGAATCCAAGAATGTTGACTTGAAGCACTGATTAAAAAAAGAAAAAATACAGTGGACAAGGTATAAACAGGATGTGGCAAAAGAGAGGTTGTGAGTTTGCAGGCCCCAAGTTGGGCAGCTCCCTGGGGTTCCCCTGGCAGGGGAGCCCCTCCTGCAGCAGTTCTGTGTCAGGAACCAGAGATGCATTGGACTTTTTCGGTCTTCAGCTTCTGTTTATTGTTATCTTATCAAAACTTCAGCACACTGTCTGCACCAGACTCTGCATGCAGGAAAAGCAGCACAAAAATGGCCAGCAATCTCTTGTTACAAGCCCTTTTAAGTCTAATCAAAAGCTAAACTACCCAATTAAGAAGTGACACCTAAATTATTTTCCTTTCTAACCCAATAACTGACCCCTAAAGACCCGCAATGCGGATTTTTCTACCCAATTACAAGATACCACCTAAACCCAGGAAGAAAGAGGAAGAAGAAGAAAGAAGAAAGGAACTCGAGACAACACCCCATATCCTCCATCTTGAACCCATCTATAACATACTAAAAGTCACAAAACCTGGATTTCTCACCCATGTGACACACTACACTACTCTCTACAATCCCTACAATCTATTTCACACTTTTGTGGTTTCTACTTTACCTTGAGGCTTTGGAAGTTTTCTCCATGAATGAGGGTCAAAGTCAGTGCTCCCCTGGGGGTCAGGACACCCCAGAGAGGAGAGAGAAAATACTCCTGGTGTCCTGGGTTTCCATAGGAGCCCTTGGTGCTCCTTCAGCTTCCCACCCTGCTTCCCCATGGAGCTCTTCTGTGGCCAGTTTATAGCAGAGACCTGCTCTGGCTGCTCCCACCTCCTGGAATTACACCCCAAAGTGCAAAGGCACCTGAGCAGTCTTCTCCACTTTCTCCCCCTTCCCTTAGAAACACACAGACTGCAGTTTTTAGACTCCAAAAATCACTAAGAAGTCATTGGCTTGTAATCTGAGCAAGCAAAAAACAAATTTCACTGGAAAGGATTCTGAACCCCCATGGGCTGACTTCAGATAATTCCTCTGGAAATACAAGCACTCGAAGCTTGCATGCTGTGCCTAACAACCCCCACCCTGCCTAAATTACATAATAGCCTCTAAAAAGCTGGGAAAAAAGAAAGTGAAATTCAATATTATTGTAGTTCCCAGAAGCTGTCAAAAGAGAAATGAAATATAGAAGCTGTTTTGCTTTAAAAAGAAATTTAAAGGCAAATTAGACTTGCATTTCAAAATCCACACATGGCTAATTAAATACAGAGTTCAAATGTGTATGTACCTACACATATGGATTTATAAGAACTGAATCCACTATTCCTTGGCAAAAGGGTCCTTTTTTTTTCTAAATCACAGTGCCTGAGATCTAAGCTTCCACATTAGCTGTGACAGTCTTCCAGTAATTTCTGTATGTTTTATATATGGTCATGCTAATTTTTTGGATCTATAGGAAAATGATGGCACAAAACCAACTAGGCATGAACTTGCCACAACACCAGTTAGGATGAAAATCACACAACCCCCCCAGGAAAGAATCACTGAAACACCATCCACAGTGATGGACACCCACACAGACCCCCCAAATATCATTCAAAATGATAATATCACACTGGCAAAGACCCATTTCCACATTCCATTTCCATTTTACAAGTTTGTTTCAATGAACCAGACACAATTCTGACATTTGTCTGGCAAGGAGTTCAGGTGGAGTTACTCCTTGACTGGATTTACAGATTCTAGATGTGTTCCTTTCCTCCAAAACCAGAGGAAAAATACTTCCCCACTCTCCTTCCACTCCTTTCTTCTACGTTAAGGCTCAAAAGAGATGTGTTACAAATTCATGCCCATGCTGATGCAAAATACATTCAAATATTACATTTAGAGTTTCTATAAAAATATATTAAAACATTAAAATATTAAAACATCTCAAGTGGGGTCAGTAGGGAGGAGGGCAGTCCTAAAGTCAGATGACAAGAAGCCAAGGACAGCCATCACCTGGAAAGGGGTCAGATTTGTTAGGCACTGGTGTGATTCCAGCTTGCAGGTGAATGCATGGAAAAGTGTTCAGTGCATTTTGGCAATTTGCTTCCCAGTTCAGTTGTGCTACTGTTCAAGGAGCTGGTGCAAGCAGATTATCAATCCAATGAAAAGATGGGAGATAAAAAATGTGTCTCAAATCATTCAGAGATCACCAGTTTAGAGTTTATAAAGGGTACTGAACAGCATGTGGCAAGGCTGAAGCTGCTTTAATAGCAAGAGATCAGGAGGAGACCCTTTTTGAGGAGCTGAGCATCTCCTATAAGCCTCAAGCCAGACCTTCACCCCTTCCTGTAAGTGCCCTGGAGTTGGCTCTTGTGAGACACGACCATGACACAGACCTGGGGCAGAAAGGTAATTTCTAGGTTTCTAATAGCCAAGTCAGCAATCAACTCCATAGCTGTGCCAGACACTTATAAAAAACCCCCTCCTGCCTTGCCAACAGAATCCAAGAATCTGTGTAAGTGCAGGAGCTCCACCACATGCCCATGTGATCCCAGAAATCAGAGTAACAGGTTGCTAAACTGCCCCAACCCTCACTCCTCTGACCACAGGCAGGCAGAAGCTCTGGGGAAATCACAACCATCTTTTAAATGCTGTAGTGAATAAGTAAAGAGCAAGCAATGTTTCTCCATTGCCTCTTCAAAGACTAAGGTTTGGAAGTTAAAGCTTTGAACTGCTTTATTTTAGAAAATAAGAAAGTGAGGGACCAAATTCTAGGGAAAAGGAAAGTAAAGCTGCTTTATTCAAGCCTCTCTCCTGAAACATTCAGACCTTAAACACAGTGACTCTGGTATTACTTACAATATCATATATTTCTCTGTCTTCTTCATCTGCCAGCGTCAGCAGCGCTACCAAGGGATAGCGAGCTCTAGGCACAGGGCCAAAATCCACAACTTGAGCATCTTCTGGTAACTGACAATACTTCTCTGACTTGTCATTTTTTTTAATGCTTTGCCTGTGTCAAGGAAAACAATCAATGGCTGCAATTGCAGACAAACTTGATGTTTGCATAAAGAATATTTCTCATTGTGTTTGTTCACAAACGAGTTGTGCCAAAATCCGCGACGTGTTTACCATCCTCAATGCTCCCCGTGCCAAAAAATCAACATGTTTTGTCAAAACAATTCAAAAAGGATACAAGTACTGTTGTTTGTAGAGGTATTCGTTGTAGAGAGCATCCTCTAATGCCTGAGGAGTCCTTATTCTGAAGCAGTAGACGTGTTTCTGCAGCGCTTCGTGGAGTTTCTGGACATTGCAGCCCCAGTAGCAGGTAAGGACACAGTCCTCCAGGCAGTCAGGTGTCAGTGTTACACCCCCTTGGAGAAAGAGGAGAGGGATTTCATTAACTCACCACGTGCAAGAATCCCGGAATTGCTAAACCTAGATGCTTGAAGAGCTACAAGAAGAAAACAATTTCAGTGTGACAGATTTTTATCATAGAACCATAAAATCATAGAATGGTTTGGGTTGGAAGGCACCTTAAAGATCACCTTGTTCCAATCCCCTGCCATGGCAGGGACACCTTCCACTGTCCCAGGTTGCTCCAAGCCCTGTCCAGCCTGGCCTTGAACACTTCCAAGGATCCAGGGGCAGCCACAGCTGCTCTGGGCACCCTGTGCCAGGGCCTCAGCACCCTCACAGCCAGGAATTCCTTCCCAAAATCCCATCTATCCCTGTCCTCTGGCAGTGGGAAGCCATTCCTCCTTGTCCTGCTCCCCCAGGTCCTTGTAAAATTCTCTTCTTCTAGGCTCCCTTCAGGTACTGAAAGGCTGCAATTAGGCCACCCCTAAAATGGATCAACATTATAAAATAACAAAAATTATTTATCATTATAAACAAGTCTTCTGAAGATTTAGATTCAGCTTAGTGTTTATGGAAGTCAGTGGGGATGAGGGAGTGGGTGTGAGGAGATAAAATGGCTGATTAAGCTCACAAAAATACTACAAGCATTTTATGAATGGTAAATTTTAACTTCTGGTAACACTTTACACACTCGTTGGCAGATCCAAGAGCACAACCTTAGCCCAAAGTCCATTCCCTCCTGAGATAATGGCATTAATTGGATCACTCATCTACAAAACTCTCTGTGCTCTCAAAGAATAAGGCTCTTGATCATGCAGACGGAGGAGAAAAAGGGCATCTATGCTCTCCATTCCTTTTTCAAAAACCTGTCAATTTCTAAACACTTCCTGCACAAACAGGAGCAGGAGTGCTCAAAGCTCCTGAAAAATCCCAGTTACCTGAACTGTTGGATTTGTTGTGTTGGGGGGGTTTATATTGAGGGAGGGGGGAAATCTGCTGCAGCCCTTCCTCATGCATTGGAAGGCCCCACAGCTGTGTGGGTGGAAGATGCTCAGCCTTGCTCACTGCTCCCCAGTGATGCAGAAGGCCATGAATTCCACTTCCTCTGTGGGTGATTTCAGGAATGATAGGGGTGGCTTGAACTCTGATCCAAACAGATATTTAAATTCAGTTTCCATAGGAGAACAGACAGGAAAAGAGAGTGATGATTTATTTATCTATTTATTAAAAATAGTGCACTTCCAAACACTGCTGAAGATCTGGGCTTAGATTTAAGTGGGTGGCACATATTCCATAATGAATTCTGTACACTTCTACAATTCCATGAAATTTATAGAAACGCCCACACTGGTTGGTAATTTGCAAATGTTTTAGTTACTTAAAGATCTGTAATAGCAGGAAGTGTTCCATTAATGAGAATTAAACTGTACCTCCATATCCAAACATTTCACTTTTAAAAACATCACGTTTATAAACTGTGTAAAAGCTTATTTCTGTAGGAATCGAAGTGTGTTTCTGAAGAATTATGATAGAGAAAAAGGATGAGAGCAAAAACAATCATCTTTAGGTCCCTTCCAACCCAAGCCATCATATGATTCTAGGCAGAAAATGAAAAATACCAAGTTCAGGAATGCAAATTGACAAAACCCACTTAAGAAATCCACTGACTTGTTACTGAAGCTGCAGCAGGATTAGGGATCTCCAACCCGAAAGGATTCTTCACTTGTCTCATCCGCTTTTTCAATACCCTTGTGCTGGATTCTGTCTCTTCTGAGTTCCTCAGAATAACAGGAACACCCAAGCCAAACCTAGGAGACACAAAAGTGGGTTCAGTGTTAGTGTTGACACATTTGATTTTTTTTGTCAGCTCTAAATAGCAAGCAGCAGGACAAACAGAGGAAGCTTGGCTTTCCAGAGTATCTGCTAAGATGCGTGGATAATATATCCTGCCATTTCGACTTCAGCTTTTTGTCAGAAGGCAGGAGTCTGCACGGTGATGCAGGGAATCTTTAAAGGGGGAGTATTTTGTTCTGCGTTTCCACACAGGGAATAAAATTAATGAGAGTTGTCAGTGCCCTCTAGCGGTGAAGGGTTAGGCCAGAATTTCCTCCCATCTGAGTCCTGCAGCATTCCAGCCTCCTCCCGTGAGCAGGGACACTTTGCGCTAAGCCAGGCTGCTTCAAGCCCCACCCAACGTGGCCTTGAACAATTCCAGGGATGAAGCAGCCACAGCTTCTCTGGGCAGCCTGTGCCATGGCCTCATCTCCGTCACAGCCAAGAATTCCTTCCCAATATCCAACCTCAAGCTGCTCCCTGTTTAAAGCCATTCCTTTCACGGGAACATTTGCACTTAGTCAGTGGCATTCGAAGGCTCTTGGCCATGCTTGATTTGAGCACACAGAGGGTCAGCTCTCTCTGCTGCAAGGGAAAACACCACAGTGACTTCCCAGGGGCTGATGGGGAATATCCCCGTTTAACATCTCACAGAGAAACCAGAGGCAGCAGCTGTTTCTCTTCTTCAATACCCAAACCTTAACAGAGCCGATCCCCGCAGTCCTGTTTTATACCAGAATCTGCCTGATTGTGACGGAAAATCCCTGTTCCTTGGAAACTTTCTTCACTGGATGAAACCAGCAGGATTATCCTCATGAAAAGTGGCAAGATAGAAGAGCCTCTGGTACAGTTTTAGCAGCAGCTGAAGGCACGGAGGCCTTTCTGTTCCACAGTCAGGTGTGGTTTTCTGTAAATTTTAAGTGTAGGAAGGATGAATAAAGATTTAATTTTTATTTTATGATCTAACAGTCCAGATCATTAGCTGGTAGAGGAGAACATTAATTTCTTCAGAGTGGCACTAGCTTAGAAAAAGCAGGAATTTTCAAGGGTTTAGTTAATGAATGAATGTTTCTGCAGAGCCAGACTTCCAACAGGTGCTGAGCCTTCAGCTCCACCTAACAGGAGCATTCCCCTCCAGCTAAAAATACAATGCCCAGGTAATCAGGTGATCTGAATTCCACTTCATCCCTGTGCCCAGGGCACCTGTGGCACTGGCTCTGGAAGCTGCCTGTGCATTAACCTACTTGGACTGTGAGCAGAGCCACAGGTATGCAGAGCTGGCCTCAGGAACAGATGCACCTCCCGTCACTGCAAGGCTTGACAAATGAGAACATGAACATTCCTGAACAGTCGGTGCTTTTCAGGCTGACTGACACCAACACAAACACATCATTAAACAAATTAATGCTGAAAATTATGGGGGAGCCCAAATGCCACTGCAGCAATAGATCAGGTCGTCTGTGCTCCGGTGACAACATTTGCATTTACAGTGCTCTGTGTGGCAAATGAGGGATTTGAGTTTTCCTGAGCAAGTTCAGGAGCACTTCAGCTGCAGCTGCAGGCACAGGAAAATCCCTTGGAGGCTCCTGGTCATGGCCATGGCACAGGAGAATTCCAAGGGAGCAGCAAATACCTCTGAGCAGCTGCCCACCTACTTGTATGTGCTGAGCTCCTGGCTACAGCTCCTCCTTGATTAACAGGCCCTTAATACTCCAGTTTGAAGAAAAAAATGCACATATTTCCACAAACTGAAATAACACCTAGTGCAGGTGCAACTGGAATCTCTGATCCTGAAAAAAAAAAGCCTTTGGACAGTCCTCTGTACACCCCGTACACAAAAGACACCAGTGCATACATGTCAGGATCTTGTAGCACACATCTATTTCAGACCTTTCCGAGCAGGGGATTGCCAGAATTTACTACAAGTAGATAAATAATGATTAAATTGGCAAAAGGATTAGTGGTTAGGGATAGACATGATGAGGATTTATCTAAATCATGGTTCAGTATGATCATTTTTTAAAAGATACCTTTATCACCAGCACTTTGCAGATATTAATGTGGAACCAATGAGAGGAAGTTCAACAATTCCAGTTTTATTTTCACCACAAGCTACACAAGTCTGGTGTAGCCGCAATTTCTACATGAAAGATTCTGATTGCCAATCAATGCTCTACTCTTGGCAAGTACCAATATTTACATTTACAGCCACTCCTGAGAGTTAGGGACATTCAAGGAGCTGTTTCTGAAAAAGGCAACAGCACTGTTTTTGCATCATCCTCTCAAACACAAGCAGAAGACCTTTCACTCACCGCCCCTCGAGACACTTGAGGAGATCAGTTCACAGATTCACAGGATCACGCAGGTTGGAAAAGACCCTGGCTGCTCCCAGGGAGCTGTGGAGAGCCCGAATGTCCCCCCGAGCCTCCTTTTCTCCAGGCTGAGCTCCCCCCCAGCTCCCTGAGCTGCTCCTGGCGGTCCAGACCCTTCCCCAGCTCTGCTCCCTTGCCTCGACACACAGCTCATAGCTCAGCACATACAGACGCATTGTTTGACGATATTACGAATGATATTAGGAAAAGCACTAAGAAAACATTTCGGTATTACTAAAAGAGAAACGAGCTTAACAGAAATACGTATTATTTCTTTCTAAAAATATTTTTATTGCTCGTTTAGAAGGCTAGGAGTGTTTGGGTTGGAAGGGACCGTTCCAAGCCCCTACCGTGGGCCTGGCCTTGCTCTCCCTCAGCACAGCCCAGGCCCCCTCGGCCGAGCCCCACCGGCCCCCGAGCACTGACCAGCCGAGGACGAGCGCGCTGGTGACGAGGAAGCAGACGGACACCAGGGCGATGTAAAACAGCGGCGAGTACTCGTACAGCGTAACCAGGAACACAGCGGCCATCGGGCTGGCCGCGCCGCCCTCAGCCCGCGACTGAAGCCGCCGCCCTCAGCGTGCCAGGGACGGGGTGGAGCCATGGCGGCACCGGGTGAAGGCGCTGTCCTCATCCTGCCAGGGACGGGGTGGAGCCATGGCGGCACCGGGTGAAGGCGCTGCCCTCATCCTGCCAGGGACGGGGTGGAGCCATGGCGGAACCGGGTGAAGGCGCTGTCCTCAGCGTGCCAGGGACGGGGTGGAGCCATGGCGGCACCGGGTGAAGGCGCTGTCCTCATCCTGCCAGGGACGGGGTGGAGCCATGGCGGCACCGGGTGAAGGCGCTGTCCTCATCCTGCCAGGGACGGGGTGGAGCCATGGCGGCACCGGGTGAAGGCGCTGCCCTCATCCTGCCAGGGACGGGGTGGAGCCATGGCGGCACCGGGTGAAGGCGCTGTCCTCAGCGTGCCAGGGACGGGGTGGAGCCATGGCGGCACCGGGTGAAGGCGCTGTCCTCAGCCTGCCAGGGACGGGGTGGAGCCATGGCGGCACCGGGTGAAGGCGCTGTCCTCAGCCTGCCAGGGACGGGGTGGAGCCATGGCGGCACCGGGTGAAGGCGCTGCCCTCATCCTGCCAGGGACGGGGTGGAGCCATGGCGGCACCGGGTGAAGGCGCTGTCCTCAGCCTGCCAGGGACGGGGTGGAGCCATGGCGGCACCGGGTGAAGGCGCTGCCCTCATCCTGCCAGGGACGGGGTGGAGCCATGGCGGCACCGGGTGAAGGCGCTGTCCTCATCCTGCCAGGGACGGGGTGGAGCCATGGCGGCACCGGGTGAAGGCGCTGTCCTCAGCGTGCCAGGGACGGGGTGGAGCCATGGCGGCACCGGGTGAAGGCGCTGCCCTCATCCTGCCAGGGACGGGGTGGAGCCATGGCGGCACCGGGTGAAGGCGCTGTCCTCAGCCTGCCAGGGACGGGGTGGAGCCATGGCGGCACCGGGTGAAGGCGCTGTCCTCAGCCTGCCAGGGACGGGGTGGAGCCATGGCGGCACCGGGTGAAGGCGCTGCCCTCATCCTGCCAGGGACGGGGTGGAGCCATGGCGGCACCGGGTGAAGGCGCTGTCCTCAGCCTGCCAGGGACGGGGTGGAGCCATGGCGGCACCGGGTGAAGGCGCTGCCCTCATCCTGCCAGGGACGGGGTGGAGCCATGGCGGCACCGGGTGAAGGCGCTGTCCTCATCCTGCCAGGGACGGGGTGGAGCCATGGCGGCACCGGGTGAAGGCGCTGTCCTCAGCGTGCCAGGGACGGGGTGGAGCCATGGCGGCACCGGGTGAAGGCGCTGCCCTCATCCTGCCAGGGACGGGGTGGAGCCATGGCGGCACCGGGTGAAGGCGCTGTCCTCATCCTGCCAGGGACGGGGTGGAGCCATGGCGGCACCGGGTGAAGGCGCTGTCCTCATCCTGCCAGGGACGGGGTGGAGCCATGGCGGCACCGGGTGAAGGCGCTGTCCTCAGCCTGCCAGGGACGGGGTGGAGCCATGGCGGCACCGGGTGAAGGCGCTGTCCTCAGCGTGCCAGGGACGGGGTGGAGCCATGGCGGCACCGGGTGAAGGCGCTGCCCTCATCCTGCCAGGGACGGGGAAGGACCATGGCAGCCACGGGATTCCAGGGTTGGCACAGACACATGAAACGCCACAAATGAAATAATATGTCGATATTCAACTTTATTGAAATACGTGACAAAAATCAAAGTATCATCTGTATCCATATACTTATAACAATATCGATCGTTTCTATCAATTCCTATATTTAGAGCCATTATACATTCTATGACACCTATTACATTAAATATGCCATATACAATTTATAAAATACAGGTTAAAATTTACTCTCCTGTTTTATTGTTAAATTCTACCACATTATATATCATATAAATATACATATTTTATATCATGTACATGTGAAATACATCCATTTCATATAATATACTGCTTCATAATGTGTTTTTGCAGTACAAATAAAAAAGTGTAACTCCTGACTAATAAAGTTATATTCCCCTCCAGCAAAACTCTAGTACTGCATTTTTTCTAGCTTTTACCTATTGTAATTGAATATAATTGCAAATAATACCAGTTAATATATTGTACAACCATATTATTCAACCAAAAAAGTTATCTAGATATAATAAATATATATCATTATTTCTAAACTTTTCCCCTATTGAAATCCAGACTCACCAATCTGGCCCAGTCCTCCTTCAAACACCTCCATGCAGGAGCAGGTGCAATGTTACGGCAGGGAAAATCATTAATAGATGCAGTTAATATAGATAGAATGAAGGGACAGCGGGAAGAGGGGCAGGGTCTGGCAGGAGCCCTGAGCCTCTGCCCCGGTGCAGGGCTGTGCTCGGCAGCAAGCGCAGCTCTGTGGGCTGGCTGCTCACAAAGATGTGAGGCTCATCATCTCAGCCAGCCCAAAGAGCATCCCGCTCACCTTCCTATTCATTCAAAACAGCCTGGCCATCTTCTTCTTTACAGTGTTCATGGTCCTCCACATTTCCTTCAAGTCATTGCATCTCCTCTTGAACCAAAGCCGCCTCTGCTCGATTTCCATCTTCCTCCTCCCGGCCTGTTCTTCAGCTCGCTGGGCCGCTGCTCTGTGCTTCATGGCCGCTGCTCTGTGCTTCATGGCCGCTGCTCTGTGCTTCATGGCCGCTGCTCTGTGCTTCATGGCCGCCCTTCTGCGCCTGAACCAGAAGCACAAAGGCAGGAACAGCAGTTCAGCAGCAGCCCAGAAGGGCCCCTGCTGCACGGCTACCGTGAGCAGGGATCCCCAGCCAGGCTCAGGTGGCTCTGGGGTAGCCTGCTCCAGGTCCTCTTCGCTCAGCTGTGCGTCCTCATCCGGACCGTTCACCACGGGCCGAGGCAGGGGGAAGAGGAGCAGCACACCCAGGACAAGGACTGATTTGGACAACATGGTCTGCAGGAGGAGAGACATGAGGGTTTCAGTGGGGCTACCAAGGGAGCTTGTGGTGGCTGAAGCGAGGCCGGGAGGCGCAGGGGTGTGAGGGCAGGAAGCAGAGAGCCCCAGACAGCGGGCAGGCAGCAGGGCCTGTCCCAGTGGGCCAGCAGCAGCCCCGTGCCCTGGCCAAGGCGCTGGCACGAGGGGCTGGCCCTGGATGCAGGGGGACAATGCAGGCCCAGGTGTGGCGCTTGTGCCCCGGCCCGGCCCGGCCCAGCCCCGCCACGTGTGCACTCACCGCTTGCCCAGGCTGTGCTGGGCCAGCGTTACCTGCAGGGGCCTTTTCCAGCTGCCCCCATTGTGACACGTTCCCCCTGATGTCACACGTGCCAGAGGCATCGCAGCTGGGCCAGCCCTGCCCTTGGTCCCCAGCCCAGCTCAGGGGCTCCGAGTGGGCCCAGCAATGAAAGCCCTGGCATAATGCCGCGGGCGGTGAGGGAAGACAAGCACGCAACCAATATGACTGATAAGCATGCTCCGATTTATTCAAAGATCCAGTCAGTTTATATAGTCTTTTGCAAGCAATATCAGCAACAAGCTCTCACTGGTCAATTCATAAAGGTTCACTGTTTTGTGTTCTTCTATGTGCAGTTTCAGCTGTAGCTAAGTTTTTCATCTGCTAACTTTTTACTTTGCTAAGTACATCTTGTTGTACATCCTGTTCTTGTACAACTCATATCTCAAGGATATTCTGCCTTTTGCTATCTGTACATGCACAGTGTAATGGTCACAGGCCAGTGCTGTTTCCCAGGCTAGTTTCCCAGGCCAGAGCTCCTCCCAGGCACAGAGCTCAGGTCTGGGGTCTCAAACAGAGGATCGATGGAATAACTGTTCCATCGATCCATGACCCTGTTCCTTCAGCCATTCCCCAACACTGGCACCCACCAAGTGCAGCCCCTGTGGGAGGGAATGGCCCCAAGGGCTCCCTTGACACAGCAGGCAGAAGCCCCCCAAGATCTTGTCAAGGAGAAACAAACATCATCAATCCTGCTGAATATAATCAATAATATTATCTATAAAAGCACCAGAGATTCTGCCAGGATGGCGCTGTTTTTTTTACAACTGGAGTGGGTGAGGGTGGCTCTGTTTTTCCTGCTCGACTCCTCCTGGATCCAGCCCCTCTAAGACCTCTCGCAAATCTTCCCATTTTCGGACACCTGCAGGCGGCAATTTCCTGTGGGCAACTCCCTCTGCCAACAGAGAGTCTCCTGAATGTCCAGCAAGTTCAGGTTAGCAGTGCCAAGGCCTTGGGCAGTGTCTGGGATGAACAGAATCTTCATTGTGTCCCCAGTGAACACATGGAGGTCACAACAGCAGTGCTTCTTGCCTGCTCCCTGCCCAGCCGGGCCTTCCAGCCCAGGTGAAATGCCCAGCATGGCCTTTGAGTACAAAGAGATTGCAGAGCAAAAAGCATCTGTGTAGCCACCGTGGTCTTCAGCGGCTGCTGCACCGGGGAGGCCACTGAGAGGAGGCCACTGCTGCTCTTGTCAGAGTGCTGCTGTGCAGGGATGTCCCTCGCCGTGCTGAGTCCCACATCTGCCCATCTTTTTTCTGTGGCTTGAGGTCAGGTGGATGCCATCTGCTCCCAACAGACCCAGCTGCTCCATGGTAGATGCACAGACATGGAATCCAAAACACTGAGTATTCCCTGAGTAGCCAGGCATTCAGCCATTCAGTTTGTGTTCTCCTTCCCAAGACCCTGACCCCTTTGCCTGCAAGATTAGTGGAGATTAGAGTGGTGGAGGGAGCACAGCACATTCTCCCTGAGCTGTTCCCTCATGCATGAGCCCTTTCCACACAGATGCAGAACTTCCTCCCAGGCATCTGCCCTGCAGTGTCCAGCTTCCAGAAGGAATGTGTGCCCTGGCAGATGGTTCAGGGGGATGAGTACGCGGTACACAACATCCTCCCCACATGGACTCCAACCTTGGAAGGCACTGCCCACCCCGATGGCTTGTTCAGCAGAAGACAGAAACTGTTTGACAAGCTGAGTCCAAATACAGGTGTCAAGCTGTCCATCAGGCCAATTATCATGGCTCATCCTCTGTCCAAGTGCAGAACAGGCCACTTCATGTGCTTTTCTAAAAGCCTTCTGAGCTTACTTCCAACATCAGAGTCTTCTTCATCTTCTTAGATTGCATCATCACTGCCTTCCTTTCCTTCCTTTCCAACATCATCTTCTTCATTTGAAACAACTCTGCCACTTCCTTCTTCATTTCCAACATCGTTGTTTCTTCCTCCACATTCACATCATACTTTACTTCTTCACTTCCATTCTCATTGCCTTATTTTCCTTCATTTCCAACACTGTTGTCTTTTTTGTTTGCATCAAAATTGCTACTGCCTTCTTAATTTCCAGCAATGTTGTTTTCCTCTACGTCCGCATCATCGTCTTTCACTTCTTCCTTCGCAACAACATTGTCTTATTTCTTCGTCCTCTTCTTCCTCCTTCTCCTCCTCCTGGCCAAGTTGCTGCTGGAGCTCTCCTCCTGGCCACTGTTGCCTGTGGTGTGTTGGGTGCAAGAAGAACTGGCACGATCGAGATTTTGGAACTGTAGGGTGTTACGGAAGTAAAAATTCCCTAAATGCGGTGTTAATATATATAGCTACCTATATACAGTTAAATATAGACACAGTTAATTTATATACAGTTAATATATACCATATATATATGATACAGTATATACTGGTATATACTGTCATCAATCAGCTCTGTGCCTCACTATCCCTCCTGAACCACCGTGGCAGGGGTGCTCAGGAAGTACATTACAACCATATTTAATGTCTAGAGTGGAAAAGCCTACACCCAGCAGGATGTGGGTGAGGAGCTCCTGCATTTTTGATGCCAGCTGTGCTGCTGGGCCCTCCCTTCCACGTGCCCGAAGAACTCTGCCTCTGCCACAGCGTTGACTCAGGACACTTTGTGCTCGGCATGTGTCAGAGAATGAAATGTTATATTTGATGACTTAAACTTCACTGGCCATTTGCTTCTGCATTGCTTTCGCTGTCCTCCTCTTTTCCTTCATCTTCTTGGAGCTCTTCTTTAAGCGAAGCCTTCTCTGCTCAATTTCCAACCTGTGCCTCAAAGTCTCTTCTCCAGCTCTTCTGGCCACTGCTCTCTCCCTTATGGCTTCTCTTCTGCGCCTGAACCACAGCCCCAAAGGTAGGAGCAGCAGTTCAGCAACAGCCCAGCAAGGGCTGCCCCAAGGCAGCTGCAAGCTGAGCTCCCCAGCCAGGGTCAATCGGCTCATGGGTGCCCGGCTCCAGGTCCTCCACTTGCTGCTGCCACACATCCTTATCCAACCTTTATATAACATTTTGGCCTAATATCACAAAACTATACATATAACAAAAATATTTATATATACATATGAAAACGTTATATGTATAATGAAGCTGGTTAAAGACAGACAAAGGTAATTTATATACAGCTCCTATGTACACTACCGTCAGGCAGCGCAGCTGCCATCAGACAGCCCTGTGCCTCAGCATCTCTTTCAAGGGCTGCAGAACAGGAGTCGCTTGAACCCATGTCGCAGCCCAGTGTAATCATGGATGGCCTCAGTGCGGGCACCTGGATCATGCACCAGGTGCCGGAAAAGCCTTGGTGGCTCACCCATTCCACAAGCTGATCTCCACAGAAAGCCTCTTGTTGCCTACAACAAAATGATCAAGGTCTGTCTTCTCCAGGGAGTGGTGGAGGTGCTCCAAGATATCCAGAAGGAAATCCCTCCTGAGCCACCGTGGCAGGGGTGCTCAGGAGGTGCATCACAACCATTTGTAAGGTCTAGAGTGGAAAAGCCTACGCCTACCAGGATGTGGGTGAGGAACTCCTGCATTTATGATGCCAGCTGTGCTGCTGGGCCCTCCCTTCCATGTGCTCGAAGAACTCTGTCTCTGCCACAGCATTGTCTCAGGACACACTGTGCTCAGCATGTGTCAGAGACTGAAATGTTATATTTGATAATTTAAGCTTAACTGGCCATTTGCTTCTGCATTACTTTCATGGTCCTCTATATTTCCTTTATCTCTTTGAATCCCTTCCTTAAGCAAAGCCTTCTCAGCTCGATTCCCATCTTGCGCCTTCTCGCCTCTGCTTCAGGTCTGCATGCTGCTGCTCTCTCCCTTATGGCTGCTCTTCTGTGCCTGAACCACAGCCCTGCCACTGTGCCCACCAGAAGCCCGCTTGGCTTCGCCCGACCAGCTGGCACGGTCGACTGCGGGGGACACTCCCCTGTTCTTTGGGTAGGTTCGTGGAGCGGCTAGGGTTGTCACCAACCCGGGGACGGAGCAGAAGCGGCAACGTCCATGGAGGAAATAAAGGGTCGACTCTTGGTGGGGTTAAAGTCCAAAGTTTATTACGGGGCTCCAGGGAGCTCCGTACTTCAGGGGAACCAACAGCAAAGAGCCCCGAGCAGGGCTGCACAACTGAATATAAATGGGGGTGTAAACAGGGGGAAGGGATCACCCACCAACCAGTGGAGAACTTGGGGGCATGCAGAGTGGCAAAACAGGCAGGTATGCTGACCAATGAGGAAGGTTTAAGGGAGGGACACCTGGCCCTCACCCAGTCACTCGACGCCCCGGGTGGAAGATTCTAGATAGGTGGGATGGGGACTCGAGTGGTGGTGGACAAGGTACCAGGGAGGGGATAAGGGAATGATTCAGCAATTCTCAGGGTGATTGACACTGGGGGAGGAGGAGGTAAATTGGGGCGCAACCATTGCGGGAAGAAGGGGGATAAAGGAAGAAACCATTACAGAACCAGTACAGAATCAGAACACAAAAACACAATGCAACACAGCCCCAAAGGCAGGAGCAGCAGTTCAGCAACAGCCCAGAAGGGGCTGCCCCAAGGCAGCTGCAAGCTGAGCTCCCCAGCCAGGGTCAATCGGCTCATGGGTGCCCGGCTCCAGGTCCTCCATGTGCTGCTGCCACACAACCTCATCCAACCTTTATGTAAGATTTTTGTTTAATATGACAAAACTATATATATAACACAAAGCTTTACATATATACATTTTATATATACATATGAAAATTTATATGTACAATAAAGCTGATTAAAGATACGTATAGATACAGGTAATTTATATGTACACTACCGTCAGGCAGCGCAGCTGCCATCAGACAGCCCTGTGCCTCAGCATCTCTTTCAAGGGCTGCAGAACAGGAGTCGCTTGAACCCATGTCGCAGCCCAGTGTAATCATGGATGGCCTCAGTGTGGGCACCTGGATCATGCACCAGGTACTGGAAAAGCCTTGGTGGTTCACCCATTCCAAAGTCTGGCCACAAGCTGATCTCCACAGAAAGCCTCTTGTTGCCTACAACAAAGTGGTCAAGGTCTGTCTTCTCCAAGCAGCGGTGCAGTTGCTCCAAGATATCCAGCAGGAAATCCCTCCTGAGCCACCGTGGCAGGGGTGCTCAGGAGGTGCATCACAACAGCCTCCTCCTCCTCCAAGTTGCTGCTGGAGATCTCCACCTGGTCACTGCTCTGTGCTTCACAGCTCCTTTTGCTGTGGCTACACTACAGCCCCAAGAGCAGGAGCAGTGCTTCAGCAGCAGCCCACAGGTGCCGCTGTTACAAGTCAGCCCAGAGCAGGGCTCCCCAAGCCCTGGCATGTCACCAGAGGACACAAGGAAAAACGACGCACCACAGCTATGGTCACGATGAAGAGACTAATTTATTTCCTCTGACTCCAATCATTTATGGTTCTCAAAAGGTGCCAGTGGATTGGAGGGTGAACGTGCCACCTCTCCAATGACACTGGACAAACTACCAGCACATCAAATTTCTCCACCTCTATGAAAGAATGCAAAACAGTAGCTTGTTTACAGAAAGTTGTGTGAGAAAGTTTTCTACAAGAATGTAAACTCAGAAAGATTTAGAAAATCCTAAGAAATCAGGGTGACAATGGCACTCTGCCCCAGGCTGTGCTGCACCAGCTCCTGAAGCAGCTGAGTCACCTCCGCTCCAGGTAATCAAAGCGCTGCTCCGTGCACTGATATGTGACATCCCTGATATGTGACATCCATACCAACTACCCTCCACCAGCTGCGGGGACTGGTTAAGGCTGTATAAAGTAAGAGGATTCTTGTGCCTACATCCTCTGCATTCTCCAGTCCCAGAGTACCTTTTCTGCATCCTAACCCTTCCAAGAACTCAGCGGAACCCAGAGGAGAGAGGCCTGCTCTGCCATGATTCCCCCTGTGCCTTAAGTCCCTGTGTTCAGGTGGGCACAGAGAGGATGGGGACTCCTGCCTGCCCCACATGCTGTCTGTCTGTCAGGCCTGTCCCAGGGCAGCCTGGCTGTGATTCCAGTCCCCTGTCCCCTCAGCCCTGCTGGCCCATAGCCCCGCTCCCTGGGCAGAGCCTTTATGCCTCTGGAGGAAATTGGCCCTTGTCACTCCTGGGCTCTTGGCAGAGGTGCTGGCTCCTGGCAGTGCGCTCTGGCTCCAGGTGCCCTTTCCAGTCTGTAGAGCACCAGGAGGGCTGTTGCTGTTGTGTGCTTGCACAGAGAGCTCTTGGAGCCAGTGGTGGCACTTGGGACAGGATTCAGCTTTGCCACCCTGCCAGAGGTTGGAGAGCTCAGCGTGCCTCAGCTTTGTCCCTGGGAGCTGCCAGTCACGGCTGTAGTGGCAGTGGCTGTGAGGTGACCCAAAGCCACATCCCTGGCAGCACATGGCTGTGCTTGGCTTCCTCCTGGCACTGCAATGGAGGTTAGATGGGTTATTGGCAAGGAACTGTTCCCTGCGAGGGCTGTGAGGCCCTGGCACAGGCTGCCCTGAAAAGCTGTGGCTGCCCCATCTCCTGCAAGTGTTCAAGGCCACGTTAGGCAGGATTTGGAGCATCCTGGCCTGCTGGAAGGTGTTCCAGCCCAGAGCAGTGGGGTAAGAACTGGATAATCTTTGGGGTGCATTCCAACCCAAACCAGACTGTGATTCTGTGATTAGGTGGGCTATCAGGAACAGGTTCTTCCCCCAGAGGATGATCAGGCACTGAACAGGCTCCTGAGGGAATGAATGATTGTGAAAAATGCATATTTTATGATTGGCTTTTCGCAAATATGAAATTGAATACTATATGTATTATGTTATATTGATTAGAAGTGCTGTATTAACATTTTAATAGTATGGTAAATGTAGTTAAAATAGAACCTATGTATGTGGGGGTTCTTTACTAGCTCAAGCAAGAGATGAGATAATGAAGAAACTCTTCACACAGAGATGACAATGATGGGGGCCCATAAAGAATTACTGTCTCCTTATCGGAAAAGACAAACATCCTTCCACCTTCTCTCCGTCTTTATGGAACCACCAGGATTAAGGGGAAGAAGTTGACAAAAACCAGAAAAGTTCTTAATTTGCAAGGAATTTATGCATCATGTATGAGATGTATGAATATGCAACAGGCTACTGCTTTTAAAGGTTATTCCTTTGTTCACAAGGCATGCTTATCGGGCTTAAGTGCCCGAGAGCATCCGGACGTCCGTAATTCTTTGCTTTTTATTGTCTTGTAATTGTCCTAACTCTAAATTTTCATTACTCTAATTGTATTACTATTTTTATAACCATTTTATTATTATTAAACTTTTAAAATTTTAAAAACCAAGTGATTGGCGTTTATAACAATGGTCATGGCCCCAAGGGTGACAGATCTCAATGAGTGTTTGGTCAATGCTCTCAGGCGCAGTGTGGGATTTTTTTGTGTTTTCTTGTGTAGGGCCAGGAGTTGGGCTCCATGATCCCTGCAGGTCCCTTCCACCTCAGGATATTCTGTGATTTTGTGTGAGGCTTCAATAGCTGCTCAGCAATTTCACATTTCTGTGGTGTTTGCTGAAGCCCTTGGTGAAAAATCTTATAAATTTGGTGTTTAAATCATTAGTATGATTCACTAGAAGTTGTGTCTGAGATGTGAAGGCTGCATCTGTCCTTTCATTCTGAAGAAAGCAATTATATTCTTAAATCTGTAATGGAATCCCTGTGTTATAAACGCCAATCACTTGGTTTTTAAAATTTATAAAGGTTTAATAAAAATAAATTGGAAAAAAATTAATACAAGTAAAGTAATAAAGATTAAACAATTAGAGTTAGGACAATTAAAGAGACAATAACAGCAAAAAGTTACAGCCCGGGCTGGGTACCTCTCTCTGGACAAAAGTGAGCCAGGAGAAGGACCCCGATAAAAAAGAATTCCCTCCTTAAGAGGGGTAACCTGTTGCATACACAAATCACTTCATGAATATGCATATATTTATTTAAAACAAGAAGTTCGTCCAGTACTTGTTGAGGAATTCCTGTTAATCCCAGGCGCCTTGAAGTCTAAGTCGAGTTTGGAGAAGTTCGGTTTTTTTGTTGATAAAGAAAACCATAAATTCCTTTCCTCTGGAAGATTTAGGGGTTTTTGTAATTGTTATCTCTGTGTGAAGAATTTCTTGATTATCTTCTCCTTCTCTTGAGCAAAAAGAATACCACACACACATATTTTCTATTTTAACTACTAAAGCTTAATTTCAATTACAAAACTACATTTACTATATTATTAAAATGCTAACTTTCCAACCTAGCATAATACATATAGTAAATATCTGTGTAGAGCCATATAATATGCATTTTTCACACTGAAAGTGCATTTTTCTCTGCTCTAGCAGCATCTAAAATTGTGAGCGGCATGGAAAAGGCCAACTACTCACTCTAGCATCAGGAGAGCCTTACACCAAGACCCCATTATGGACAAGCAGTGTGTGCCCAGCTCCGGCTGCTCCTATTTGAGCCTCGTGTGCTGGAGACCCCGCATGACCTCCAGAATTACACTCCAGTTCTACACACAAGCAAGCGAGCACAACTACTTCTGATTAATCTCATGCTTCAATTCCAGGGTTTAAACCTTCGGTCCTCGCCCTTTTTAAGGCACGTTAAGAGCTGTGAAGCCGAACCCACCCCGTCCCGTCCCGCTTCCCCCAGATCCCCTCAGAGCGAAATGGCGCCTGAGGCCGAGCCCGCCAGTCGCCATGGCAACGGGGAGGGGGCGGGGCCTGGGCTGCGCGGCAACGGGGAGGGGCGTGGCGCTGCGGGATCACGTGGTCCCGCGTTTTCCCGCCCTCGGCGGCCTTGAACCTGCCCGCTGCCCGTAGGCGCGTGACGCCGCCCCGCCCGCCCCGGGGCAGCGCTGTTGGTTGGTCGGAGGGCGGGGGAGGGGGCGGGGCTTGCGCCACGCAGGCGCGGTGAGGGAGGGGCTCAACCCGGTGAGGAGGAGGAGGCGGCGGCGGCGGCGCGCGAGAGCGGCGGCGGTTGGTGCGCGCGCCACGATGGTGAGGGGGGGAGCGCGCGCCCCGCTCCCTCAGGGGAGAACCGGGGGGGATCGTGAGGGAGGGGGGTCCGGCCGGGAGAGGGGTCCGGCCGGGAGCGGGGCTCGCCCCAGCTGAGATGATGCATAGTTAGCGGATCCAGAAAGATTCAGTAGGGAAATGGTAGAATAGAGAACAGGAAAACGCGTGATCTGGCCTCTGAGGAGCTGTTTATGTGTCTGTGAAAGGACTGGTGGCTTGATCGCACCTGGTTGTTGGTCGTCTTGGCGTGTTTCGAGCTAATTCGCTGAAGAACGTCTGACGGCTGCTCGTTGAACTCATTCACCCGAGTGGTGGATTTGAACTTGAGCTGTGATTGCTGCTTGGAACAGACCAAGAGAAACAAGGAGTGGTGGATGAATGCTGTGGGCTACTTTGCATTAATATTGGTTAATGGGTAAAGTAATGGTTGTGGAAAAGGAGGAGACATGCATGCTGCTTTTAGTAAAGGTTTGGAAAGGTGCGTCTCCTGTGGAATTTGATCAAATCTTGGGCTGTTCTGCTGTGTGCCTCTCTCGTGCGAGTCGTGCTTGAGGCACTTCGGGAAATTCATGTTGACTTGTCAGTCTGAGGGTGAGGGGAGCACTTCGGGAAATTCATGTTGACTTGTCAGTCTGAGGGTGAGGGGAGCACTTCGGGAAATTCACGTTGACTTGTCAGTCTGAGGGTGAGGGGAGCACTTCGGGAAATTCATGTTGACTTGTCAGTCTGAGGGTGAGGGGAGCACTTCGGGAAATTCATGTTGACTTGTCAGTCTGAGGGTGAGGGGAGCACTTCGGGAAATTCACGTTGACTTGTCAGTCTGAGGGTGAGGGGAGTGGGTGTCCCGGGGGGATCTGCACAGGAGGGTCCAGGGAGCAGCAGCACCCCCTCGGTGGTGCTGGCAGGTGTGCCCCTGTCTGTGCAGCAATCCTGCCTCGGCTTTCTTCAGTTTTTGTTAAGCCAAGCGTTAGTGAGACGCCTTAGCCCCCATAAACAGTCTGAATCTGATGTTACCTAGTGTTTGCCTTCAGATCCCCTCAGGGATGTGTTCGTGTGGCTGCACAGGTGTGAGCAGGAGCATGGCTTGTCTACTGGGAGACACTGGTGAGCCCGGAGGATTGGAGAAAAGCTTCCTTCACAAAAGAGCATTTTATATAAAATATAACCTCAGTTTTGAAATGCAGCCCTGAGTCCTCTTGGGTTTTTTAATCGAGACCTCCTGGGTTAGTGAGAGTGGGTATAAGTGACATTTTATATGAAATACAACCTCAACTATGAAATGCAGCCCTGAATTCTGTTGTGTTTTAAAGTATTTTTAGGTTTTTTTTTTCCCCTCAGTGAGTGAGAGTGGATACTAGGGATATTTCACAGAATCCAGAATGAGTTAGGTTGGAAAAGACCTCTGAGATCATCGAGTTCAACCTGTTTGGGTCAGAGGGGAAACAACTAAAATCAGGGACACTGTACAGGCAGTGCCTGAGCTGTGCTGTCACAGCAGAGCCTGATTTCCTCTGCAGCTATACAGGGGAAGCACGGGGATGAAACTTTGTGCCAGAATTTGATCAAGGTGGAAATCTTTTCAGGAGCAACAACAAACGTGAGGTATTGGAAGTGGGGAAGCAGAGCCACCCGTCTGCTTTTTGGGGGAATCTCACAGTGTTGAACACGAGGAGACAGAACTGGGAGCTTAAATAGGGACATTCTGGTTTAAAAGCAGTGATTTGTCTCAGTGCAAGAGCTCTAATCTTGCACAATTTTTTTATCTGAGGAATTTTTTTAAGGAAACCTTGAAATACAGTTACTTTGGTACAAAGTTCTTGATGCCTTGGGAGTTCACAAATACATTTGAAGCTGCAGATTTTAAGTAACTTCTTTATCAAGCTGGCATGAACCCCTTGGTGATGGAGGTTGTGTGTATAAAATGTTGCTCAGGAAATGGCAGTGGTTGGCTTGGTGCAGTTCAGAAATTGCTTGTGTAAGGGAAGATAACCTGCATGGCTGCTTGTGAAACAATAATTTCCTTCCTCATCTTCGATGTGGTGACTAATATGTTACTTGAGCATCTCTGAGAGCTTGGTGTGCACAGGGGGAAATGGCTGCATGTTTTTGGGTTAAAATGTCTGAAACTCTTTCTGTGTGTGTGAATATCAATATTTTTGTGGGTAAAAATAAACAAGGACAATGTTCTTAAATACTAATAGTAGCCCTTACTATGTTAAAATGCTTAAATTACTTGATCCCATTTGCTATTGCTCGAAGGCACTCCCTTATTTCAGGACTTGGAAAATGAAGTGTAAAATTTACTTTTTAAGTGTAAAAGAGTAAAATCTACTGCTGAAGTGTAAAGTTTACTTCTAAGAGCTCTGAGAATAATCCCACTTCAGGAGCAGTTAATAAATACTCCTAGTTAACTGTGTGGCTTTGAAGAGGGAAATTAAAATGGATAAATGTTCTGTTAATGTGTTTTTTTTTTTAAACCCATTTGCTTTCACGCACATTTTTCTGGTTTATGTGATCTGAAGCTTTGGACGAGCTGCATGCAGGCCCTCTTCAGTATTTATGCACAGATGTGGGTGATACAGGGATTTTTTTGTTTGTTTCACTTTGTGGAAGGATTTATCTCTCTCTCCCTTCTGCCATTTCCTTTCTGCAGAGTGAATCTCTGGTGGTTTGTGATGTTGCCGAAGACCTGGTGGAGAAACTGAGAAAATTCCGATTTCGCAAAGAGACCAACAATGCTGCCATTATAAGTAAGTTCCAAATGTGCCTGACAAAAATTGTCAGAAAATCCTCTCTCCTCTTTTCTTCCCTAAGATTGCTGCTGTATCAGGTAAACATGAGCCAGAGGCGTGTTTGTTCTCTGAGCTGCAGCACTTTCAATTCTGCCTGTAATTTTAACAATAAAACAGTGCTGTTCTTAGGATTCAAGTCTCCATCTGCTCTTAGCAGAATATTTATATTTAATTACGGCTCAGAGTCTATCACCGTTTGTAAAATGATTTTGGGAAATCAAGGGATACACTGAAGAAGAAAAATAGAATCACAAGGACTATAACTGTTGAGTGCTAAAAAGCTTCATGCATCCATTGTATAAATCGATTGAAAAAAACATTGATCTGTGTTTTATTTTGATTTATAGTGAAAATCGACAAGGATAAGCAGTTGGTGGTGCTGGATGAGGAGCATGAGGTTTGTTAAATGAATTGTAAATAAGAGTATCTTCAGCCTGCAATGTATTGTTGTCTCTAAGGTACTGCCTTAGTTTCAAATTGTTATCAAACTCTTAATCTAATTTGGGTCATGAGCTTATTTAAATGCATGGTCACTCTGCATGTAAAGCACAGCACCATTAATAGTGAAACTATGCAGAAGCGATTGAGTTGACTAATAAATTGCACCAAAAAAAAAAAAAAAGTTATTTTAAAGCTGTTTTAACGATGTAAAAAGCATCTTTGGCACCTGCTGGCTTTTTGAAGAGATTTCTGCTGTGCTTCCACGTAGATCTGCACATTTGTCTCTGAACTGGTCTGCCACCAATTAGAAGCAGGATTGCTAATCCCCTGCAGACTCTAAATTTGATGGGTGGCATAATAAGGTCAGCCCAGTGTGTGGTGTTTCTTAACGGTCCATAGGGCAAAATTAAATCCTTCCCAGGGATTTGAGCATTAACCCTAGCTCTTGTTCCCTAGAATGTAGATGTTAATGTAACACTCAAATGTTATGGGGATTTTTTTTTTTCCTGAATGAGGAACGACTGAATTTTTCAAACTTTTGATTTATGTAGCTGATTTTAACTTACTTTATGGTGTGTGCTTACTTATTTCTGTTTAGCACTAGGGTTGGCAAAGCATGGTGACTGCCAGCATAGCCAGCTAAAGCTAAAAATGTTTGCTCAACTTATTATGCCTAAAATAGGGGTGATTATTCATGCTAACATTAATTCTGTGTTTAGTCATAGGAGTTTGTTGGCACACAAATCTTCCTAAACTGCTGTAGTAATTTGGGAGGTCCTTATCAGTTCACCTGTAGATCAGCATCTGCCCTGCAGGTGTTTCACTGTCCATTACCCTGCTTTAACCTTCCAGTGAGGTACTTGCTCAAATACTGCTTGTGTTTAATGTCACCAGGGTATTTCTCCTGATGAGCTGAAGGATGAGCTGCCTGAGAGACAACCTCGATATCCTTCCTGTGCTGCTGCCATTTGGTCTTACTCACTCCTGGAAGCTGTTCAAAATGTTGGACTTCACCTTTTTAGGCCAATGATTGCTGTAGTGTGATCTTGCTGATCCTTTATTTGTGAAATAACCCAGGGATCAGTTCTCAGGCTGCACTGAACTGTTGTACCACTTGCTGAAACAATGACTCATTTAAGCCTTTCCTGACATTTTATTTCCTTTTAGACTATATAATGTTTGGGGAAGTAAAGCAAAGCCATGCTGCTGGTAATGTAAAGAAGTGAGTAAAATGTACCAGTCAGTGGCTACTTCTAAATATAGGAATCTGCCTGTGTTACTCTGGATCTCTTTTGTTACTTTCTCAGGATGTGGCTGTTGTTTTGCTGCAGTTACTGATTCTGGGATTGCTGTGGGTATGTGATCCAGGGAGGATTCCCTGTTTTGAAAAAAAAAGGAACAAAAGAGGGTCAAGTAAATAACTACTGGAATAAAAAGGGTACTTAAGTTACATGTGAAGAAAATACCTGCCCTATTAGCCTCAAGAGCTGGCTGGCACCATTCCCTGTGCTGTTCTGAATCTTGCCTCTCATGCCTACAGAGCAGTGGGAGGCTGTAAAACAGAAGTCCTGGCTAAAACTGCAGTTCACATTGAGCAGAACACCTGAAACAACGAAACTCTTGGTCAGCAAAGAAAGAATTTGGCTTTCATTAAGCCAAAACCACACTGGTGGGTGTGGGAAATCTTTTTACAAAGTTGGAAGAGGAATATTTGTGATGAGAGGATGATTTTTAGCTCTGATGTGAAACAGTACTACAGAGATAGCCCTCACATTGAGGCGGGGCCAGTTCTGAAAGTCAGATGTGGAAGTGAAAACAAACCAGCGATGTTATTATTGCCAAATTAAAACATCATCTAAAATGCAACGCTGACTTCTGCCTGCATCAAGGTTTGATAACTGAGGGTTATATCCTACTAAAATAACTGATTTCTTAGTTTCTTTAACCTCAGAAAAAACATTTATTGTGTATAGTTACAAGTACCAGCATGAAGATGGAAGAGTTTCCTATCCATTGTGCTTTATCTTCTCCAGTCCAGTTGGTGAGTGAACTCTGTATCTACTGTGTGTTGTAAATTTAGGAATAATAATTTCTAGGGAAGATAAAACTGAGTGCTCTCAAGGAGGTTTTCCTGCCTTTGAGGTTCACATTTAGGGCACTTCAGATGTAGGATAGAAGAGATTCTCTCTTTTCCAATTCTGAAGGCTGAGCTGGAGTGTTGGTTTCCTGCTTAGCTGGCCAAAAGGTGTGTCTGCCTAAATGTGCCTGTTCTCAGTGTGCTCAGCAACCCTCTTCTGAAGGGCAGGGCCTGGAGCACTCTGCATCTACTCATGGAGGTTTAACCTAATTTAACCTGTTTCTCCTCAGATCTTGGGGAATCCTCAAAACATGACCCTGTAAGGCTCAGGAAGTGAGTGGAGAGAGGGCTGGAAGACACTGCCTGTGTTTCTGAGTGATTCTGCTCACCTGTCTCTTGCTATTCAGACATAAGTGACTGGGGGGGAAAAAATTCCTCTCGTCTCAGAAGGACATAGGAACCCATTTCTTTCTGAGGATCTCAGACTCCTATTCCTTTCATTCTACTTGTGAAAAGGAGCAGGACTTTAAGAGGGTTAGGACGGGATTTGAGAGGAGTTTTCTGGGAGCCTGGATGTAATGGGCAGCAGTAGGGGATGCTGTGAGGGGACAGTCTAAAGGGCTGTCACAGCTGTGGGGGAGAAGGAGGAAAAGAGGGCTCCCTAACCCAGATCTGAGCATGTGAAAGTGCTGGGGGAACAGACTGTTCCAGGAGCAACAGACTGTAATCCTGGATCATCCCAGGTTTGTAGAGAGCAGTATAGAACATCCTCTGCTTGTGTCACAGCAACCCTCAACATCAACTTACCTGGGCAGGGCACTGTGTCATTTTAATAGAAGCCAAATAACCTGGGTCTTGGTTTGGGCTCACAGAGCTGAATTGCTCTGGGCTTCCCTCTGTGTTCTGAATGGTAGTGGTGTATCTTGCTGGTGTTACTGGATTATCCTTGTTATCCCCTGGAAGAAGATAAACTGATTGCATTGTTTTACCCTTTATGTCTCAGTGCTAGAGTAACTAGGTACGTAAAAGAGTTTAGCAGCTACTGAGCATATTCTTCTGCAGTTACCTGAAACTCTTCCTGTGAATATCTTTAGCTTTCAGTTTGAATTCTTAAAAAAAAAACCCAAGTTATTTTTGAATTGTTGCAGTCAAAGTGACTAAACAAACTTTTTTTTCCCATAACTTCAGGATGTAAGCCTGAGCAGCAGATGATGTATGCTGGAAGCAAGAATAAGCTTGTGCAGACAGCTGAACTCACTAAGGTATAACTGGCTTTTGAAATAACTCTCTCCCCCTTCACTGCAGGTTGTTGTTTTGTGTCTTGCTTGAACCAGTGGCAAGAAGGGTTTTGTGAGAGTTTGTGATTACAGTGAACAGAGTCTGGTTTAGGAAGACTGAAGGAGGAGTATGTGTAGAGATTTCTGTACCCTAAAACACCAGGAGGAACAGTGTTCTCTAAAACAAAAATATCCCTCAGTAGGGTGGACATCTTTGCTGTGGGGGAGGAATTTACTGATGGGAAGAATAGACTGAAGCCTCAGTGTGGTGTGGAACAGATCAGTTTAGCTGGTTCCTGGGGCTGGATGCTTGCAGAACAGCCTGCAGAGTAAGTAACATGTGCCAAGGGATGAACAATTTCTTCTGTGTTGGTTCTTCCAGTACTGACACCAGAAGAAATCACTGCATTCACTAAGTCTAACTGTGTGTATATTTTAGAAGAGAAATGTCACCTGTTTTTCATTTTGGAGATCTTTGAAATCTTTGCCTAATTGGCACCTACACTCCTTTTTGCCTTAAGCAGTAAAACTTAATAGAGTCAGTAGCTGCTTCAGGTTTTTCATACCATGTGAAATGACTTCAGCTCTTCCCACATCACTGTTCCCTTTAGGTCTTCCTTATCATGCTGAGTCCTTTAACATCCCAGTAAAAATGTCTGTTGGGCCAGTAAGAGAACTATGAATCTTAGAATGGCTTGAGATGGAAGGGACCTTAATGTTCATTTGTTCAGACACCTCCCACTAGACCAGGTTGCTCCAAGCTCTGTCCAACTTCTGCCTCTTCCAGCTGTACCTTGGAAGAAAAAACACCTCTGTTTTAAATTAGACCTCAGGGTGACAGGAGTCAATAGGAAGGCAGCAGAACATGGTGGAAACAATCAGCACAGCCCCAAGAAAACTTTTTTTAGCTCTGTTGAGACTGCATCTTGGAGGCCTGATAACTGTGATAGAAAGAAGGAAGACAGTTTTCAGTAAGCAAGAAGACAGGGTTGGTGAGAAGAAGGTGAAAGCCTGGGAAGGGAAGTAGCTCAGTTGGAGTTCCTATCATTTCTGAAATGGGAGAAATTCCGCCTGAATGGCTTTTGAATGCAAGTCCAGGACTGGGTATAGACGTTCATGATCATTCATCTTCCTCCTGAAGGCAGAGAACACAGACTGTCTCCAGTTGGGATTGCCTGCTTGCTCTTCAAATGTACTTTATTCTTGCCACTTGCTGAGCTGTGTTTCATTTTAACTCCTGCTGTGACTTCCTCCTGGTGTGATTTTTTTTCCTCATGATTCAGCTGAGTTCTCTCATCAGTCTCCAGTGACTTGCATATTAGCTTGGCTCCTGTTAAGCTGTTCTGTTCTTGTAACACTAATTTTTGGGGTTTCTCCATTTTGAAGGCCTGTGAATTTGTAAAATTACCTGACTTTTGTCTTTGGGTATCTCATGGACTCCAGTAATCAATGCATAATTAATGTAGTTTCTCTTCAGGCTATTAAAAACAAAACCTAAACCCTAACCAGTTACTTGCCCACATGGAATGTAAAGAGTATATTGGTGTTTTGGACTTTGTTTTCTGCTGCAAGGCTTCATTAAAGACTTCACAAAGCTTTGGGTTAGTAGTTTTAAGATTGTTTTGGGGGTTTTGCCCAGAGATGCTGTGGCTGCCCCATCTCTGGAAGTGTTCCAGGCCAGGCTGGATGGGGCTTGGAGCAGCCTGGGCTAGTGGAAGGTGTCCCTGCCCTTGGCATGGGGCTGGAACTGGATGTTCTTTAAGGTCCCTTGCAACCCAAACCATTTTATGCTTTTAGGATTTTGGTGGGGTTTTTTCCCAAGTTTTCTATTTTGAGATATTTACAGGTAAAACAATATGCTACTGGCTACTATGAATTTATTTCAGTTTAAAGAAAAAAAATAACTGTGTTGGACTGAGTAAAATTGCTGAACTTCGGGCTTAAATCAACCCAGATACTAAATTATTTGTATTCTTCCAAATACCATCTTGCTGAGATAATGCATGTGAGATGGGGCCACTTCAGGGTTATTTTAAAATGTAGTACATGTGCTTTTGTCTTATTCTTAAGGGATAAGAGTAAAGCCTAGAAATAGCAATTACAAGATTCTTGTTCACGTTAGTGATGTTTTTTGCCACTTCGTCTTGTGTATTTTCCTCTGATCTTTCAGAGGAAAAGAAAGCACCTGAAAATTGTAGGTTGGTGAGTGGTTTATTGCAGCTCAGACAATGTGTGGGGAAAGGTGCTGCTTGCATTTTGTGCTTGTCCCTTTCCAGTCCCATCCCTCAGGAATTGATGCAATGCCATTTTGTTTAGGTATTCGAAATCAGAAATACAGAAGACCTAACTGAAGAATGGCTGCGTGAGAAGCTGGGCTTTTTCCACTAAGGAAAACCTCTGTTCTCAGTATTTATGTACCATCCTGGTGATACTGGAACCAGACATGAATACTTACATCCAAGCAATGCACTGTATTCACAGCTGTCTCCTGCAGTATCTCTCTTGTGCAGAGTTTGTGCAAAGAATAGCAGGTCTGTCTCCTTGAAGTAACAAATCTTTGCAGGTGTTTCCTTATTTGTACCTGCTAAAAGGGAATACTCCTCTGCAGGGACTCCTTTTGCACTCCTGTGACTAATATTTCTGTAACTAAAATAGTTCAGTTCTGGATTTATAACCGTGTACAAACATCATTTGGAAGCTGACGCTAACTTTTTCTGAGCTACAAATGCATCCTTATGACACACATTAGCCATTTATGTGCAGAATTTATGTACTGTCAGTTACCAGATTTTTTGACTTAATGTCTTCTCAGTTCTGAAGCATTTGTTGGAAGCTCCCTGGAAGCATTTGTTTGGTATTAAAAAGTCAAAATCCTTGTACTGCAAATCCATCCATTTATCTTTACATCGAGTCCATGTGAACTGTTTCAAATTCTTGGAACTAATTTTTGTCATTCCAGTAATTCCTCAGTTGCCTGAGTCAATCTTTCTAAATTTCAGGGCAAAGCTTTGACTGTCCAGTCAGTTCTCATGCTAATACAGTCTCACAGGAACTAGCTGATAACTAAGGGCTGAACTACAACTCTGGTTCCTCTTGTACCAGATTTCTTCTTGCATCTCTGTTCTGACACTGTTGAGAAGTTTACCTCTGCTCATTTCCTGTTATCTGAACACCTGGTGATACTGTGTGCCTTTCATTTGTTAGCTTTAAAAGGACTTGAGAATTTTACACTGCCACTTCTTACAAATTTGGTAAAAACTTTGTTAAAGAATCCAAGTAATATTTGCTCCTAGTGCCTCGTGCTGCAGTTGACATCTGTTAAAACAAAAAGCCAACCTCGTTTTCTTTGAAATTCCAATCATCTGCTCCATTTGTAGGAGTCAGGAGGTTAAATCTTTTCATGATAATGAACGATTTATATCTCTTTTGTTATAAAAGTTGGCCACACGTAGCTTTTGAGTACTTTAATTACAACCTCTAACTTTCTTAATGGCTTTTTGGTCAAAATTACATTCCAGATGAAGCTTTTGCATAAGTGATATTTGATTTTCATCTACTTAACGGTTCATCTCTTTGAAACAGCAAATCTAATGTGAAAATAGTATTTAACTTTTATAAATGACCAGTCTTTTTACAGGTCTGTTTTATATTGAATAGAGTAGTTGTCTGATGTGGGACACGTTCAGCACGTGCTGTGGCAGGAGGAGCACTCATGGGACACGCTCTCCCTTATCTTGCTTGTGAGTGTTTGTTGTGCTACTGAACAAGTGTCTGCATAAGAGCAGCTTCCTGTTGATAACATACCTTAAAATGCAGCTGCCCCAACCAATCTGCTTGCTGGGAAGGAATGCAGTGTTAAATTTGGAGGCCAGTATTTCATGCTGTGAACCCTTTGCTGAAAGTGGGGTTATTTTTCATTTGTCAACATAGGTTGTGTTAGTGTTAAAACACTAATTCCTGCAAGATCACAAGGAATTCATCTGCAAAGGTCTTCAGTGTTGGTAAATCTCTTCCTAGTTTGATGTTATTGCTCACTTATTTATATATAAATCTGACTTGAGAGGAGCTTTTCCAAATAGGTGTTGGAATGATCCAATTAAATTGATCTTCTGGTGCGGGAAAGAAGTGCTTGTAATTAAATTTCTGTGTTAACATACTGAACTGGAAAAACAATTTCATTTCCCTGGATGAAAAAATGTTGATTATGAAACTGTTACTTGATCATTCTGTACTGCAGATCAATAAAAACCATGTCTTTTGTGACAAACATTGTATAAATAAGAGTTTGGCTTAAAGGATAGTGTCATTCCAAGCATCAGTCTGGAAACAGCAAGAATCTCTTTTGAGTTTTTTTGGGCTTGTACTAAAGGTGAGGCATGTCAAAGTACAGTGTGGGCGAGAGGGAAGCTGCTGCTTGGAATGTTCAGCTCGATTTGCAGTGGGGAAAAACTGGATTAATCATGTCTGTTGTACTTTGTACACTGGTGGGCTGCCAGCAGCCAACTGCTGCCTGCACAGGTCTGCACAAAAATAACTGTACAAGGGGCCTGTATCAGGAGGGAAGGGAGGAGCTGCTGCATGAAATGATGAAATTTGACCTTTCATCTCTGGATTGCTCCCCCTTTTGCCAAGAAAACATTACTCCTTACAGCTGAATCTTCAGCTGAGTTCTTCCACTTCACATGTTCTTGTGCCTCACTTAAGCACTTTCTGCCTTGGGTGCTGCCCCTCCAGCCTTGCAGGGAGCAAACAGATCCTCCTGAGAGTGGTAAAGCCCAGTTTCTCCTGAAAGGTGCTGTTGATGCTGCTCAGCCCACCAGTATTACTCTGCAGCCAGCCCTGCCTGGCAGCTGTTCCTCCCTCCCTGGCTGAGCTGTGGAAGCAGCTGCAGGCTCTGGGAGGATGAGTGTGCAGAGGGTGTTTGCTGTTCCAGCCTTGTTTGTGTTCTCTTTGGTCTTAATGCAGTGTTTTGACACAACTGGCTGCTGCTAATTGTCCTGGGCTCTTGAGATGCAGGTAGTGCTAACACTTGATTAAACAAAGACATCATTATGTCCAGGTCTTTCCTGCACAAATAATCCTTGTTTTCATAACATCCTTTCCCCACCTTATCTGCAGAACTGTGTGTTCTGTGCTGCTGCCCCCTTAGGCTCAGTGGGAGGCAGATGAGTCCATGTTCAGGCCAGTATGTTCCTGCTGGGCTTTGCTGGTGAGTTGCCCATCTGTAATCACACATTTCTCTTGAATTTTCAGACCTCTAAAGAGACATCTAAATGACAACATAAATTAGCCTAGGGGAGCCTTTGTAGCTAAAGGTCTGAGAGTCAGCATTTTCCATTGGGAGCTCCTATTTTTCAGGAGTTAGTAAGTTGGCCATAAAATCCTTGGTCTGGAGTTAAAGGTCTCTCCAAGGGAGACTTCTGCCACAATTAATCAGGTTTGCTTTAAATATTGAATAGATGGCTGGGATACAGCTCTTGTAATCCTATTCACTGATGGTAAGCTGAATTAAAGTATGAATTTGCATGTCAGCCCATGAAATAGACTTGTAGTGTTTTGAATATTTTTAACAAAAAATGTAAATGCTGGTATTTGATGGTTTAAGTGTATTTCTAGTATCATGAATACTGTTCTGTTCTATTAAAGGAGGCAATAATGATGCAGGTGTTGACACCTTTTTCACTTCTCCAAAGGAGCATCTTTGCATTTGTACCAGGATTCCACTTTTGTATCTTTAACTGTAAGATAGCTGGTCCAGAAACTATGTTAAACTGATGACAGGGGTCTGACTCAAACAGGCAGAAGCAAGAGAATTCAATTCCTTACTTCAGCGCATTCCAAAAATAAACATCAAGAACATTTTTTTTATACATACATGTAGTGACTGTGAAGTGGAGCCGTGGTGGGACATGAGAAGGGGCTCAGTGAAACTCTTGTGTTTGTTCTGTGGTCCAGACTTAAAAGGTGTGAGAGGTTCATGGCCAGATTTGAGAATTTGGCAGTTCCATGAAAATACCAGTAACCAGTACAACTTCCATATGCTGTTTAGTCTCTGCTACTTCACATTGCATGTTTACTTTAAACCAAATCTTTTTTTGCTAAGCATGGTGCTTGTATTGGTTTAAATAAAATGTTTCATTAAGAGGTTGTGTTGCCCTGTTTTAATTGCAAAGTGGTCCCTGTGTGACAGGGAAAATCTGGTGATGCTTGGTGTGACCTTCCTCCTTTTCTCAGCTTCCTGGAGTTTGTGTTGGACTTGTCACAGTCCAGTCTCAACTGCTCCCTCATTTGCTGTTGTACCTAAAATAATTCCTGTTTCCATCTGCTGTGATGGGGAGGAGAGGAGCTGTTGGAATACTGCAGGGAACTGCTGTGCTCTGCTGCTTTGCACCTTTGTGTCACAGACCTCCCACTGCCTCCAGATGAGGTGCACGGCAGTGTGGGGCTTAGCCTGCAATGTCACATAAACTTCCCTGTTCCACCTCTCCCACAAGGCTCCTGGCAGAGCCTGGAGCTGTGGAGTACAATACAGAGTGCAGGTGCTCCCTGAACAGTGTCAGAGTGGGTGTCAAGGAAACCCCAAAGCTTGAAGGAGATGGAGAACTTGGGGTTTTTTTTTACCTTTCCACAATCATTGGCTTATCTCTTTCCTGCCCAAGAGACCACTGCATTAATTTGATTTAAGACCTTTTTTTCTGCATCCTTGCTGTTTCATCCTGTCGTGATCTTTGGAGACCTTGATTCCTCTATTGTTGAAAAAACTGCCAAGTATAATCCAAGGAATTTGGCTTCATTCCCTGATGTAGATTGCTTCTGTGAACACCAAAGAACAGCATTAATAGGCCACAGATTAGACATGACAGAAATAAACCCCTTTGCTCCCAGGTGAGAGAACTCTGTGAAGGAGAAAATGCACAGCTGCTTCAGCACATCTGGCTCCTGAATGGCATCTCAGTCACTGAAAGGCAAAATCTATTGCCAAAAGCTCAGGGAAGAAGCTGCTAAGGGAGAAGAATGGTTTTCCAGAAAAGGAGAAAAAACTAAAAGAATAAATAGCTCTCCTGTGGGGGGAGAAGGTCACCTGTGGGGTTCTGTGGCATTCTCTGCTCGTCACTGAGTGTGCTTTGCTCGGCAGTGGGCAGTAGTTTATTGGTACTGCCACATCACAGGCAGTAAAACCAGCAGCAGAATAAAGAGAATTGCCAGGAGATCAGGGATATGAAGTGAAGGGCAGCTGCTTCCATTCAGGAAAGGTCATTGGCTTCTAATAGTTATGATGAAAAGGTCAGTTGAATGGTGATTGAAGTCAAAGCAGAGAGGGACTAGGAATCAAAGTGGGAAACCTGCACAGCAGGACAAGCCTGCAGTGTACCTGCAGCCCGAGCATCTCACAGTGGTGCTTTCCCTTCTAGGTGTGTGGAGGCAGCTTGCCCAGGGCTGGGAGTTTGCTAAGGAGATCCTGTGGCTTGGCAGGGTGTCTGGGAATGATATGGAGAAGAGGAGAAATGTAGTTTGTTCTGAGGAGCTGGAGGAAGTAATCATAGGATGGTTTTGGTCGGAAGGGACCTTAAATACTACCCAGTTCCACCCCTGGGACACCTTCTGCTATCCCAGGCTGCTCCAAGACGTGTCCAACCTGGCCTTGGGCACTTCCAGGCATGGAAGCTGGGGCAGTTGCTGTCAGTGTGTGACAGTGTGTGACAGTGTGGGAGTATGCCTGTGCCTACTGTTCCATGGGTTGTTGAATTGACTGGAATACAAGCTGGCTCTCCCAGGCTCCTCACGGGTAAAGTTCCTGCAATGTCCTGATTAGGTGCAGGTGAGGGTGGGAAGCCAAGCACAGGCAGGTGAGATTCTGACACGCTGCCATTGAGGGGCAGAAAGGACATTGAGCAGCCTTGAGAGGGACGGCTGGTGGGGCTGTGGGAAGGACATGAGGTACGCTGGGTGTAAGAGTGGCTGGAGATTGATCAGCTGCGCTCCTGTATGGCAGGGGTGAGGATTTAAGGTGGGCCTCACCCCTTGGAACAAAACTGAAGAATATGGCAGGCGGGTCCCTGCCTAGGGCAGGGGGATTGAAGCCAGATGATCTTTAAGGTCCCTTCCAACCCAAACCATTCTGGGATTCCATGGTTCTAAGTTCACATCAGTGTAAACTTCGGCACTGTTCTCCTCCCAGGTCCTGTAGGCTTTTTGCCATGTCTGCTGTTCCTTTGGGTGCTGCTGAGATGCTGTGATCCTGTGTGGATTACAGGCTGGCTGAGGCAGTGTGTGTGTGCAGCATCCCGTGCAGCCTCGCCGTGCTCAGTCTAACCTCCCTGTCTTCTCTCTAGCCAAGGGGATGATTTTGATGCCTTTGCATAGATGTGATTAATCAGAGTGGCCATTGTGTCACAGCATGGGGGGATCGTCTCCTCTGGACTGTCCTGTCGAGTTTCATTCCTTCAGGGACTGCAAACACACTCTGGGTTAACCCTGTTCACCTCTGGAGCAACGTGAGGTGTCTCCTACAGAACGTGATGGAGCTGGGCTGAAACTCCCCTGACAGCTCTCACAGCTCCTCAGCAGGGGACAGAGGGGAGACAGGAGCAATTATCATCCAGAGAGACTCTGAATGCAGAACAGATGTAAACACTGGGAGAACAGCATGTCTGTCTTTCACGGCAAATTTACTCCTGTGACACGGAAGTCCTGTCCCGGCTGTTTGAAAGGCACATGCTGTCACCTCCATTCCTGCTGTTCCATGCCATGAGCCCCACGAATGCAGCTTCTCTTCCCCACCCTTGGCTCAGCAATTAATATAATGCACCCTTGAAATCCCTCTGCCAAACAGCAGCTGGTGTTGTCACCTCATTTCTGTGGAAAAAGGGAAGACAACAGAAGAAAATGGGGCAGAAAACATTCCGTTGAAAGGGACAGGTGCACCAGCCATCCTATACTTTCACTGAGCCTTAGAGGATGGAAGCAGAGCAAAAATCAGGGGTCATCGTCCCTATGGAGCTGAAGAAGTAACAAGAGAGATCTAACATTTCTTTGAAATAATATCTAATTGTAAATATCCACTGTTGGAAAACGCTGCTGGATAATTGGAAGGGGAATGTGCCCGCCTTGCTCACAACTGCAGTCTGCCTGGCCATCTGCTCTTCCAGCAATAAATCCTGGATTGATCTGCGAGTGTGATTAATTCAGCAAGGACGACAGGATCAAGGGATCAGCCAGAGACAATATTTGTACCCCACCTCCAACTGTGAATGTGCAATTGTTTGGTTCAGGAGTACAAAACAAATTGTATAGCTGTATTACTGGGAGAATAGAAAAATAAAAGCATCCACTCAAGAGCCCTTCTTTCCTTGGATGGCCCCATTCCAAGGTATGTAAGTACAGTTTAATACAAGCCAGTTCCCTGTCTGGGAGGTGAACAAAGCTGTCCTCATCTACAGAGAACTTCTGCACATTTACTGCTTCTGCCTCATTCCTGTGGTTTAGTCCTAAAACCTTGGAGGTACTGGCTCTGTGCCCTCATGCACACGGGCTGTGGATGTGGAGTGTGAGTCAGCCACTCCACCCAGCTCCCTGTGCCTGAGGTTACTGGTGGGAGCTGCAGCCAGAGCGGAGTTGGACTTTAAATATCAAGAACAACCAGTGGGGTGGATTTCTAGCACTGGTACAGCTTTGAGCTGATTTGATAATACGGATGTAGCTGGAGAGATCAAAAGCAAGATTTGTGAAGGAATTTAGATGTGGATGGAGGCTTTTGAAATCCTATTTAGTGTGATTTAAGTGTGTAAATACACATTGGGCCTGAAGGTGCCATACTCAGAGCCACAAGGGATGTTTGTGGGAGAACAGGAAGACCAAAGTCAGAACCCTCCACAGCTTATTTTTTTTCTGATACAAAGCTGAAGTTGTGTGTATCTTGCCTCCTTTTGGGCAGAAGCAATAAAGATGTTAATCCCTGGAAGTGTTCCAGGCCAGGCTGGATGGGACTTGGAGCAACCTGGTCTAGTGGACTGTGTCCCTGCCTATGGACAATTTTAAGGTTCCTTCTAACCCAAGCCATTCTAGGATTCTAAGAGCTAAGGACTAAAGGTGACATTTTTGGAGCCACCACTGCTACAGCTAGGCTAATGCAGAATGTTTTGGTAAATCCCTTGTTGATGAGCAGCCAAATCCTGAAATGCATTATAATTTTATTTTTTTTTAATAGAACTCTTGGTCCCTTTTTCTGTCCACACACTGTTATCATGCTCAGAATTGTGTGGAAAGCCATTAACAGGAGCTCTACCCAGCATGACAAAAACAAACCCTGGTATTACGAGGACAGGATGAGTATTCAGTATTTAGCCTATTAAATGAAAACTGTTGCCATCTGACCATGAATGTTGGAGGGATTGAGGCCACGGATGGATTCTGTAATGAGTCCTGGTGAGATGCCTGGCAGCACCCGTGTTCTGAAACTGGGTTTTAAATGAGATTGTTTCTCTTGAGACTGGCTTGCATGTGCAATGGAGTTTATGATGTTAATTTGTTTATGTGATCACTACTAAATGGAAGAGCCTAAGCAGGCATTCTGGAGGTGAGTTAATTAGTGCAATAGGAAAGGGTTTTTGCCAGTGTGGAAGGGGAGTTGGGGCACTTGCAAGTGCAGGGATCTGTTTATCCTGCTGATCAAAGACTGAAGCGATGTCTGTTAGTGGACAGAAGGCCTAAGTGGGTGAGGAGTTCTTTGCTCTGGCTGCTCCTCATGTGTATTTACAGGTGTGCAGGAAGGTGACCTAGGCTGGACTGGTAGAGATACTCAGAGAGTCTCTGCTAAACTCACAGAATCACAGGATGGTTTGTGTTGGGAGGGACCTTCAAGCTCACCTCATTCCATGGCAGGGACACCTTCCACTATCCCAGGTTGCTCCAAGCCCTGTCCAGCCTGGCCTGGAACACTTCCAGGGATCCAGAGGCAGCCACAGCTCCCTCCTCTGTGCCAGGGCCTCACCACCCTCATAGGGAAGAATTTCTTACCAATATCCCATCTAACCCTGCCCTCTATCAATTTGAAGCCATTCCTCCTCGTCCTGTCGCTCCATGCCTGTATAAAAAGTCCCTCCCCCTCCTTTTCATGAGCCCCTTAAATTGTAGATATATGCTCAGTTTTTCCTCTCCTGAAAACCCAGTAAATCAAGTCTATTAAACTCAGTGGGATTTTTATTACCAAGTTCAATGGTATTCGATTTCTCCTTGATATCTGTAACTGAAATGACAATTTTTAATGTTGAAGGATGTGGTTAACCTGTGCATAATTCAGAGAAATTGCTCCATAATCTTTCCTCACAGTTCTCTGCCAAAATCTTCCTCATGAACAGCCTGTAACACGCTGAATTATGACTGATTATACGGCTGTTTTCCAATAAGGACAAGTACTTGAGAGGGATTTAAGATGAAGTGAACAGACACTGACATTTTCCCTGGGGATTCCAATCAGGATTAAACTCGTTGTGTCCAGACTTATGGGAAAGTGCATTAAGAGCTGTGGGCCATCTCCAGAGCACCTCTGTGGCTTCCTGGCATTGTTTTCAAAGTTTAATCGGAGAAGATACTCAGTCATTGTTTGATTTGAGATACCGAATGGATGTGAAATGAGAATTGATTAGACCCTTTTCTACAGAATTTACTTTTCATTTCCTTTTTGTGTTATCTTTAAAAAAAATAAAAATCTATGATACAAGAAATCCTTCAGTGCAGAAATTCTTTGTTGTGCAAGATTACAGCTGCCTTCCGCTTTTCCTGACAGGATAATTGCAGTTGAATGATATGCCAGCACCTGAGGGAATAAAACACTGCATTCCTTGAGGCAGAACCAGGATTAATTGCAAATGCAAGTATGTAGCTGACACACCTTTTTACTTCTGAGACTTTACATCCCTGTTGCACAACATTTTCACGTACAAAAAAAATCATCAAATACACAAGTATCTACCTTGAATGGATCAAACTGCAGTGGAAAACCTGCATTCCCCAGCCCCAGGGTATAACAGGATCTCTGCACACATCCTGTTTCTCTACCTCCCACAGCTCTTGTGAGGCAAACTGGCTTTGGATGGCTTTGGAAAAGCCTGCACCAGGGAGTTTTCCAGCACAGCCCAGTCCAATGTCTGTGGGAATAAGTGTGCCTGTGCAGCTCAAGGGTACTACAAATAAGAAGTAACCAATTTGCAAATAAATAAGGCTAAAGAAGTATCAAGTGATATGAAGAAAGCTGTTTTTGCAAAGGGATTGCAGAAATTGTTGTTTCTGGCTCCTCAGGAGCGAGCGATGAGGAATGGTTGGAAGGTGGCTGTGATGCACTGCCAGGGCCTGTCTTCCTAACCCATCCTGTCACCCTGAGCTGGAAGGAAACCACAACAGGCTCGGCCCTTCCTGATGTTCTCACTGCCTGGTGTCTTTGTCTGTCCTTCTTGCAAGGCGATGGGAAGGCTCCGGGGACAGAGTTGGGAATGGCTCAGAGCAGCTGCCTGGGCTGCAGTACCCACCCCACTCTCGTGGCCTTCTTATTAATCTCTGAGTCACAGAATCATAGACCAGTTTGGGTTGGAAGAGTCTTCAAACCCCATCTCGTTCCAACCCCCTGCCACGGGCAGGGACACCTTCCACTACAACAGGTTTTTCAAGACTCATCTTCACTAAAATTTATTTTAAAATCCGTTTTCTGGGTTTCACATCCAAGTTTCATGGGTCATAATGACACCACAGCACTTTTATTGGGAGTAGTTTGTGGATGAGTGATTTTATACTGAAACATCAGCTTTATCTTTGCAACAGCTGATTTCCTAAAGACAGCTCATTTGCTGCAGTTTTTCCTGTATTTTGATGAAGGAAATAAAGTTTCTGCTCATCTCTCATTGTGACACTCCATTAATTGTGTATAAAGCTTTCCAGCAGATAACACCGGAAAATATTATTTCGTTTGGCAGCCGTTGGTTTTATGGAAATCATCCCTCACTCTGCTCCAGAGGAAATGATTGCAGTAATGTCACCCCAGCTTACCTTTTCTGCAAGGTGTCACTGCTTAAACTGAAACAACTTTTACATGACCTTTTGAAAGGAGAGAGTGGTGATCTCCTCAAACTGTTTTCTCATCTTGCTGTTTCCTTTGGGCAGGCTCCAATTTGTATTGATTTGGGATTGTATGACCAGTCCTCCCTTCCCCAGGGCTCACACAGCACAGCCTTCTCCAGCATTTCTTCCTAAATTTGCCATCTCCTGTTTCTCCAGATGTAGCTGTGCTGAGCAGGGAATTTTACCTGATCAAGTAGGGATAGGACAAGGGGGAATGGATGTAAACTACAAGAAGGAGGATTTAGATGAGGTATGAGGAAGAAATTCTTCCCTTTGAGGGTGGTGAGGCCCTGGCACGAGTTGCACAGAAAAGCTGTGGCTGCCCCATCCCTGGAAGTGTTCAAGGCCAGGTTGGACTGGTCTAGTGGTAGGTGTCCCTGCCCATGGCACTGGGTTGAAAATCAATGGTTTTTAAGTTCTCTTTCAACACAAACTCCTGGAAAAGCTGTCAGTCCATGGCTTGGACAGGTTTACCCTAGGCTGGGTTAAGAACTGGCTGGGCCCAAACAGTAGTAGGGAATGATGCTGCACACCAGTGGTACCCCCAGGGATCAGCGTAGGGCCCAGGCGTGTTTAATGTCTTTATTGATGATCTGGCTGAGGGGATTGAATCTACCATTGGCAAATTTGCAGACAATGCCAAGTTGTGTTGGGAGTATGGATCTGCTGGAGGGCAGAAAGGCCCTGGAGAAGGACCTGGACAGGCTGGATCAATGGACTGAGAGCGACAGTCCAAGGGTGAGTGAGACCAAGTGTCAGCTCCTGCACTTGGGTCACAACAACCCCATGGAGCGTTCCAGGCTGGGGCAGAGGGTCTGCAAAGTAGGAAAGGGCCTGGGGGTGCTGTTTGACAGTGGCTGGACGTGAGCCCAGGTGTGCCCAGGTGGGCAGGAGGTCAGTGGCCCTTGGCCTGTGTCAGCAATAGTGTGGCAGCAGGAGCAGGGCAGTGGCTGTCCCCCTGTGCTGGGCACTGGTGAGGCCACCACGTGCTGTGCCCAGTTCTGGGCTCCTCAGTTCAGGGAGGACACTGAAGGAACCAGAGAATGAACCAGAGAATGGAACCAGAGAATGAACCAGGGAAGGGTCAGGAGCTCCAGGAGAGGCTGAGGGAGCTGGGAAGGGGCTGGAGCCCCAGGAGAGGCTGAGGGAGCTGGGAAGGGGCTGGAGCCCCAGGAGAGGCTGAAGGAGCTGGAATTGGGTCTGGAGCCCCAGGAGAGGCTGAGGGAGCTGGGAAGGGGCTCAGCCTGGAGAAAAGGAGGCTCAGGGGGGACCTTGTGGCTCTGCACAGCTCCTGACAGGAGGGGACAGCCGGGGGGATCGGGCTGTGCTCCAGGGAACAGGGACAGGACAAGGGGAAATGGCCTCAGAATGCCTCAGGGGAGGTTTGGATCGAGTATTATGGAAAATTTGTCCCTAGAAACGGTGGTCGGTCATTGGGAAAAGGCTACCCAAGGAGGTCTGGAGTCCTCATCCCTTGAGATGTTCAAGGAATGACTGGAAATGACACTCAGTGCTCGGGTGTGTTGACAGTCACAGGAGTCATTGCAGTCGATGATCTTGTAGGCCTTTTCTAAACTAGATTCTGTGATTCCATGATTCTACGCCAACCCCCTCTCACACCGCGCTCCGCAGAGCGCGATCGCACTCCCTCCTCCCACACTTTAAGGCGACACATCCCGGATTTTGCTCCATGCCCTCACCGCCCCCCGTCCCGAAATGGCGGCGGCGGGCGGGGCCGGCAGGGGGCGCTGCGGGCGCGGCCATGGCGGCTGCGCGGCGGCGGCGGCTGAGGCGCCCGGCAGCCCCCGCGCGGCCCCGCCGCCATGGCCTTCACGTTCGCCGCCTTCTGCTACATGTTGGCGCTGCTGCTCACGGCCGCCCTCATCTTCTTCGCCATCTGGCATGTGAGTACGGGCACCGTGGAGGGGGGGGACCGCCCGGGGAACGGCCCCGGAGAGCCCCCAGGGCGTCCCCGGACAGCCGCCGAGGGAGCGGGGAAACCGCACCCGGAACCGCCCTAGGAGCGGGAATCGGCCTCTCCGCGGATAAAATGGGTTTTTATACGGGCACGGAGTGGCAGGACAAGGGGCAGTGGCTTCCCGCTGACAGAAGGCAGGGTTAGATGGGGTATTGGGAAGGAATTCTCTGTGAGGGTGGGCAGGCCCTGGCACAGGGTGCCCAGAGAAGCTGTGGCTGCCCCTGGATCCCTGGCAGTGTCCAAGGCCAGGCTGGATGGGGCTTGGAGCAACCTGGGACAGTGGAAGGTGTCCCTGCCCTTGGCAGGGTTTGGGATTGGATAATGTTTCGGGTCCTTTCCAACCGAACCCATTCCATAATTCTGTGATTTCTTCTCGAGCCTGGCACTGGGGGAGCAGCCAACAGGACCCTGCCTGAGATGAGGTGCTCTGAGGGAGGATGTGATGCTTGGCACAACATTTGTGGTGTAAAAGTGCCTTTTGTACTTCATGCTGCGTCTTTATTTTTATGTCAAGAAAAAGACCGGTGTATTTTTTAAAAATTTATTTTAATGGATACACCTTTTGGAGGTATAACCTGCTCTATGTGATCCTGCTTTGGCAGGGAAGTTGGACTGGATGGTCTCCAGAGGTCCCTTCCAGTCCTAAGAGTTCTGTGATTCTGGGATGTATGTGGGCTCAGCATTTACTTTGACAATGAGGAAGAATATCCATTGGCTTTTAAGCTTGCTCTTGCTTTTTCTGGATTAAGGAACCCCATTCCAGATTCCTGTTGGTCACCAAGAGAATCCTGGGTGAGGCTGGGGTCTGCACAGCGAGTGTTGGTTGAAAACTGATAAAGGGGATGTAGGAAATTCATTGCAGGTGGGAAGATAAAAAGTTGGAGAGTAGTCAGAGGCTTTTGAATGTCTGATGTAACCACTGCTTTCGTATTTGTAAAACCTGTTCCACATCTGTCTTACCTGTGAGTTGATGTAGGCAGAACTTAGGTGAAATGTTACTGAGAGCAAAGGTAGCAGCTCTGTGCCAAAATGCTACTTTTAATGGATAAAATACACAATTGCTCCTGGGGAATCAAAACTCTTTCATTTTTTTCCTCTAGATTATAGCATTTGATGAACTGAAGACTGATTACAAGAACCCCATAGATCAGTGTAATACACTCAATCCTGTAAGTAGCACACCACGCATTTTGTTTTGCTAAATAAATACGTGTAAAGTGCTTAATTTTGGTGTTATCCTGATGCAATCAGCCTGGGCAATAGAATTGCATCTGGGTTGAGAAGCCCTCGCTGTTGGTAGAAGTTCTAGGGAAATTCTTTGTCTGATTCTTTAGTTTCAAGTTGAATATTCTGACTGTTATTAATCTGATGGTGATCTTGTCAGCTGTCATACTAACATTCTTTCAATCTGCTTTCCACATTTTCGGCACAAAGACAGTTGAAAAGGTCAAAAAGATTAAAAGAGTCAAAATTGCATTAAAGGTGTGTACTGCTTTTCAGTTTCATGTTTTTGAACTTCCCTTTCATTTTGTTAGGAACATTTGTAATACTCTTTAGCTGTTTTGTTTAGTCTGCCTGTTCATCTGCTCGTTATTTGTTCGTCGGGGTTTATAACAACCTCATGGATTTTCATATTTTGTGCCAAACCAATTCTGCTTGCTTATCCAGCAACTTGGGGAAAACTGTTACATGCCTGTTAGGTGTCAGAAAATAACTTCAGGCAGAAATAAATTGTGTTTTTCAAGTCAGATTTACTGAATTCAGATTAGAGGAGAATACTTTGGGATTTTTTTAAGCATTGACCAAGTCAGTTCTGATCTTTTTTTGAGGATTTGGGTGAGTGGAAGGTGATAAGTGCTATCCTCACTTCTCTGTTCTGTGTTCCAGGATCAGGGGTGTGTCCCAGTGTCCTCTCTCGGATGCAACTCAGACACTCCTTGGCTTAGGAAAAGAATTTGAGGCAAATTATTTGGCTGCATCTCTGACAGGCCAGCAGCATCAGGGAGGCTTGTTAAAGAACACAGAGGTTGATCCTGCAGCATTTTGTGCCTTTCTTATGGCTTTTCCTTTGTGTGTGCCCAGGCTGAGGGAGGAGGCAGGGGCAGCGCAGCAGTGTGGCCTGAATCTAGCTTTAGTGTGTTTGAAATAAAATACACAACAAAAAATGAATTTGCTGTAACTGGGGGGCTGGGGGACAGCGTGTTACGGGTACAGCACACAAATGACAGTGAATATTTCAGTGTGAGGAGGGGAGGAGGAGAGGAGGTTTGCTGCTAGGAGAGCTGTGCATCTAACAGTTTCCCTTGCTTGGTCTGTTCCAGTCATCTCTGCTGCAGTGTGGGAGAGGCCAACCCTCATTACATTGATGCATTATGACCTTACTGCAAGCTTTGTAGTGTAAAAATGTGCATGTTTAACTGAATATTAACCTTCTGCTGCCCCACGTGCATGGAGTGTCCTTTACATGGCAGCTTTGCAACCGAAAGTCTGAAATAACCTCATATTTGCTGTCCCTGTGGAAGCAGGCTAGTCCCCAAAAGTGAAGTTCAGGCTCTTGAGGGGATCTGGTACACGATGCTGGACAAACACATGGGTGTGTTGTTTTCCTGTACAAAGAACCAAAGATCTTGGTAGGAACTGAGGCACCTCAGTGGAGAGATTAGCCTAAAATAGTAACTCCTTAGTACACTGCTGATTCCTTCTCTTCCCTGCTCCTGTTATAGTCGTGTCTTTTCTCAGCAGCCAGATCCATCCTCCCTCACTTCTGTGATAAATATGGTAGGATCTGATGTAATTCATTTTTCTTTAGGACAGGCTGGGAGGATCAAGTAGGGGAGATTGGAAAGAGGCAGGGATCCTGGTGTGGGAGTAGGATACAATAAACAAGAGAAAAGAAAAACGTATTTTGAGATGTGTAGGTAAATAAATACGGATTTTTCAGGCCTAGTGAATCTGTCTGAGCAGGCTGCCAAATGCATCGTGTTGGACAGGGTGGTTGTTGTTCTGCTATAAATAATTGCCATGTGTAAATGGTAAGTATGCAAAGAAGGATCTGGATGAAAATATTTACTTGAAACATTTTGTGTACAACAGCTGAATTTTGGTGGCGTTGATGCAAGTTTGCAATATTCTTCATTTAGACAATTAGAATTTCCTAGCAAAGTAGGCAGTGAGTGTGTTTGTTGGTAGCTTTTAGATATCTAGGAAAATATTCTGGGGTTTTAAAAGAAGAAGAAAAAAATTGGAAACCACTGAAACTTTGGTGTAATCATCCCATGCAATTTAATCATATTGCACAAAAAGAGGGCAGAGTGTGCTGTGTGTGTGTACATGCACACATGTAGACAGTTTAAACTTTTGGGTAAAAATGGGGTGTTTTCCATGAGGAGAAGTTTTACAGGGGCCTGAGTTGAGAAGGCAGAAGTTTTACAGATCTTCTTCTGCTCTGGAGCCAGGCTGGGAGAGCTGGGGGTGCTCACCTGGAGAGGAGAAGGCTCCAGGGAGAGCTCAGAGCCCCTTGCAGGGCCTGAAGGGGCTCCAGGAGAGCTGGAGAGGGACTGGGGACAAGGGATGGAGGGACAGGACGCAGGGAATGGCTCCCACTGCCAGAGGGCAGGGATGGATGGGAGATTGGGAAGGAATTCTTCATCATGAGAGTGCTGAGGCCCTGGCACAGGTTGCCCAGAGCAGCTGTGGCTGTCCTTGGATCCCTGAAAGGGTCCAAGGCCAGGTTGGACAGGGCTTGGAGCAACCTGGAGTAGTGGAAGGTGTGGAACTGGATGGGATTTCAGGTCCCTCCCAACCCACACCGGTCTGATTTGTGTGATTCCTTCTGAACCTGGTAATACAGCAGTAAATAGCAACACTTAGGGGTGACTTGTGTGAAACTTAACTCGTGTGTTGGGTGTGAGATTTCACAGCTCTTTGCATGTGTTTACTGTGTACCTCTCCATGTTGTTCCTATTAACAGCACTAATCTACGCAGCATTCCATGCTTCCTGTGATTCCATAGTACCTGGTACTGAGCTCTGTGGGCTTCTGCTGGAAGCATGATGCTGTAAAGCATGCACAGTGGGAACCTGTGAGGGAGAACTGCCCGATTCCCCCCAGACTGTCTGTGCAGAGCAGCTCCTCTGTGCAGACCTGTGTGTGCCACCGCATCACCGCTGGTTTGGTTGGGTAAAGCTCTGCCCTGGGCGTTACATTTTGGGAATAATTTGACTTTGAAAAGTTCTGGATCTGTGTGAAGACCACAACAAAGCTGTAAAACAGGAAAACACAAGCATCTTTTTACCTATAAACTGTTCTGCAGAGCATGTTTCCTACTGATATTTCTCTGTTGCATGAGCAGAAATATCTCAGTGACCTCTCCCGAGTGTCACACATAAAGCGTGGAATCTGTTAATTTAATAGAAGCAATAAAAAAATACTGACCTGACCATTAAATCTTATAAATTTTTCTCCTTGTTCATGAATAGCATGTGAAAACAGCAAGGCACATAGTGCTGGCTGCTGCTTTCACATTCCACAGTCTCGTTAGCGTTGGTTTTCAATAATATTTTTAAGCAATCGCGTGCCTCCAAAGTAGCTGAAATGCCACGTTTCGCTCTGTGCAATTGAAACTTCTAACTCACCTTTTTCTTTTCCAGCTTGTACTTCCAGAGTACCTCATCCATGCATTCTTCTGTGTCATGTTTCTCTGTGCAGCAGAGTGGCTCACACTGGGTCTCAATATGCCCTTGTTGGCTTATCACATTTGGAGGTAATTTTGGCAAGTCTTATGCTCAGTGAATTGTTACTCATTCTCCTGTTGCTGTCTTCCTGTCCAGCATTCTGTGTCTTGGGAGAACAGGGATGCTTTCTGGGAAAGTTCAGGTCATGGCTGTGCAATAAGAACCATCACCTGGCTTTCTTGGGTTTTTTTTTAATTCTCTTGTGCTGTGTGAGAATTGAGCTGTGCGTGTTGAAGTCGCTGACATGTCACAGGTGCACTGAGACAATTCCCAGTGTGGAATGCCAGTCGAAGCAGCAATTCCAGTCTCCTCTCCCATTCCTTAAGTCATAGGAATTGAATTGCTTCTCTGTAAAGGGTGTTACTCCTTGTCTCAGTTGTGGCATTCCCTGGTGGGTGGGGGCAGGACTCTGGTTTCCTGTGGCTGTCACCCCACACCTGCCTGTGCCTCGTTCCAGGTACATGAGCAGACCCGTGATGAGCGGCCCGGGGCTCTACGATCCTACGACCATCATGAATGCAGATATTTTAGCCTATTGCCAGAAAGAAGGATGGTGCAAATTAGCATTCTACCTTCTATCTTTTTTTTACTACCTATATGGGTAAGTTTTCCTCTTCAGTCTGAAGCTTTGGCTCAGTGCAGAGGGAAATACTGTCCATAGGAATATGGTCCTTCTCCTGCTGGAAGGGAGCCTGTGGGAGCTGGACAGGGACTTTGGACAAGGGTATGTAGTGATAGGACATGTGGGAATGGCTTGCCACTGCCAGAGGGCAGGATTAGATGAGATATTGGGAAGGAATTGTTCCCTGTGAGGGTGGGCACGCCCTGGCACGGGGTGCCCAGAGAAGCTGTGGCTGCCCCTGGATCCCTGGAAGTGTCCAAGGCCAGGCTGGACAGGGCTTGGAGCACCCTGGCCTAGCCAAAGGTCTCCCAGCCTATTGCAGGGGTTGGAGTGAGATGATCTATAAAGTCCTTCCAACTCAAAACATGCTGGGAATCTGTATGATCATCTACAGTGCCAGCTTTCCTGAAAAAGAATCCACATTCACCCCTGATTTTGCTTTAAAACACAAATCCTAATTTGGTCAGAATTACTATTTTGAATCTCTGTTCCATGACTGTAGACTGAAAAGCTCCAAGCTTTTCTTCTGTTTAGCATAATACAATAAATCCCAGGGTATTTCAATTAAGAAGCTGAAACATTGTTTTCAGAGGAAAGTATTTGATGTAAATGTGGTTTTGTTGAAGTCAAAAGTAGAAGAGTCATTGTGTCAAATCTTCAGTCACTCACATGGACTTGTTCCTTATAATAGACCCTGTTGTAATTAAATGTGTAACACTAATCAAAATGATGCATCTTAATATTTTCATTTTCTTCTGCAGCATGATTTATGTTCTGGTGAGCTCTTAAGAAGACATTCAGCAAGCTTTGTTCCAGTTAAGTGCATGCAACAGCCACAAAAAACATGGATTCTTTACAACAAGATCCTCTGACCAAGATTAAATCTGGAACCTGATGTTCACAATTGAGTTAGAAAACCATGACTCCCCTATTTTTAAAATATTTCCACATTTTATACTTGTGGAAAGACTGTTTTCTTATATTTTACTGGGACGCTGAAATTAATGAATTATGTGTAAATTAATATAAAGATGACTGGGGTTTGAAAAGTTTTGACTTTGCACTCCATAAGGAACAGCCATAACCTTCAAGTAGGTGTTGGTTACTACTAGCCTTAGTACTCTAGGGATTTGCTGTAGGATGGGCTTTGTAGTGGCTCACTTGGACTTGTGTATCCCACTCTTTACTCTAAACCAGCCCTAGCTCCAAGTGCTTGGGAACAACTGGAATGCTGTATGTTTTGCCCATAGGTGACGTTAGTCTTAGGATATTAATTCATGGACACAAAAGCAAAAATAGTTCTATTTTGGTTTATTTTTTTTTTATCTGGTTAATCTTCCCCTGTATGTGCATCCATAGGTCCAGAGCCTTCTGTATCTTCTCCAGACATTAACCCTGCTTTATTCTTGAGCCTGTGCCATTGTGGTAGGAGAAGCTGAATTGTCCATGAAGGAATGAATTTAAATTATGTTTTGTTTTTTTTTTTTTTATAATGTCTGTGCTGTCTGATTAACAAATGGACAAACCTCCAATGTTTATCAAGTCCAATGATGAAAACACTCTTGGGTTTAAGAGTAGTAAGTACTACAGACTTTTTCAAAGCAGAAGGTGAGATTGTGAAACTGCCCTGCTGTTCCTTAGTGCAATAAGTGATAATAAAAACCAAATCTCAAATTCAGCAACACTTCTTTTTATGTGGTGCCTTTTGTTTTGTTTATAAATTCAACAGATCCTCACTGTGTTCATCAGGTGTTTTACAGTGGATTATTGCATTCCCTTTAAAAATAAAACACAGAATTGAATTACCTCTGGAAAAAGGAAGCTCTGATTTCCTGCTTTTTTCCCTGAAGTTAAATAGCAGATGGGGCAGGGGAAGATGTTTCAGGTAAATATTGCATTGTAAATTGTGACTGTCAACAGCTGCTTAATTTACAAATAATAATTAGGGATCTTTTTCATTTACCTGTGCTGGAGAACAGTACAGTTTCCTCATTCTAGTAAAAATTTTTTTTGCATAAACTGTGTATTTGTTCACTTTGGGTCTCTTGGGGGTAAGGGGCAGTAAAAATCCTATGAATGGCTGCACTGGGTTCCACCAGAAATCCAGATGTTCCACCACTGGTCTGTTGGGCAGTGGCAGTGGCTGAAGAAAGGAGTATGAAACTGGGCAGGTGTTGAGTATCTGCCTGAGGAGCGAGAAATTTGGAAATCTCTGTGTTACAGAGGTCCTGAGTGGGCTTTGGCATTTTAAGAAGTTCTGAATGGTTCTTCTGCCATCAGCTCAGCTGCTCTTAGAGCACTTTTGTAGCCTGGTCTGGGAGATAAAGGATCCCAGAGCAGTTTGTGTTGGAAGGGACATTAAATTAAAGCCCATCTCCTTCCAACCCCTGCCATGGCAGGGACACCTTCCTCTATCCCAGGCTGCTCCAAGCCCCGTCCAACCTGGCCTTGGACACTGCTGGGTTGGAGCAGCCACAGCTGCTCTGGGCAATCCTGACAGTGAGTTCTGCAATGGAATTGCTGCGTGTAAAAACCAGGTATTTAAATTGTTTTTCTCATGTTTCCTTGCACTGATCGAGTTCAAGCCTTCAGCATTCCATGATTGGTTTTTTTCCTCATGCAACCATAACTTTTAGCTTTTCACAGAAGAATTTTTGAAAGGCTTTTTTGGAAACTCATGAATATTTTTCCTATTGGATCATTTTTATTTTTCTGCTGCTTGGCTCTTCCAAAGATGTAAGAGATAACTTCAGCCTGTGGAAGCAAAGCTCGTTAAACATTTCTTATGTTTGTATATTTATTAATCCATTATGGAAACAAGAGTGGCTGCTTGTAGCCCCTGGCTCTCCTCAACCTTCTAAACAAATCTCTTATTCCCTTGGCATTTGGGCTGGTTTGAGCCAAATTCCACACTGGAATAAACAATGCAGGCCTGACTGAGCCCAACTGACAGCTGCTCCTGCAGCCCCTGCAGCTGAAAGGGCCCAGCAGTATTTATCAAAGTGTTTGCACTGTCCTGCTGATGAGCAGCTTTAAGGACGTGGGGTGCAGATGAGCATTCCCAGCTGCCCGGGGGCGTGGGTAGCACCATCCGTGTCCAGCAACGTCAGCCTCGTGTCCCAGGAGTGTTGGAGTAGCCCTTGTGTGATTCCCTGCTGGAGTACCAGGCCTTTGGCATTCAAAATGTGGACCTGGTCATTGGTTTTGGAGTTCTAGGAGGCAAAAGATTATGGAGAAGATAAAGAACATTTCTCTTGCCCTCAGCAAGCTTCCTGCTGAGTCATGTGATAAATATTTAATATCTGAAAAACATTAGTTGCAAGGACGAAGTACTGAAGCACATTTGGGGCAGGGCATTTGCTGTAAATTCTATGCTGTGGGAACTGGAAAAGTTCCTGTTGTTTGCCGTAAGAGTGGGGAAGAGAATGGCAGTAAGCACTAATTAATCTGCAGAAATCACCTTTGTGCTCGAAGTTCAAATGTTAAAAGATAAATTCTGAAGTTCACAAAGCAGGCACTTGCTCAACTCCAGCCCCCTGGTGTTGTGTGGAGTCTCGTCCCAACTTTTGACTCAAGATTGTCCTGAACTTTACCAAAATCCTGAACTTTAACAAAAGCCAGGAGCTGTTTCATCTTGCTTTGAATGGCTGTAGTGAAACAGGAGGGCTGGGGACTGTTAGAGGACTGTTCCTGTGAGATCCTGCCAGCCCACAGCTGATTGTTTGTTTACTCTCAGTGGTGGCAGCAGGCAGAAGGGCTGTGCCAGCTCACCCACTCAGCTGCCACAGTCACCTACAACCCCCCTGCTGGGTTTGTCACAGATTTGTGGTGTCACAACACCTCCTGCTTTTGGAGTGAGGAGACTCCTTCCCAAATACCCCTCAACACATCGAGCAGAACTGTGACATTTCAGAATGAGTTGTTACGAGCTCCTAAGGGGTGAGTTGACTTTGCTTTTACAGCAGAGCTGATGGTGTGAGGGTGTTTTTAAACAGCTCCAGAGATGGAATTTCCATCCAGGTCCCTTATCCCAGCAGAACAGCAATGGACACAAACACACTTGTACACGTATTTTTCAGGCAGTGAGTATTAAACTCACCAAAGAGGTGACTTTGTTCCTATCCATGTTCTCTAGGATCTCCTTCCCCATCCCAATATTTTACACATAGATTTGGAAGGCAGCAGCTGAGTCACACAGGCAGTAACACTGAGGAAAGGTCAGGAGAGAGGTGTCTTGTCCAGGAGTTTTCCACACAGGCACAGACGCCCACGGCGGGATCAGCTACCGCGATGCCGATCTCAGCACCGGGTCCTTTGTTGCCAGGTGTGCAGCCAGGTTCTCCCGGAAGTCATGGAGGAAATTGTACTGCTGGAAATGCACAACCAGGTCTGCAGTGAGTGCTCTGTGCTTTAAGGAGAGACACCACCTGTGTTAAAAAGCTGTTTGATACACCTGGATGAAAACTGCACCCTCTGGTCCATTTGTTCTTCATGTGCTTACTCCACACCTCTGGGATTTTTCACTGTCAGACACAGATTCCATGGATCTTGACTTGGATCCTGTGGTTCCCCATAATGGCCACAAGTGATGCATTACCTCAGGGTAATGCAAAACATGGTCCTCAGAGGTGGGAGTTGTCAGAATTCAAAGCTGCTTTATTTTGAGTCATGGAATCACTTAGGCTGGAAAATCTCTCTAAGATCTTTGAGTCCAACCATTCCCCCAGCACTACTCCATGTCCCTAAGTGCATCCACATGGCTTTTAAACCCCTCCAGGGATGGGGACTCCAGCACTGCCATGGGCAGCTGTGCCAGGGCTGGACAGCCCTTTCAGTGAAGAAATTTCCCCTTTTATCCACTTAAACCTTTTCTGGCACAACTTGAGGCCTTTTCCTCTTGTCCAGTCACCAGTTTCCTGGGAGAAGCTGTTTCTTGGAAGCAGGAAACAGCTCAAACCCCAGAGAGCAGCTATGGGAAGGACAGAGGTATCTCTGGGAAGTGAAGGAGGGGAGTGGCTGAGCTCTCACTGGTGTTTGGACCTGTGCATTACCTGCTGCAGCCCCATTACCTTGATGGTCTGTATGGCCCCTGATCCTCTCAGGTTCCTGAGGCTCTCTATCACCTGCTGAGGTGCCAGGGTGTCTGAAAGCTGGAGCAGGAGACATGCAGCCACTGTAAGGGAAAGTGTTTACACCTGAATGCTGCTGAGCACCTCTGACTGCACACAGCCACTGATTTGTCCCATGAAAACCAGCTTGGCAAACCTATCCGGGTCCCAGAGCTCTTGGATCTCTTGCAGAATCCTATTTCTGGGCACTGGCCCATCTGCCTGCTGCTCCTGCCTAAGCCTATGGGCTTTGGAAATAGGTGAAAACCCTCCCACTATTTTCCCCCTGCCTTCCCAGCAGCATCTGGGATGCAATTCTTAGGCTTCTCAGGAATGAGTGCCAGTACAGCCAGTTACTTCTCCTTTGTGTCTTCTGGCCATATCACCACCTCATCTTTCTGGGAACACACAGTAACAAACACTCCTGAAAGCTTAAGGGGCAACGCTGGGATGAATCAGATGCAGAGGAATTGGTTCACGTCCCTTCTATTAACCAGGCTGCTCCTGGTAGTGGCAGTTTGGATTGCATCCACAGTGAGGCTTCCAGCAGAATTTGGCTCTGTGGGTTTGTGGGATGGGTTAGTCAGGCATGGAGACAAATGCTTACCAAGACAAGAGCGTCCGAGGCCACCGTAACAGCTGGGAGAAAAGAAAACATCTGGTTGTAACGAGCTGTAGCAAACTGCAGCACCCAGGGAGCCCCCAGCACATAAATAGATGGACCCAGTTCTCACCTTAATGTAATCAAGAGGAGCAGTGGTACAAAAAAGTCAGAATAAGAATTTCTACATATTTTCTATATTCTATTTCTATACCTACAGGGATATATTCTATTTATTCTCCAGATCTTCTGTATCTTTCCATGGAAACTTCAATTTTAAAGTTCCCCTTCATTCCTGCTAATAGTCCCAAAGGCACAGGAGGACAGGAAACAGTAGGAGGAAGGACAATCTCATATTTCTTTAAATCCTACTCCAGATTAAGGGTTTGAGGACAGTTGTGAAGAGAACAGCAGGGTTCTGTATCAGCAGGAAGATCAAGGACTCAGTGGATTTCTGTACAGGAAGCTGTCAGTGGGATCATTCAGGGAACATGGAATTTGGAAAGCTCTTCCCCTCTCTCCTGAGCTCAGCTAAATAAATTCCTTTAAACCTGTTCATGGAAATTAGGAGTGGATTTTGCACTGCTGCAACCCACTGAGTCCCTGATAAATAGTCCAGGGAAGTGTTATAGAATCATAGAGTGGTTTGGGTGGGAAGGGACCTTAGAGTCACTTCATTTCACCCCCTGCCATGGGCAGGGACACCTTCCACTGGATCAGGCTGTTCCAAGCCCCATCCCTGGCCTGGAACACTTCAAGGGATGGGGCAGTCACAGCCTCTGACAAAGAAGTGTTTTAGCTCCCAGCTCATTCTGTACACCTGATATCCAGGTAGGCTGGGAGCAAGGAGCCCCGTGGTGCCACTCAAAACACACTTTAAAACTCTTGCTGGACAGAGCAAGGGGAAATGGGACATTCTAATCTTGAAACGGGACATTCTGATCTTCTGAAAGGAAGAACTCTCTGCAAATAGCTGCAGGAGGAGGAACAAGCAGAATTCACAGCATGAACTAGCCCTAAAGAGGGCAACTGCCTTTTCACAGCATCCTATTTCCCCTGCTCATACATCTGGAGGGAAGCTGGCATCCTTTACAGGAACGTGGGGTGATGGGGAGGCAGCCAGAACCTACTGTATCACTGTCTTCTGCCTATTTTCCAGGCAGGTTCTGAGCTCTTCCAGGATCTTGCAGCAGGTGACAATGTCAGGAGCATTCCCATCAGGAATGGGGTGGTGGTGCACACACATCCCGTGCTGTTGGTAGGTGTCGATCAGGTTTGGTACTCGGTATTTTGAGAGCTCTCCTCTGGTACAAAGCACAAAGATATCCTGGGTCCCACAGCTCTTCAGTTCTCCTGCCAACGGATTAAGACACTTGCAGATAAACAAAAGCCTATCAAGCTTAAGGATAAACAGATAAGCACCTTGCTCCTGAGTCTCTTGTTTAATCTTTGGGGCTAAGACAATAGGAGTGAGCAATTTTGGTTTGAGCACTCTTTCTTCCACCGAGTCTCTCCCACACTTCCCTTCAGGTAATCCAGGAGAGGAATTTTCTCAGTTCTGAGGGAATCCTGAGAGAAGTCTCACTGGAGAGCACAGCAGCACTCAGGACAGCCTGTTATCCACTTAAGTATGTTTCTGTTCCATCTGTAGTTAAAATCACAGAATCCCAGGGTGGTTTGGCTAGGAAGGGACCTTAAAGCCCATCTCATTCCACCCCTGCCGTGGGCAGGGACACCTTCCACTGTCCCAGGCTGCTCCAGTCCTGTCCAGCCTGGCCTTGGACACTGCCAGGGATCCAGGGGCAGCCACAGCTGCTCTGTGCCAGGGCTTCCCCACCCTCCCAGCCTTCCTAAGCTTGACTTGCCCAAACACTCTGGGGATTTGTTATTAGTCTCTGCTCTTTAGTGCTTACAGCTGAATACTCAGCACAAATCTTTACATAATTCCATCTTTTCTATCCCAATTTCACTTTTCTCTGGGAAAAAGGAAGACTACACGTTGGTAATTCATCTTGATCCCAGCTGCTCTGAAGATGTCTCATGGGTACTGTGCAGCTCCAGCCTGGAAATATCCTGTTTATTCCACAGTCATGGAATATTCATGGAATTGCCCTTGACACAAAGAAGACTCACCTATATCTTTCTGAAGATTTCTTCTGACATCCTTAAACCTGCAACCTGAAACAAGTTATGAACAACAATTACCACTGCAGGTAAGTGACATTTATGGAACGGCTGCTGCAGCAGCAGAACAGAGCCTCCTCCCAAAATCAAAGCAAGGACCAAAGCCACATCCTGAATAAAACATAGTTCTTGTTTTTGCAAGTAGGTCCCTGGTGCATAAGACAGTTTAAACACCATTATCTGCTTAATACTGTAATGCAATAGGATTAACAAAAGAAATCTGCCCAAGGTTTTAAGGTGCTTTGTGTTTTCCAGATGAAAAGCTTTGGATACTTTAAACCAGGATACAGCATAAAATCCCCCCACAAAACACAAAAAATCATCCAGCAAATAAAAGGGGTGAATAATGATCACTTAAGAGTGGAGTGGAGATTCACCATGGCTGCAGTTTTGGTAGCTAAAAATGCAGTCAAAGTTTATATGTTTACTTTTATGACTTTGTAAAACGTGATCTTGCATTAAGATATTCTCTAGATTAGCTTTGGTGTTTCCAAAATGCTTCTTCCAGGGCTAGATTACAGAAGGAGTCACCCACAACACAGAAATTTGGGGTACAAGGTATTACCCCTCTTCAGCTTTCAAATATGCCTGCAAATTTCTGTGAATGCTTCTTACCTGGAAGGGAACATAAGCCCAGGAACTCTGAAGAGTAGAGAGGAGACAAAGACAACCTATTAGAAAATAAAAAGTAAAATAAATAAAAACCAGAAGTCAAGATTTCAGTTATTTAAATATATAAATATTTTTGGAGGGGAGATCAAGAGGGTGGGGCCAGACCTTTTCACCAGTGTCTGGTGTGACAATGAGGACAAACAAGCACAAAATGAAACATGGGAAGTGAATATGAGGAAAAATGTTACTTTGAGGGTGACAAAAGGTTTGGGTTGGAGGGGACCTTAAGGATCATCTTCTTCTAATCCTCTGGCATGGGCAGGGACAGTTTCCACTATCCCAGGTTGCTCCAAGCCCCGTCCAACCTGGCCTGGAACATTGCCAGGGATGGGGCAGCCACAGCTGCTCTGGGCACCCTGTGCCAGGGCTCACCACCCTGTGAAGAACAGAGGCCTGGAACGGGCTGCCCAGGGAGGTCGTGGAGCCTCCTTCCCTGGAAACATTTAAAACCCATCTGGGTGTGATCCTTGGGCTCCTGCTGTGGGCGAGCCTGCTTGGGCAGCGCGGTTGGACTGGCTGGTCTCCAGAGGCGCCTTCCAACCCCAGCCACATCCACTGACACCTCCCCAGCACCACCGGGCCACCAGAGCCCGGCTCGGGTTTCCCTCGCGAAGAGAAAACCCTCTTGTTTCTCAGGAATTAATGCAATTTCCTCAGAGAAAGGATCCCGCGGGTGTCGCCTCACCAGGAGATGTGGAGCGGGCTCGGGTCCTCTTCGGCGGCCTCATCGTCTGAGGAGGCAAAGCCGTCGGCTGGCGCCGCAGCGGGCTGCGGGGAGAGCGGGGGGCTCATCGTGGGGCCGGGACCCTCGGCGGTATCGGTGTCGGTATCGAGATCCCGATCCCGATCCCGATCCCGATCCCGATCCCGATCCCGATCCCGATCCCGGTCCCGGTCCCGGTCCCGGTCCCGGTCCCGATCCCGGTCCCTCAGCGGTTTCACCATGGCGCCGCTCCCCGCCGCCGCCCGTTCAAATTGGCCACGCCCACCGGCCCACTGCCCAATGGGGAGCTGCGGCTCAGCGGGTGCGTGGAAAGTCGAGTAGGCCTTCCCCTCAGCTTCATGAGAGGAGCTCTCTGATTGGTGAGCGGCGAGGGGGGGCGGGCTTTAATATGCAAATAATTGTGGTGATCTCTGCGCTGATTGGGTGAGGCGGCGAGGCGGGAGGGGCGGTCTCGCGCGCTGGGGGCGGGGCTCCGTGAGGGCTCCGTGAGGGGTGGAGGGAGGGGCGTGGGCGGATCCCCCTCCCCTAATTCCATTTTCAATCCTATTCCTGGGGGTGTGTTCATAACTATCCTGTTCCTGGTACTGCCGGTAGTTCTTAAAAGTGATAGGGCCAGGGGGAATGAACTCACAGAGATATATGACACGGTTAGGTGGGATATTGGCAAGAAAACTCTCCCTTGTGAGGGCAGTGAGGCCCTGGCACAGGTTGCCCAGAGAATCTGTGGTTGCCCCATTCCTGGCAATGTTCTAAGATTGGCTTGGAGCAACCTGGTCTAGTGGAAGGTGCCTGCTGATGGCAGAGGGAGGAACTAGATGGGCTTTAAATTCCCTTTCAACCCGAAACATTCCGTGATTCCATGATAAAACACGGAGATGGATGTGAGCTTTCACTCTGAGAACGTGCAAGAGCAGGGATGATCTTGAGTGGGTGCCTTGTGGAGGTTTTGGGTGGTCAATTCTTTGTGCAGGGACCATAGGACTTTCTAACAGTAGAAAATTATCTGTTTCTGCTCTTTTAAGCCATGAACTTGAAGACAGATGTTCTTCTCATGGTACTGCCTTCAATCGTGCTGTAAAAATAGTTTTTGAGGCTCTTGCATGGAGTTTTTATCTGAACATAACTAGCATGAAGGATTGCTCCAGGGAGGAAAAGATACTTTTGGCTCTTTCTTTTTAAGAGCTGGGCTGTTGCCTGTGCTTAGGGCATTCCGGTAGATCTTTTTTTGCAGAATTTCTGGTTTATTTTGTGAGTAACTCTGGCCATTAATCAAGAAGTCCATAAATTAACATTGCGGGATTTTGTTTTTTAAAATTGTATTAAGGCGTTTCTACAGCCTGTGTTTAGACACGCATAGAGCTATACTGTGAAAGATCCAGGCACAAACAGCGAATTTTGGCATCAATTTAGAGAGTAATGCCATGGAGACTTCCAAAGGTGTTCCAAATCAAAGGAATGGCTGGGCACAAGGGGTTTGAGCTTGGCGGGATTCCCAGCAGGACCAGTGCAAGATCTCCAGGTGTGGAGATTTTAAATTTTAGTCCTACATTAGTAACTTTGGTTCCACAGCTGGAAGTTTTATTGAAATCTGCCTGAGAAGGATTGTAGGAGCAAATTGCTTGAAATGGCAGGATTTAGGATGGGTTCAGGGAATGAAGAAACAGATGATGGGAGGATCAAGGAGAAGACGAGTTTATTAAAACTCAGAATGTGATAGCAGAGGTACAAAAAATTACATTACTGAGCATAATGGGGAATTAAAACAATCCAGATGTTGCCGACTATGAAGAACTATGGGAAGAAATACATCCTAAGGATTGAGGCAACGTGAGGACAGCCAGCCACTGTAGCTGCAAACATGATTTTAATAACTCAGGAAAGGTACAAAGGAGCAGGTATGTTGTTTTATTTTGTTTTTAGCTGTGATCCCATTAGATATTAGGTGCAACACTTTTACTCTGATCAAAATGTGAAATTTGCTGTATTTTTTCCCCTGCTACTGATTTTTGCCTGTTCAGGAGAACGTTATTGCAGACTTGAACTCTGAGGATTGCAGATTTATGGAAGCAGCAGCGTGAGGCTGATAAATAAATATAAAAAGAGCAACAATGGTAATGCTCCTGGTCATTCTTTGAAAAGATCAAAAGAATTCTCAGGAATTTGGGTGCCTTCATGTAGTGGAAATCCTAACTGGGGTCTAAAATGGCGATAATGGCTTTGGTGGAAATAAATAGGGATAGTATGTGTGAAATTTGAACTAGATCTAAGAAAAAAGTTGGGAAAAAAGCACTCCACATCCAGACTTGGGGAAGTCCTGTGAGTTTCCTTAGTATTTTTTCCTTGGCATCTTTCAGAATTAAATGACAAATATTGTGTTTATTGTCTGATTACCTATCAGGGTGGTCTGTTTATTTCTTAAATTGAGCTGTTGCCCAGCACATCAAATTGTTTGTTGTGTATTTTGTAGGAAAGATTAGTTTTCCGCCAAAAAGTGTCCTTTTGACATAGAAAAAGGAGAGCATCAGAATCAAGGATTTACATTGTGGAAGTCTTTGTCAGTTTATGGACTGGGTTCCTGTGAAGTGGATAAAATAGTCTCAGATATAGGTTGAAATATGTAACTTGGAAGATTTAGTTGGTGAAAGGTATGATTTGATCAGAATTTTAATTGGGCTTTTAGATAATTGGCTGGGCCAGGAGCTGTGATCAGATGTTCCTCTGGGTGCACCTGGCTCTTGTGTCTGCCTGCACCAACCAAAGTGAAGAGCTTGATATCCCACATTCATAACTTCTCGTACCAGTAAAGTGTCAAAATTCCAGACGAGTACAGCTAAGCCTAAGCTGGTTATGCTGTCCCTGGGTCATGGGAAGAGCCCTCATCTCTGGGGACAGCGGAGTGCTGCACACATGTGGCATCTTCTATCTGCCATTCAGCACTCAGGTTTCATGGTCAAAATAAATAATTGATTTGCATCAGGTAAAAGCTTGGAATGAATGTGAATGTGTGGCAGAGACAGCCAGGGAAGTGGTGTGAAACAAGGACTGGAGGAGATTGAAGGTACATCCTCTTAGATAAAGATAAACCTTGAATAAACAAGCTCTACAGATGTTAACTTCCCCTGCAAGGAGATATAAAATCAGATCTGAAATGCCCAAATCATCAAAATAATTTGAAGAACTTCGATAACTGATAACTCCAGACAATCATCTGTGATGCCAAAGAAATGTCACTTCCCATTTCATATCTCAGTTTCTGGAAGTACTAGTAAAGCCTAATTAATTCATGTGGTGTCCCAGGTCTCTCTGGGAGCCCTTCACCCGTAATTTCACCACAACATCCTATAAAGAATCCTTTTACTTTTCCAGGTTGTTTATGCGGGGTAAAAAAACAACAGGTGGAACAGATCCCTGGAAGTGGCCAAGGCCAGGCTGGACAGGGCTTGGAGCAACCTGGGGTAGTGGAAGGTGTCCCTGCCGTGGCAGGAGCTGGAATGAGATGGGCTTTAAGGTCCCTTCCAGCCCAAACCAGTTTCTGCAAGCCTCACTCGTTTTTCTCTCTCCTATACAGTAGAGGGCGATCTTGTATTAAAAATTTAGGTTTTACCCCCATCGAAGCCTTTCCCTTACGAATTGTTGTCAGAAGAATGAAGGTTTTTATCTCTAGAAATATACGGGATCAGATGTCTGTATTATTCTGTGTAAATGTTATCTCTGTTAGGGATACTCGCAGTAACTATCAGGTTTTACACCACACAGCAACGTTGCTCTATAGTAAGTGAGAATTACTGAAGTAAAGCCATTATGATACTATTGGAGCAAATAATAGAACTCACTGTGCAAGAACGCTGTAAAGTCAGGTGTGTTGAGTAATATTCAAGGAATCTTTTGAAATTATTATTTTTTTTAATTTAAGAAAACAGTTATCTGGTTTAGTATGTTACATGGAGGTTGAGGAAACAACATGCTAAATGTATTTTGTTGTTTATTTCAGTCTGGGAAGTGTCTGCCCTTCATCTGTGCACACGGAGATGCCTGCCTGCAAATGGAGGTGCTGAACCAGTCTCCAGTGCTCAGGTGGGGAGCCCTATTTACACAGACTGTTCTTATGAGTGTGGGCAGTCTGCCTGAGCTAAAGCTCAAAGATTATTGCCTCAGTTACTCAAATACAAAAGATATGAAGCACGGGACTGGGCAGAGAATTGATATTGCATTCTTTGGTGGTAGAGTTTTTAAACTGTTTTTTAACACTTTTATTTTGTGTAACAGTTTGTATTCCTGACGTCACCTGGAGTGCTAAAGCATTTGGTCCCTGTGAAGGGAGAATCACTGAACTATTGCAGATGGCCTGGCTTGATAAACTTCTTTGTCAATTAATCTGTTGCAAATGCCCTCGGTCTTCTGAATGGGTTTTCCTCTCGCAGCTCTGTGATAGTTCCCTATGGCTCCAGGATGGAACAATCCTGGGCAGTAAAGAGATTGAGATAATGACAGTCCATGGTGACAGCAGGGCTGGCAGAGCCAGCCTGGGGGAAGAAAGACACATACTTGCCAATAGAAATACCTCCATCCTTTGGGAATTGTAGCTTGGGAATCAAAGCTGACCTCATAGACAAGAATGATGGAGAACAAGCTTTTGATTTATGACTGGATGAAGCTCAAAGTCTGCCCTTCTGATCCTTCTTTACAACACACCTTTTGTATTTTATATGAGCTCTTTCACTTTATTCTCAGAATGTTATCTCCTGGGGTATCGTTTTAAGTCTTTCAGTGTTGTAATAGTTCACTCATCTCCTTCATAGTAGTTAGTTTTTGTTTTTAATGAAGCTAAAATCCCCTTTTAGTGTCACAAGTAAACTGTCGTTTATATTTAACATGACTGATCAGCTGCTTTGCTTTTTTTATTTTTTTTTTTTTCTGAGTTTCATGAAAGCTAAACCCATATTTACCTTCTAGATCACAGCCAGGGAATTCCATTTGCACTCACTGGTGCCTTGGTTGCCTCAAGTACCTATCTGCACTGGAATATGAAAAAAATACATTTTCGAAACTGGAATGTATGGGTCAGATTCTTGGTAAATGTTGAGCTCTGCTGACTTTAATGAAGCTGTGCTGCTTTTCACCACCCATCTCTAATTAAGGCACCCACTATAGTGATTGTAACTCTATGTCCCTCTCCTGGGAATTCTGCTCTCTGCTACCTGCTCACTTTGCCTTAGAGGCTTTAAACAAAATTATGATTTCTCTGAAAGTTTTACAAATCTGAATCTGGGTCTAAATCTTCTGAGCTTGTTCTTGTGCAAGTCATTCATTGTTCCCATTTTCCAAATCATTGCTGTGCCCTCTATGACAAGCCATAGAAAGGGCATAAAAAGCATTTACATGTCTTTTATAGATGGGAAGGACTGTGACAGCACAAGATCAAGTGCAGCTCTCTGCAAAGGAGCGTTCTCTGCATCAGCTCTGTGGTATCTGTGTTTGGGGTGTTTGTATTTCCATATATCTGTCAGTCTGTCTGTCATCTGCCTCCCTGTCCCCCTGGCTTATGTGGCTGTTGATAAATACCCTCCTTGGTGATTAAAAGGAAGTGACCTCATCAGTTTGTCTTTGCAACCACAAAGGTTTGGTTGTAACGTGACATTCCATCCTATTACTCTGGTTTACACCAAATTCAACAGCTTGTGGCCTGCAGATACTCAGGATAAAGAGCAGAAAGAGACTGACCTTGACAACCTCATTTCTCATTCCTTTCTTGTTATAGGTAATATAGCTGAAAATGTGGTTTTAATTATAGTACTAATGAAAACTGAAAATCCAGACAGACACTTGACAAACTCTGGTACGCTTTATATTACATTTGTGCTAACTACAAAGTATCCAGCTGGGTGTAACATTATATCTCTTTTCCTTGAGCATCCGCCTGACTTAAGCTGTATAATTAATGTGTACTTTGGCTGCAGGTCAGCTTACAGTTGGTTTTTTAGAATTTTTACATTTTTAAAGATGTTGTAATGAAACGAATATGTTTATTACCTCTGTGTCTGCATTCCCCAGAGGGATTTAATACCTGTGGAGGAGCACTGGCTGGGAGAACTTGAATAAAATGCCTCTGCCAGCTGAGCCTGATGCATCAGAAGCCTGCTTTCAAAAGTGGGTGTAAGAAACAGAATCAAAGAATGTCATGTCCACAGATGTGTTTAACTTTGATTCACCTCCTTTGTATGCTTTGTTGATTTTAAGTTATGACACCAATACACAATTGCCCAAAGTAGAATTTGTGAAGGGATTTATTTCTTTTCTTTCTTCTTTGGAAAGAATTTTGTTTTCAGAACTCACCAACGAGAAACTGATGTTCTCAGCTAGAGCCAGAAACACTAAAAGCAGGTTCCCTGCCAAGCTCCATCAGTGCACCTTCATCCTGACCTGTCTTAACTCTGCTATTCCAGTCAGGCATCTGACTGCACCAGCATGTGCATGTAATCCTGTTAAATAAAATCCCTGTTTTCATGATATGGACAAATGCTCTCTTGGGACTGGACTGAAATTAGCTTTGAAGGAATTTTATTCTGATGTAAGGCAAAGCTGAAATTGGGTTACAAATGATAAAAATCTGAATACTTCCATTATGCTGCTGTTCTCAAGGACCTGCTGTGGAACCCGAAATTTTTCTTAACAAAAGTATTAGTGTGTTTCTCTTGCCAAACTTCCAAAAACAATTTGTGACATAAAAGGAAATAGCTGCAGCACAACCACACTCACAGCAGGGACCACAAGGTGTTACTTGTAGAAATGAATGCATAATGATTTTCAAATGAACTTCTCTGGCATGGTCCTGTGGCCAGTAATGTGGTTTGATGTTTGTGTGAGTGCACAAAGCTCATATCTCCAAAACCTATCTGCAGCTGTGCTCTAAATTTGTTTGGGGATACAGATCATCTGAGGCAAGTTTGATTTTTCTCTAACAGCCTCAAATTGTTTCTGCTTTCTGCCAAACATGGATGTGAAAAAAAAAAAGCTTCTTATGAAAAATTATTCATGAGCAGCTTTGCTAATGTTTAACTGAGTTTTGAAAGGCAAACTGAGTCCAACTGAGTCCAACTGGTCAAACGGTCTCCCCAAAAGACTGTAGCAACAGGTGATTGTTTTTTAAAACTGCCTTTCTAAAAAGGATTGCTGGGTAGAGTGCCTCAAAGGCTGTAACTTGTTCTGGAAGAAATCTTGGAAAACATAATGCTAAAGAGATACACTTCCTTTGTTCAGAGGAGGGTAGGGATTTTGGAATTAGCCATCTTCTCCTATATTTCTGTTTCAAAAACACTGAGAAGCTTTGCACAGGCTCAGGCTCTGTCAGACTAAGAGCACAGTCAGACACAATTGTTCTAAGGCCCTGTGGTCTGCAGAGGCACCATGGGCAAATCCCAGCCCCAGCTTCTCCCACAGCTCCACTGGTTTTCATAGGGTCTGCTGAGTGCCCATTTGGCACGAGGGAGATACACTGGCAGCAATTAAAGGCATTTCCTGTTTCAAAGAGGAAATAACACCTGGTCTCCAGTTAGCAAACAGCTAAAAAATGAATTAAGCCAGATGTGCTGAGCTCTTGGTATTGACACACATGGCAGCGCAGCCTTTAAAGTGTCCCTCCTGTGGCCTCTAGTTATACTGAGCTCTTATTTCCCTCCTATAAACATCATGGAGAATGATTAAGCAACAGTGCCCCATTTATATCCCACGTTATGCCAAGAAAAGTTCATGGCTGTGTTGTTTGTCGAGTGGCAGTGTAATGGGTGGGTAATGTTATAACACTTATTTGTTATTCCATTAACTGTGCTAAACAGACTTATAGGACAGAAGTACCTGGAAGAGTTTTATGTTTAATATTGTGCATTATTATTATTTGGCTTATTTTCTCCCTGTGTTAATTTGGAGTCTATTTCTCCTTCACCTACTGCTTAGTCCCATTAACCCCAGAGGAATTACCATGAGTAATGCTCTGCTAGGTAACACTGGCTAGGGTTGGAGGCACTGCTTTCTTAGCCTTTCCCCCAAGAAGTCAGTGCCTGTAAGTGGTAAATCCTCATCAGTGAGTTTGTTAAGTGGTTCTGGTGTGGAAAGAAGAAGGAACTGAATTTCCTGGTTAGAAATATTGTCCATTGCTCCAATAAAGTCTTCAATCACAAGTGTTCTGCATTTGTGTATTATCATCCCAGGATAAAGCTCTTCTGGAAACATGGGAAAAAGTATTAAATTTTCTGATTTGCCCACTCATACATAACAGTATTTTGGTATTATGCTTGTCCCATACTATATGTGGTTTGGATTAATTGTGGTTTTTTAAAAGGTGCAAATAGAAGAAGGAGGGTCAGCATGACAGCACCTTTCAGTTTCAATGTTAGTTTGTTGACACTGATGAGGTGTTTGTGCATGGAATCTACTGGGGCAGTTTCTCAGATGGAGCAGTGTTTACCATTTAACATTTCCAAGGAAGGGCTGCAGGAAAGCTGAGAGAGTTTTCTATGATGGGAACAATATCAGAAAACAGTTAGATGTGTCTGGAGTAAAACCAAAAATCTACATTCTGTACCTGTGCCATAGTTGTCTAGGAAATGAGGTGTACCTATGCATGTTCCTGGGTGTTTTGTATTTAGATCTCTGACTCATTTGAGCTTGCAGAGCTGTGTAAGTAGATTTTTAAATCTGCTGCTGTTGGTTTGTTGTTTGATGGGTTTCCTGTCCGTATGGGGCATTGTCTGTGTGCATGCACTGTCGTGGGCCTGTCTACAGGTGTGTGTGCTCAGCTGAAGTGGGGATGGTGGGGCTGCTGACTGGCAGATGCACTGACAGCAGCTTCACTCTCAAGTAACACCCTGCAAAGCTTCATCTGCACATATCATCAGCTACTCACAAATGGACTCTCAGAGTGGAGGCAGGATGCAGTTCCAGTTAAATTGGAAAGCACAGTTTGGGCAGCGGGACAGCTCCTTTTGACCACACAACTGAAGGGGATTAAAAATTGGAATTACCGCAGAACTGGAATTACCCCAAAGTTCCTAGCACTGGCTGCATATTCCACAGTACAGAGAAAAACATTAGAGGGAAAATCCCTGAGGAGTTTACAGGGTGGATTACTAAGTGTAGTATTTTATACCAAATGCCATATTAGTTTGAGTGTAGAATTTTCTCTTGATCCAATTTGTGCAGATTGTTCTCTCCTAATTTACAATAATTAATAATCATACAATACTTGAGAGAGGATCATGTGAAGAAGGGCACCGAGCACACTCAGTTCTAGAGCTGTAACTTCAGAGGACAGAAACATAATGTTCCTTAAACAGAATCCTGGTCAAGAAAACATATATATACATACATGATATATGTGTGTACACACACACACACATGTACTTTGTTTCTGAAAAGCCCCTTTTATGTTTTGGAGCTGGAAGATAACAAGGTTCTCAAAACAGTAATGCTGGAAATATAGTCATGAATCATGGATCTAAGGATAGGATTTGTCACTAAACACTAACCATGGTTCTAATCAGTTTATAGAAAGCTTTAGAACCAAGTCAATCTTATTAAAATTAGGGAAAAGAAGCACTATAAAGTAATCATCTTCTCTCTGTGAGACCTAGATGACATAAATGGTGAGATCCATTCCTCCAACTGTGAAGTGCAGTGTACATCCAGCCTGACAGCAATATATTTCTGATGTATTTCTGGAATTCTGCTACATGTGGTGGTCCTGAGTTGTGTGTGGAATAGTTGTGATACAGCCCATGGGCTGGTTTGTACCTTGGATGCAGAGTTTTTATGATGGCCAATACTCTGAAACTCGTTCAGGCAATAAATTTACTTGCCTTTGAGTTTACAAGGCCATAAACAGTTGAGGCCTTTGACCTCAACATTTACCAAATACATTTGCAGCAGTTGTGTTTATTGACAACTATTTATAGGGAAGTATTTTATATGGAATTTCACATGTGAAAGAGAACAGCTTAATTTTGCAGCTTTTATTCTTTCTGATTTCCATCTTCACTTCCTGTCTCCTTGATTTAATTTAATAGCTGAAGTTGCAAGTTAATGCTGCAAAATACTCAGCTATTGACACAAACAGTTAATGCAAAGCTTTGTGAGAGATTTTTAGATTTTCCTCTATTTGTATTTGGATGACTGAGACGAAGGTATATGTGTGCTACATTTTGCAAGGCATTATATAATTTTATTTTAAATTCTCTCAGTTATCTCACTAGCTATTTACTAGCTTGAAAACATTTCCCACGGCTGAATGGGAGACTGTCAGGCCTGAAATAACTGGAAAGCAGAAAGGTAACAGCACTTTCATCCCTCCCTGAGACTGTCAGCTGAGCTCAGACCAGATACACCTGAGTAACTGTTCCCAAAACAATCCTGGCTTCTGGAGTTGTCACTTTTAAAATTTCATTTGCGCTGGCCCATATCCTTGAGTTAATGTTTAATTTCAGGCCTGAAGCATGAGACTTCAGTGTGACTGTTCACAAGCTTAAAGATAAGGACATGCTCAAGTTCCTTGCTGGAAAACTGCCAGCATGCTTTTTATCTCACAGCATCATGCCTGTAAGATACTCATTTCAATCTGGTGAACCCTGATTGCCTGAGTTCTTCCAGAAGAAGAATTTCAGATCCTGTGGAATTACAGCCATTCATATCTAAATAGCTCACCAGATTCCTGCCCCCTGTAAGTTGCTTTATGCCAATTTGCAACAGTTCAGGATTTGCTGCAGAGTTTTGATCAGGAATTCTTTGTGCCTTTGTGCAACTGGGCTTTTTCCCTTACTGCTGAGGTTTTTAACATTAGTATCTGCAGGCCAAGTGCAGCAACATTTTGAAATCTATTAGAAAAATCTTATTTAACCAGATGGTCAGACTCTCAGGTGGGTTACACAAAATATGTTTAGAAAGTAGTGTCTTAAGCTTCAATAAATCACCATAAATGGGTCCACAGTAGATTGTGATCCAATGTTGATTTTCATTCATGTGACAAAAAAAATGGGCTGATTCTCTGGAGTGGGTCTGTCCACACAGGAAGAAGTTAATAAACAAGATGTTTTATGTATTTGGTGTGTTGAGCGTTTAACAGGGTAAGAAATACAATTTATCAGTGCAGCCTCAGCTTGCTTTGTGAATTATGTTTACAGCCCATATCCCAGATTCACACCCTGGAGATCTGTGGAAATAATAGGAAATGTCGCTGGCTCACATTGAGGTGGTGACAAGTTGGAGTTCTGGGGTAGGACAGCACTTTCTTGGCACCTCTGTGTCAGCTTGATGAGGTGGCAGTGACACTGGGCTGGAGCTGAAGTGCTCTGATGGGACAGTGTGGGGGAAAGCCCATTGCTCTGTTGGGCTGGGTTTTGGATGAGCCCCAGAACCCTCTCAAGGAAATCCCTTGAGGGGATGCCTGGGAAGCTGCCTCAGCGTGGAGCTTTGGCTGAGCTTGCTGTGAATGCAGAGGAGGAATAGGGGGCCTCAGTCTGTAGGGATGGAGGTGTGGAGCTTTGTTAAATATGAGTCAAAGAAATCAAATGACATGGAGGGGACAAGGGGGCATGAGCAGCCTGACTGTGACAGTGTGAAGGGCAACTCCAGACCTGGCAGCACAACTGTGTGAAGAGCAAGCCAAGAGTCTGGATGCTGTTCCTGCTGCTCAAAGACTCCTTTCCACAGATCACTGCTGGGGCCTTCAATGTAACTCCTGCCCCACATGTGGCCTGGGGTGACCTTATTCCTGCCTGGAGTAGTGAATGTGAAGCATGTGCTTACTTGAGCTGACTTATAAATTAAAACCAAATTAATTTCAGTCAATTTAAAAGTGGGGAGGCACTTTGTACAACTTAGTGGTTTACATGTTTAGGTAGCAGCATCTGCCTTCACTGTTTGTGTGTGTCTCAACCATCATCTTCCACAAAAATGCTTATTTCTAAAAAGCTCATTTTATTTTATTTATAAGAAATAAATATATTAATTTTAAAAGAAATTGTACACTTCTCATTAGCTTAAAATAATTTCTCTACTTTCTCTTCCTTTGCATTTAAAACAGATTTCCTTTTTTCCTTTGCACATATCTGTCCTAAAGCATTAGGCCTTCACATCCTGGGTGGAGGAGTCATACTGGCCTTTGGAGGCCAGTGAAAAGAAATCCCCACAAATAAAGCCACAGAGCCTGAAGGAATTACAGCATCATTCCTAGATCCCACTGCCTGCCCTCTGGGATCATTCTGTGTTTCTGTGAAAGAAGTCACAAAGGTGCTGTTCTTTGTGGCCCACAAGGATTTACTCAGAAAAACGACAATAAGGAAACTTAAAATGCATCAGAGTATTTGTGATCATAATTTGCTGTTTACTCTTTTCTGGTAAAACATGTAGATTTCTGGGTTTTATGTTGAAAATATCTACATCTGTGAAAATTTTTGACTGAATCACAAAAGACGTTTCATGCTGATTTTTTTTTTATATTCTTAGGATTTTATTGGTTGAAGTTCATTATTTTCTACTGGAAATTTGTCAGAAATATCTACCCTTCCTTGACATTTTCAGCAAGGGGAAAAGCACTATTTGGTCATTTTTAATATACTTTTAATATTTTCCAGCTATTCAGCACATTTTGGCTTTTATATTTTCATTGCAACCCAAAATCTGGCGGATGAGGAAAGAGCTAGGTACTCAAATAGCTGGAAGAGAATAGAAAAAAAGGCACTACTGAGATTTCCTTTGGGAATCTTCCCTTGCTGACAGGAGTTGAATCCCAGCTGCCAGGAATGTCATTGGTGCTCCAGAGAAACTGCACCCCTGGAAGGTGCCCAGAGGGAAAACCTTTCAGCGCAGTGCCTGCAGCTCACAGATCCTGCCAGCCTGCGAACAGCACCCTTGTGCCATGGGTTTTACACTGATATTCCCTTTCTTTTCCAGGACAACTGGCCAGCAGGAGTCACTTCAAGGTCTAACATATCTTTGCCTACTAATCTGTATTACTTATCCTTAAAATCAAGGAACCTTATTCCTATTTTTTTTTATTTTAAATCTAAATTGGCATCCCCAGAAGAACTGAGATGCTTTGAGTGCATATTGCACTGATCTCTGTTAGAACTTGTTAACTGTTTTTGATTAGCAACACTTCTCTCACTGTACTAGAAATGCTTTAATAAAAAAGACACTGTGTAAATCAAACAAACAAATAACCCATAAGCAAACCAAAGGTTTGTCCATTCTCATTGTGAGCCCAAGCAGGCTTTGGTCAAACACCTGAAATCTGGCATGAAAATTGTTCTGATATCAAATTGAGATCTTTTGGCATCCCTATAAAATTTTTCTCAAATCTGGTCAAGCTCTATGCCTCTCAAAAGATTTTTAGTTCACAGATGTTTAGTAGAGGATTTTTAGGGTTTGGCAGCCAAATTCCCCGAAGTTTTAATCTCATAATTCTTTTTCTTTGCTTCTAGTGCTGTCTCTCAAGTACATAGTCAGGATAAATAGTAGGAAGAAGCACTTGATGAGAATTCCAATGGAGAAAATGGGAGGGAAGTAGAGGTATCAGGAGACAACAAATGATCCAAGTAGAAGCTGTTAATTCTGTTCTCACATATCTGTTGTGAAGACAAGCTTTTTATCCAGTGTAATGTACTTGGATGTTTTGCCAAAAGAACCCTAGGAATGCCTGTGAGGAAATGGATAATTCCATATGAAATGTGGAGTTTAAGACCATGTACAGGACAAAACCTGGGGCTCGATGTAGAATGGAAGAATAGAAAGAAGTTGAATAACTGCTTGGTTTTGAAATCAGTGAGCATCTCTACAGAGAGCTCTCTCCTAGACAGCCGTAATTCTTTCCTCACAATGAGTGAAGTGCTGGGTTGGTGGAAAAGAATTGTGCATGATCCTGTAATGGACACCTGGATCAAAAAAGGGCTGAATGAAGTTTGTGGCATTTCCTAACTTTTGGATTCTTGGCATTGCATTGTCACTGTTGTTTTTATTTTAAGGCAGTGTTTGGATGTCATAAGTAAAAGCTATGCCTTCAAAGCCTGTATTCTATCCTTAGCCCCAGAGAAGCATTCCTAATCATTGTCTGAATTAGCCTAGAGGGGCTTGTTTGTCAGACTTTCAGTCAGTGACAAATTGTTCACAGCAGCGTTTTAGAAAACAAGCCTCATGCCAAGTTTACAAATGATCCTCCAAGAGCTTGGGACAGTCACTTCCACACTCGGAAGACATTTGCATGCAGAACTCAGGAGGTGAGATGTACAGTAATGTAGCTGGGGTGTCCGTGTGGATTTGAGTGGCTTTCTTCTGAAAACTGCATTTGGATTTAATGCTTGAAGTCTTCTGAAAGACCACATCCCATTTCCCTTGTAGTAAAAGGGCCCAGTCCCTTTGTCAGTGTAGCGGGAGCGCTAATGAGGGTCCTGGCTCAGGGCTGCCATCTGTAAAAGAGTTAAGCATATTCTGATCGTTGTTATATCATTATGGGCATACTTAACCCCACCGACTTAATGAGGAACATACAGCCTTAAAGGTAATCACATACATAAGTGCTCTGCTGAAAAGGGATTGATTTAAACCCGATACAACTCTGTAACTCATCCTGTTCACCAAGCACCCCTTCAAATTCCTTGCTTAACTACAGGGCGGGCATACACCTTGTGGACATGGCTTTGAGCAGCAGCAATGTGGAACTGAACTGCTTCTCCCAGAGCTTTAGCAGAAAAATATGGCTGAAAAACACCTGCAGAGGTTCTTGATCACAAGGGTGCTCAGCTGTGATCCACAGGCTGCAGTAGTGCTCACCCAGAGGATTAAACCAGTTTACAACCTGCTCCTTCTTTTCAGGTATCAACTCAGGAGCACCGATAGCATGCAGTGTTGGCTTCCAGAGTGGTTTGGATAGTGCAAACCCAAGGTCAGGACTCCTACTTTCCTTGTGGGGTTCCTGGACCTGCATTCCATGAGGTGTATGCTGCCAGATGTGAGCTCCAGGGCAGAATAGCAGGAAGGTGTAGGTACCATCTCTGGGAGAGTTCCTCTGGCTTGCAGTCTGCATCTTCCCAACTCTCCCTCCAAAAACAAGGCAACAACTGGGGACAACCTCATCAAACAGATCCAGCACGCATTTGTGGCTTTTTTTTTCCTCCAAGGGAATGCTGTGATCCTTAGAGGCTTTTCTGCATGCATGGAAAACTGAGAGACTCCAGGAAGTACCATTCCTGCTATTTGTGCGCCCCAAATCTTATAGGGGAAGGTCAGGAAAAATGATCCATCCAGCCAGAAAGTCTGAATACTATTCACCTAGCTTACTTCCTTGCCACGGCGAGACTGGCTTTACCTAGTTTTTCCTGTCAGTTTTGTGTTTATATAAGTTTTTTGTATAATTATTTTTAAATTATTACCCTTTTCTTAATAGTGTCTCAGAACAAAGGTATGAAATTTTCCTCCTGCCTGTTAATCCAAGGGCAGCAAGCACACTGTGTGTGTTGTATCACAAGGCAAAGACACATTTGGCCAGCAGACTGTGAATCCTCACGGGAAGTGGCACAAGGGTTTTCCAAACCTCAGAATTTTATGTTGAAAATAATTGTCTGGAAGGTAATAGTCCCCCAGAATGGACTAATAGCCTGTCAGGTTTCACGTTTCCTTGAGTCACTTTTGAATTCATAAAACATTCTGAAATACTCTGATCCAAATTTGGTGCTCAAAAATGTCAGCTTCATGTGGGATGAAGCTTTTCACTGCAGGTTTTATCTGAGGAGGATTCCTGTTTACCTTTCTCCCTTGGATTGCTGGAGACAACCAGGTGAGTCAGTTTGTGTTTACTGTCAGTACAAACTCTGTGAAAGCCCTAATGAGGCTGTTGGTGCTCTTAGTGTCCAGCTGCTAAAATACAGATGTTGTCCAACTAAACTGGATTGATCCAGATCCAGAATGGTATTTCCCTGGCAAGGTTTAGCATTCTTAATGCAAAGTGAACCCTCATAGCAGGGCCTCTTATACTGTAGGGTTTGTATTTTAATGAGGTAGATATTTAATCAATTTTAGGGTATACTGGTATCTGCCTTTTGCACATGTTTCAAATAACAATGAAATTTATCCGCACATGAAGTAATTGAGGCATAGCCCGATTTCAGAAGGGTGCACAGCCCTTACTGCAGTGTAATTCTAAGAGATTGGGGATCAATCAAAATGTTTTAAAATTAAGAGTTTTCTGCAGCTGGGACACTCCCAAGTTGAGCTACTTTGGTTTCAGTTTATAGCTCAGCTTTTTTTTTCCCCAAGTCAAATGGTTTATTGTACTGTTTTTTTAACTGTCACATCTGAAAATGAAAAGTATCTTTAAAAACCCTGATATCCTGTAGAGATCTAAACCCATACTGAGCTGTGTGACCCAACCATACCCTGAACTTTAATGGTAAGAAGTTTAAAATTGAAATCCAGGTCCATATTTCACATGAGTTCCTATCCTTGTATGTCAGAATTTGAACACCATATTCAGCTAAAATACCTTGGAATTTGCCTTTGCTTAACTGCTCTCACTTGAGTTACAGCTCTGGCAATTGTTTATTGCCTCTAAGCATGATTTTGGTGATTATTTAGAAAATAACCCTTATCCTTGTGGTGGTTCATACCACACCATTTGGTTTATATCTTATCTATAAAGGTTGAAGCATTTGAAATCCAGATATGGATTGTTGGGCCAGAACCATGGCCAAGTTTTCACAGGGTTTCTTTACAAAGCCTCTTACTTTTGTAATGCGTTTTCAAACTTTCTTTGTATTACTAAGTTTTCCTCTGATGTCCTGTTTCTGATACATTTTCTTGTGCTAACACCACATTTTTGGACTGGGAACTGTTCATTCTGGGAATAAAACAGGACAACTTTGGCCATCAAGGTCTCATCCAAGACCCATGGAGTACAATGGAGGTATCTCATTGCTTAGCAGGGCTTTATATGTGGTTGAAGAACAGGATAATCAAGTCATCAAGAGTAAAAATGAAGATAAATTGCATTTAACTGTAGTTAGACAGTTCATTTAACTGTGTCTCACAATGATGATGGTGGTTTCTGTGCTGGATTCTGAACTTTATAGTTGGCAATTTACTTGGAATCTTTCTGCTAACAAAGAGTCTCATCTGACTGAATGTTGAGTCTTAAATGCATTGCTCAAATATTCCTAGATGGGTTTCATGAGAAGATTCCAGGGGGGTTATTACAGGATTGGGTCCTGTAGTATGGATCCTATAACACACATACAAATGAAACTATATTGAAAGAACTGCATTGAACAGGAAAGCATAGTTTAGTTGTAACAAAACACTTAAAATGTTTCAGTAGTTTTTTGCAAGTTTTTACATGGTTTTGTATTAAAATTTTCTTTCCCATTTGAAAGAATTTACCTGGCATCCTTCTTATTAATTCAAACCGCTTTGAAACTGTGTTTCAGTGGGAAATCTTGACATAAGCCATGTGCTATATTTTTCAGAATTCCATCTCTTTCAGAGCACATTGCTGAGTGGAGTATTTAGATATAAAATACATATTTTCAAAATTCCTCCAGAAAGTTGTTTGTTTGAGGATGATGTGTGCGATTCAGAGATAAATTATAAATTACATCTTTAGATCTTGATTAGCAGTAAGCATAAATATCAGGTTCTGTAATGGGACATAGCAGCTGGCAGCTAGCATGACACTCAGTGCTTATCACTATTTCTTTCTCTCCCTGGAGTTATTATTTATTTAGTTTTTCTCCCTCACCTGCCTCTTACTCAGCCCACAATGTCCCACACAGGTTACACCACGGAGCAGGTGGGAGCCAGGCTGCCCTGGGGGCTTGGATTCCCTCCCTCTCCCCGTGGTGCTTCTGCACCCTCTCCTGCCTGCTCAGAACAGGATTACTTTTTGGAGCTCTTCTGTGCTGCTAAGGTAGTAAAGAGATGAAATTGGGGTCACTCCTCTCTGGATACATTCACCAAACCTTCCAGTTCCTGATGCACTGGTGGCTGTAGTTTAGAAGGACTTTCCATGAACAAAATTCTCTCATAGAATATTATTTGCAGGGTAAATTATGGTGTAGTGAAGTGGAGAAAAACTCCAAGCAAACCACAGCAAATTATTTAGCAAAATAAATATCTGGAAAAGTGATCTCAACCGTTCCCTTTTGTGCATCATTAATGGAAGGTGAAAACACATTGTCAAGTCTCTTCAACTTTAAAAAGGAAGAGGAGAAGTTCTAAAGAGAAGTTTTCCTCATCTGAAATATCTGACAGCAGCTACTGATTCCATACACGGGGAACACAGGGTTGGAGATGCAGCGTTTTAGAACAGAAGATTCTGTGTTTTGTCTTTTCTATCAATAAATGAAAATAGAAGCTTGTGGTTAGAATATGGCTTTAAGCGCATAGATAAGAGCCCAAGTAAATACTAGCACTCCTCCATTCCTGAGGGAAGTTGGTGGCCTGCCCATATAATTTGCTGATAAAGTCCCATCTGTTAAAACAAAGTCCTGCAGCACAAGTAATAAATTTCAGGCAAAGACCATTAGAGGTTATATTTGCATGACAGTCTTTGCTGAGCTTTATTTTAAACCAGAAAAAGCATGTGAAACTGAAATAAAGATTATAATATTGGCTTTAAATTAGCTTTACACTTTTGGAGGGCAAATGAGAAATCCTGCTCCCCTTTATTTCCCTGGTAAACAGTGTGGCATAATAAACTGTGAGGAGAATAAAGTCATAAGGAAAACTCTGCTTCACAAATGACATACGTAGAAAAACAGCAGATGTCTGATGAAGTAAAGACCCAGCTTATTGCCAAGTCTTTGGAAAACAAAATTAATTTCCTTTCGTCTTTGATAATGATGATGTAATGTAGTTAATAGGAAGAGCCTGCCATGCTCATGGAGTTATTAAAGAAGAAATGTTAGACATGCAGCAGGTCAGAAATATGGGTTTACTTACCAGGGCCTTTTTCCATGAGAGCATTTATAGATGTAGAGGAAAAAGAAAGATGATAGTGATGTAGAATGTTTCTTTATGTCTTACTTGAAGCATAAGATACATGTAATGAAACAAAATTTGTGAACGTCCTCTTAAGAAGTTCAGAATTCTAGTGATCAGTGCAAAGAAGAAAATTATTTTTGTTAGGCAGCTTTTCCTGTTGAGATATTACTGCAAGGAATATATTTTTCTAGAGTGCAATTAAAAAATAAATTATTTACCCCCTGATTTTCCCTGATAAGAGTTAAACCAAGTAAAGATGGTGGGTGAGTGGACATGGTACTGGCTAATTTAATATGTTGAAAATATCTCATCAGCCACAGCAACAAAACAGATTTGATTTTAACAAAACAATGTAGAAAATAGATGTGATTGTTTCTTTGCAATATCCTTTTTCAGTCGCTAGATGTCCCTGCCTGCTGGGAGGAACCAGGGGTGAGGTACCTGGGAAACAAAACAGGTGAAGCTCAAACCAAGGCTGGGCAGAGTCCTTGCGGGTATGGGATCTTGGATCATTTAGGCTGGAAAAGCCCTCTAAAATCGTCGAGTCCAGCTATTAACCCAGCATGACCAAGGTCCCCACTAACCCATGTCCCCCAGTGCCATGCAGGGAGTTGTCCTGTTTAGAGGTATTTTTGATCTTTGTGTGCACTTAAATGGTAGGAGGGGTAGTGCTGGAATGTATTTTTACTGGAGATACGGAATGAAAATTAGATTTGTTCATGAAAACTTTCGAGGAGCTACTTACTGGAATGGTTGAAGAAATCAAGCTTGGTTTGGCACAGCCTTGGTGACTCAATCTGGTCCCCAGTGATTAAAAAAATACAGTGTTTTTACTGTAACCATAAAGGTGCTATTTAAAATTGGAGTTTAATTGCTAAGGCATGAGAATAACTACAATGCACATGCATATATATACAGGCATGTGTGTGTATGTCTATATATCTGAGAGATATATGCATACACCCTGCCATCATTGGGGCTGATGTTTGTTTTAACAATATCCATGACAACAATCTCAACAATAAAGTTTTATATCATACAGCAGATTTTACCCTGTGTGACATGACTACGAGTAGCCCCTAATTAACTGGAAAGGTAATGTTGAAGAGGATTTGCATCTATTTCTAAAATTTCTCCCTTTCAGTGCAAAAGGCACATTTTGATGAATCTAACTGCTAAACTCCACGCTGGTGTGAACAGACACGATGCTGGAGGCTCGTTCTCATGCAGGTTGTAGAATTGGCTTTTGTCTTTCCAGTAAAAAGCCGTTTGCTACAGATGGAAGCCAGGACTCGCTTTGTGGAAGGTCAGCTCCAAGGAGAGCTGGGACAGATGTTGTTCCCTTGTCAGGACAGCTTTGGACTTTAAATATTTGACAGTTGAGTGCAGATCACAAGTACAGAAAGCAGAGCAAAACACTGCAGAAGTGATTGTGGTTTCCAATTAACAAGTGAAAAATAGTGCCAGAGTTGAGTGTAAAATACCAAACATAACTCTCCAGAGAAAAAGCACATGTGACTGAAACAGTTCCCTTCAGCTGAAATGTGGGCATGGGGACTGCTAAACGGCTTTTATTGTAGAATTTTATTTTTTGCATATATGGCTAAAAGTTTATGGGCATTTACTTTAGCTTTAGTCTGCCCTATTCCCGATTTGAGTTGCCACAGGTTGTTGTAAAAATAAAATTATTTTGGGTTTTTTTGAATACCTACAAAATTGTTACGGTTATTAAAACACACACAAGCTGATAGACTGCATGTTTATTAAGCTTGCATACTTGTCCCTTTGGAGCCCACCTGCCAGTGAATATATTGCTCCAAAAGAGTCAGTTAAAGTTCAACAAGTTAATTTTGTAGTGGATAAGTCATGCAGAGATGAGACCTGCTAAAATGCCATCAAAATGTTGAGAGCAATCATAATTTGCTTCACTAAGCTGAGTTTCAGCAGTGAATTTTATTGATGTTGCAGACTCAAGAAAGTATCTTGTCCTGGAAAGCTGCTTTCCTGGCCATGGAATTCCCAATCCTTTTAGGAAATTAAAAGCTGAAGATTCTTTGTCACGTACCTGATGAGCTCAAACCACTCTCTGTCCACCCACCTCCCCTCCCACAAATACTTTGTGGGTAAAGGAATTCCAAAGAATAATTTCTATTGTGCTGTGTTTGTTTAGATTAGGGGACCCAGGGTTACCCAGCTGAACAAGGGCTCTTAAAATAAAATGGATCCTTTGAAATTCTTACATTTGATACATATTTGGTCTAATTTCAGCTGGATAACTAATTTTTTTTTATTGTGCTAATGGGCTGTTATGCATATGTGGAAGCCATTTACTGTATGCCCTAGGTGGAAACAGACTCATATTTCATCTCTGAATATTTAACACTTAATAAGGTAACCACCTGCTTTTAAACTTATTCCAACGTATTTGAATGGCCTTTACTGCTCATTGTGAACACCAAGATTGTTTTTGATCTCCTGTAATGAAACAAATAACCAAACCAATTGAAGCACTAAATTAAAAAAAAAAATCTAGCCCCTCTATTTTTCACCAATTCAAACCACTTTATAATATTATAAATCACTTAGATGGAGTTCTGTAACTTTAAAAGCCAAGGCTACACATAAGTGAAAGTTTGTCCTTCTCACCATGACACAGTGAAACCACAGAGTGTGGAGTGGAGTGAGGGCAGGTGCTGAGCTCTGCCTGTTCCCTTCAGCCCTCACCAAAGCTGTGTGGAGCATTCCTGTTGAAACCTCAAACCAGGAGAAACGATTCCCTGCATCTGTTCCACTTTGCCCCCAAATTTTGTCATGGCTCATGAACCTGCATCTGGGGAGGATGAAATTGGCAGGGAGGCATTGCAAATGTGGCTGGAAGCCATATACTTACTCCTCACTTTGGAGCTGGCTGCTCAGGACTTCAGACAGCTTGAGAAGTCTAATTTACTGGGATTGGCATGGCTGAGGAACAGGATTCAGTTGGAGTGGTGGTTTATGTGGGGGAAGTGTTACCTTAATTCAGCATTTCCTGTTCCTCTTGGTTTTGCTGTCTGATTTTGATGATGACTATACAGGACAAGGACATGATTAATACCACATTATCAAGCTCTGAGGTGCCATCCTTCTTCAGGCAGTGCCAGCAAGGCTGGAGATTACCGAGCTAAATTTTCCTTCTGGGAATAGTCATCCTCTTGCCATTCCCTGGTGCAGTCAGCTGCCAGGTTAACGATCTGTAGGCTGCTTCAGTGCTTCAGTTCTGGTGATTATTTGCAAAAACTCTGCACTTCTTTCCAGTTTCAAAGCATGGCAGTGCATGGATTGTGTAACTGTGGGGAGAAAAAGGAGGGAGGACTGCCTTTGGTTTGCTGCTTATTGGATGGGTTGAGCAGTGCCTTTTTCCTATGGAAGGTTTAAGATGGGCTTAGATAGGAAGGTGAAAGTTCTTGTGGCTGGCTTGGGTACAGCAGAAAATGTTCTACTGCCTGGCAGCTCTATTTCCAGGGCAATAATCCTCATTTTAGTGTCAGCTGTGGCAGTATCCTTGAGATAGGAACTATGGAAGTGGCAGTAGGCTTCTGGACCAGTTTTCTTTAGGCTGTTTGGTCCCTTGAAAATAAGGATGAGAACTTCCTTCCGGTCCAGAACTCCTTTTATTCCCTTCCAAAATATAAAGAATACTTATGAAAGAGCTGGAGAGGGACTTTGAACAAGGGCCTGGAGTGACAGAAAAGGGGGGAATGGCTTCCTATTGAAAGAAGGCAGGGTTAGATGAGCTACTGGGAAGGAATTATTGGCTGTGAGGGTGGTGAGGCCCTGGCACAGGTTGTACAGGGAAGCTGTGGCTGTTCCTGGATCCCTGGAAGTGTCCAAAGCCAGGCTGGATGGGGCTTGGAACAACCTAGGCTAGTGGAAAGTGTCCCTGCCCATGGCAGAAGTTGGGAACAAGATGGTATTTAAGGTCTCTTCCAACCCAGACCAGTCTGTGATTCCAAGAATTTAAGACAGTATTTTGTCGGTAGCTGGTGTGATAGCAAGGAATCAACCTGCCCACAATTGATGTGGGAAAGAAGTTGTCCTACAGCCCTTGGTACCATCTGGAGGTTCTTTGTTGCCAAGGCTCCAAGTCCAAATGGGCTACAATGCCATAGCCAGCTGGGAAGTGAGGAGAGCATTTATCTCTGAGGCTGGGTCATCACATGGATGCAACACAGCCTTTTGGCTCATCAGAGATGGTAGAAAGTGCTGCTCACAGATGTTGCTGTGAGAGAGTTCAGTATCAGTAAGGAGAAAGAAACCTTCCAGAACACGGATTCTTCTGATAATCCATGAGCCTGTGTCCTCACTCTGAAGGAACTGCAACACTCCTTGGAGCCTTTCCCTCTACCCACAAGCCTAACCTCTGTCCTGCTGAGCCTTAGCCCTGGCCAGCTCCTGCTCTTCCACGTGCTAATCTTGGCGAGACACTGGGACAACGGAGTGTCTGTTGTGTTATCCTGGGCTGTAAACAATAGGCAGAGCCACGTGTCATCTCCAGGCTCTCTAATCCAAACAGTGGCGTGAGCACTGTGCGCTGTTGGGAGCAGTTTTGTGGAGTGCTCGGCATGCGAGGGGGACAAAGGGTGCTCGGCCTGCCAAATATCCCGAGCACAGACGAGGCTCAGACACGTGTGTTGGACAAAAGCAGAGCAATAGTGGCAGAAGGATCAGTAAAGCAGCTTGAGTAGTTACAGCCACTGGTTTTCCTTCTTTTGATGCAGAGAATAGAGAATAATGTTTTTAGGAGAATGGTTCCCCTTTGGGGGAGCTGGTGGATGTCAGAAAAGGGTGATAGCAGGGAGGGATGGCCAGAGTCATTGATGATGTTAGCAGAAAAAGACTGTTCTTTTGTTCATACTTCCTCTCTTTGTGTAAAACTCGGGATTTTTGTGAAGAAAATAATTTCTGTGATCTCAGAGTTTGCTCTCCACTTCTGGACTTTACCAGGGCTTTTGTGAAGCAGATGAGTTATTTCAACTCCTGGGTCATATTGAGCCTTTTTACCCTTAAAATGAAAAAGATTAAAATCTGGTTTTTGTACAGCAGAGGTTACTAAAACAGGGAGAAAACTTTGTATTTTTCCTGGGTTTTGAAAGAAATCTGATATGTAATATTGAGGAATTTATTTCACCGCTGTGCCTTTCTTTAACCATCTGTAAAATGGGAGTGATACTGGCTCTGTTATGTCAGGTGTCTCAGGAAGTGTAGGACAAACGAGCCAGGGAACAAGCCAGATGCCAATTGTATAGGAGGATCTTTCAAAACCCTGAATCTGACAAATCCTAACTGCACATGGATCTGTCATTTTCCTTCGCTTCCAGTGTCAACCCTGTGCAGAATAATTTGAAGAAGTTCAGGGCTCTGAGGGAGCTGAGGCCCTGACACAGGTTGCCCAGAGAAGCTGTGACAGCCCCATCCCTGGAAGTGTTCAAGGCCATGTTGGATGCAACCTGGTCTAGTGAAAGGTGACCCTGCCCATGGCAGGAGGTTGGAATGTAATGAGCTTTAAAGTTCTATCCAATGCAAATCATTCTGGGATTCTATGAACCTGAAATTCTGCTTTCATAAGAAATATGTACTTCATTGTAAACTTCCAGTGATGGGCTAAACACAGCTTCACCACTAAGAGGTTTTTTTCTTGGAAGGGTGAAGAATACACAGACTTTGTAGCTTTAGCTGCCACTTATTTTAAACAATTCATCCCTGTCTATAACAGGGAACAAATTATTTTGAGCAGTATGACACTTTGCATATTTTCAGTATATTCATCTTCCCAGAGAAGACAGAGCTTGAGCTTTTAAAGCAAGAGCATTCAAAGCACAGTTGTACTCTTTAACAGTCCTCCTGTGCCCTGGTTTCATGCCCAATTATCACCTCTCTCTTTCTTTTGTGGGTCACAGAGAAAGCTCAAAGCAATCCTCATGCTGGGCACTGGCAGTGTGTGGGATCAGCATGCAGTGACTTGCTGTGGATACAGCGTGGAGCAAAACAGGTGAACTGGTATCTGCTACTTGCCTTTGCTGGGTGGCAGGATTCCTCACAAAACCTATATCCAGCAAGAGTTAATTGGATTCTGTATTGAGTTAGATGTGATGCATCCCAAGACATAGATCACATATATTGTCCTTTTCTGCTTCCTCTGCTCTGTCTTCCTCTGCATCCTGTAAATGCTGTAGGAGAGAGCCCTTAGTGATGTGCTGCTAATGCTCCGTGTGTGTTACACAGACTCTTGGTGCAGGAATGCTGACACAAACAAAAAGGAGATAACTTGGAAATTCTATTGCTCCATTTATGTTATTATTGTAGTTAATGGTCTGTCAGCATTTCCATTATAAATCCCTATTTTCAGGGTTTTATAACTCAGCCGTAAAAATTCTCTCCAGGCTGAATTTGGCATGTGTGTTTTCAGACTGAGAGCACATGTGTTGTTTTTTTTTAACAAGTTTTTTTTTAAAAAAAATAGAACTGCATTCACAATTTTTAAGATATAGAATTGCCAGGGAAAAAAAAAAACCACCAACAAAAAATAGGTGATTGGTTGCAGATGCTTTCTTTGCACTCATATAACTCAAAAATTGCTGAGTTATTTCAGCTGTAATTGTGGGTATGTGTAAGGTTAAAATGGTGGATTTAGTACTATTCCTTTCTTTATGGTGTTGGTATTTGACAAGCAAATAGAAAACAGACCCCGATACTGTATACACCACGTCTAAGCTGACCCGGGCGTAAACTGACCTCCCAAACCTGCCCCACGCTCCCCTCGCCGAGGCCACGTTGTTCCAGCGTCAGCCAGGACGGGGATGCTGCAGGAGGAGATTGGGGACCCCAGTTCAGATTTTGCTGGGTTTCTTTGCCTTTGCTCCATCACTTCCAATAAGTATGTGCCAGTCTGTGGCTTCAGAGTCCAGAATCCCTGTCAGCCAGGTGGTGTTAGGAATAAAGAGCTACAATAGACACGTGTTCCTCACTCTGAGGCCCAGCTTTGTCCACCTTGTTTACAGAGGGCCTGCCCTGTGTCTGAAATCACCCTGGAGAAGTTTACACAAAGATGAGTGTAAACCACATGTTTTACACCAAAGCATCTGAAAAGAAAAGAAACAAGGGGAAAGACCAAAAGATTATGTCTGAATTCTTTGCTGTCTGCACACACAGATTTTCCTTCTGTCCTCTCCGCAGTACCTTCACTTGTGTTCATTCACCATGGCTGGAACAGAAAAGGGTGACCAGCCTCCAGAGACATTTTATTTTAGAATCTCCGGTTTTTCCAATTACCCAAATGAATTGATTACCTCAAGAACTGACTCCAAGAGCAGGCTGCAATAGAGTCCATAGATTTTTAATTTCTCTTGCATGTAGGCTGCTTTCTGCATAATATTTTACTGTGCATAAAACCATTTCATGTCTTCCCAAGAATGAACAGTTCCTTTCACGCTAAGAGAAAGTGTGCAATAATTGTAGCAGTTCCATGCCATAGTGATTCCTGCTATTACTGTACTTTGGCACTGTAAAACCAGTGGTGTCTATAAAAGTGTGTCAAATAATGATTATGGAAATTTATAATCTGCTTTTTTTTTTTACCATATCAGATAAATCTTTTGTAAGTGTTCAATTCTTTACATTTTTGCTATCCATATTGAATTTTCTCTGTGATGTTTTTAACATCCTGTGATATATAACATCCCATCATATCTTAAACATTCCTTTACATCAGTATGAAAGGTCATGTACTTGGACTGTTTTTCATTTCATGAACATCTGGGCTTATGAGATTAACAGAACAGTATAGCATTGCCTTCTTTTTGGTCTCTTTTATTAATAACTTGTGAATAACACTTGTCTTCTACCATGTGGATTATACTTCTGTTGGGGTAATTTCCTCACTATAGTAATGGCTGCTAGTTAACCCCTTACTCCCAACTGCTGCTGCTACCAGCTCAGATGTATTTCTTTTATGTTCAGATGTATAGTCCTGTGTGTTTCCATTGGGTGGGAACAGGTCATTTCCCTAAACACAGGCATCTCACACCATTTCCACATAAGGAATCCCACCTGGCCTCCAGCTGTCACTCTGGAGAAGGCCTAGGGCTCCTGTAGGTCTTCTGGTGTATCCCCCAGCCCTGTGCAGATGTCCCTGAGGCTGAAGGTGTGTTCAGTGGCACTGGGTGCCTGTGTTTATGTCAGAAAGTTATTTTTATATCTGTGGTATTCACAGTCAGGAATTGGGGTCCTCCAACAGTGCAATGGGATGGCCCCATGATGTAATGGTGAGAGAGTTTAGACAAGGGTCTGGAGTGGTAGGGCAATAAGGGAATGGCTTCCTAGTGACAGAAGGCAGGATTAGATGAGATATTGGGAAGGAGTTCCTGGCTGTTGGGGTGCTGAGGCCCTGGCACAGGGTGCCCAGATGAGCTGTGGCTATTCCTGGATCCCTGGAAGTGTTCCAGGCCAGGCTGGATGGGTTTTGGAGCAACCTGGACTAGTGGAAGGTGTCCCTGCCCATGGCAGGGAGTGGAACTGGATGATCTTTAAGGTTGTTTCCTACCCAAACCAGTCTGGGATCCTGTAATTTCTCATTAACAACACAGGAATGAGAGTAATTAAAATGGGCGACAGTAAAGGCTTTACCTGATTGTGTGGTGATTTCATGTTCTACAAAGAACACACAGCCAGTCATATGGGACATGACAGGTGATCTGAAATCATCTAAAAGGCCATAAGTAGCTTTTCTATGTATAGAATCACAATATGGTTTTCGTTGGAAGGGGCCATAAAGACCATCTCATCATTAATTAAATCTTTTACTGGAGTTTAATTGTCAGAAGTGTGGAGGAATTGGTTCGGCACCTGGAAACAGAAAAACATTTAACAGAGGACTACAAACCTGGAGACTAAAAGTCTCCATAGTGTGTCACCAGTCTTTTAATCCCTTATTTCTTTTTTGTCTGTGTATTTATTGTGTGTTTTGTGGCTATTTTGTATCTCCCACAGCAATTCCATGAGGTTTGGCCACAAGATGGCATCTGATTTCATAATCTTCTTTTAAAATATCACTTTTTTTTTTTTCCTGCCTTGGTGGAGTAATGCCCAGTTTTCCTGCAGCAAATTATAACCTACTTTCCTTCTGCCTTAGGGAATGCCTTCAGGGGAAAATGCAGTAGGATTTTCCATGGCATTCTTGGTTGGAACCACCAGCAGAGATGATGGGTGACAGTTGCTGTGAATCTTCTGCTCAGTAATCCCAATCCTCCACCCTTCCAGGGTGTAACTGCTGCCTCTGTCATGATTGTTGCATGGTAAATGAGAACTGACACAAAAACCTCAGCTCATTTCATTTGTGAAATGATCCAGAGTCCCTCAAAGCTGTTGAACAAACTCTCACTGACATAGAGGAAACAGCCTGAGCCTCTGCTTACAGAAAAATATCTTACAATTTTTAAAATTCTAACTAAGCTGCCCAAAGTTAGGAGTTATGTGTTTCTTGTTTTCTGCTTCAGAACATCTCCCATGTCCCTGCATTTGGGGAATGAGGAACAAACAGATTTGAAGGATGAACAGACAATCCAGCCAACTCTTTTGAGCCGACTGGGAATTCTGCTTCTGCAACGGCAGGAGAAATGGGTAACTGGGATTTATCAGGGGATCAGACCTACAGCAAATTTCAAGAGTTGGTTCCTGGAATGGGAGTTGGATTAAGCAGTATCTTAATTTGCAAAGGGAGATGTAAATTATTCAAGAATTATTCAAATAGGTTTAGCTTAACTGTGAAAGCCAGTGATTCAAGGCAGCTAAGCACTATTTAGATAACATTCTGTTTGGAAACTACTGGATGATGTGAAAGAGGCCATTTTACCCTTTTCTAAGGAACTTCAGCAAATAATAAAATTGTGAATTGCTCTGGAATATTTTATCACAGCTGACCTTCCAACGACTTAGAGAAGGCAAAAAGTGAGAACCATAAAGTTCTTGGTGGCTTTTGCAAGTGTTTATTTGTTGCAACCCTGGCTCAGAAGCTCCACACCCCTTTGATTGCTGGAAGCTGGTGAGGTTCAGACTGAGCTGTGCTATATTTGGCCTGTGTCCTGCATTCACAGAATCCCAGAATGGTTTGGGTTGGAAGGGACCTTAAAGCCCATCTCACTCCAGCCCCTGTGTGGACAGGGACACCTTTCACCAGACCAAGTAATTCAGAGCCCCATCCAGCCTGATCTTGAACACTTCAGGGATGGGGAGTCTACAACGTCTCTGAGCACATTCTTCCTTCAGTATCTGCTACTCTCTCCCCTCTTCCCTCCCAGGGACAAGGATGAACTCAGTAGATTTTGGATCTGACAAAGTGGGCAGTTTCTGTGCTCTTCCTTGAGCTGCTTTGGCTTGAATCCTAATTGACATCTATGATTCTGTTTTGGAGTTTGGAAAAGTGTGTGTGTACAAAGACTTCCATTCAGAGCCACACCGTCCATATCCTCTTTACTGGACAGCCACAGAAACCATTTCCTCTCTGTTTTGCAACAGATTATTGAAATAGGAACTGTAGCACCTGTGTCCTTGGCTGATCAAACAAAGCAATGCTAGAAGGTGCCCAATGCACTTTATTTTTTTATAATAACAACTCAGTAGGATTGTTCCAATCCAGCTGGAGAAAGAAGCTTCAGGAGCATTGCAAAACCAAGTGTCCTCTACAGCTCACCAGGAAGGACGTTAAGGACTCTTCTCAAATTACAGACTACAAGGTAAGAACCTCTGTGCTGGGCTGGAAGAGCATGCAGGAATTTCAGAGATGGGTGGAACTACCCAGGGAATGGGGGTCTGTAGGTCATGGTTTGTCCTCATGGCTGCTGCTGAACTGATAAATCAAGAAAAAGGGAAGATTTATCTATGCCATCTGGTAACCCTGTATGAAAGGCAGAAGAAAAGGTAAATTGATCATAGAATCATGGAATTGTTAAGGTTGGAAAAGACCTTTAAGGTTATCAAGTCCGACCTTCAACCACCACCACCATGTTCACCACTAAACCATTTCCTCCAAGTGTTCACAAAAGAGAGATGAGCACCAGGCAAAGTGATAATGCCTGAAGCAGTGAAAATGATCTTTAAACAAGAAGTTTGGCAAAGAGTGGAACAATCAATCATGGTCCCTGTATGGGTGTGTATCATTGGATTTTCTGAATGAAGTTTTTCTGTGTTTGGGGCAAAGCTAAAGCCTCTTTGTCCTATAGATTCCTGGTGCCTGGTGAGGGCCGAGCTTGTCCCAGAGGTTTTTCTCAGTGGTGGGACATTGCCAAACTCTCATAGAAGAGGTACCTTCTTTTAAAAAATTGAGTGTCTTTAATTTCTCTGAAACCTCTTCCTCTCAGTCCAGGCACTAATGACTGAAATGTGCAAGTGAGGATGTTTGTGGAGAGGACAGACCCTGTATAATCAGAAAGCTGAGCTAAACCCTCTTTTTAAAAATGAGATTTTAATACAAGCTCTGTTAACTTCATTAAATGTCTCTGCTGATACTTATCCTGCCATCTTAGAGACTTTTCTTTATTTCTATTGCATTCCACAGAAGCAAGGAAAGGTTGATGTCTTATTTTTCACTGGGATGACTGGAACAGAGAAATTTTAACTGAGAAGAAAAAGCTATTTAAGTGTATAATTCTGAGCAGTAGCTTAAGGTTCTGAAGGATCTGGATCCAAACAATTTGCTCAAGATCACATTGAAATTGCTTATCAGAGTGTGAGGCCTGACTTCCCTGCATCTGGACGCCCATTTCTTGCTGGAGACAGAAACTGCCCTGCACAGCAGGTGGGGTGGGAAGGATGTTGGAGCCAACTTGCTGCAGCTGCTCTCCTGCCCTTCTGCCCTGTCACAGCCACGCCAGCTGTCCCAACAAGGTGCTTGTGGGTGTCCCATGCCAGGCTAATGGAGCAGGGCTATTATAAAGGGTGTAAATAGCAGACCTTTGCTAATTCTGCCTGCTATCCAGTGCTTCCATGAGCAATTTTCCTAGGAAGCTGACAGGACTGAAGGCTGTCCCATTTTCCACAGGTATTGCTGGATCCAGGAGAGGATGTTTGCCGAGTCTGTAACTTTGCACATTTCCATTCTGCCTGATCCTCCCTTCAGCTCTCTGCGGTTGAGAAGTCAAGAAAAAGCTGCTGTTAGCAAAATTTGCTCTTGTGCTGAGATTTGGCCTGAGGAACTCAAGGGTGTGTTTTGGTGAGGTTTGCTTCAGGTAATTATTTGCTTCTCGGTGCACTTGGTGGTACTAAAGCTCTATGTGAATGAGTGTATTTTCAAAGAGTTTACATCTAGTCTAGAGAATATTCCAGCTAACAATTTATTTTTAAAAGAACTGACTCTCTTAGTGAGAGGGGCTGTCTTTGTTTGGCATGGAGGAGTTTCAAACTCTTCCACTTCAGGTCTTAAGGAAAGAGATGACTGCAACACTGAGGAGCTAAGGACAGCTATCCACTGACACCTCCATTTTCAGCTTTCCACATCTGGTTAAGTGCATTATGGCATTTTTGCTTTTACATATGAATCATTAGCTCTTGGCTGCAGCCTGTAGGAAAAAGAGACAGCAATTTTCATGTGCCTGTCCATATTCTTATATAGAAAGGGGATAATATTTTTCTAAAATACACTGTGCGAATGTTGCTGTTACTTCTCTCACCTAAGTATCTTCAAGTTCTCTGCACATTGTAATCAAACCAGCTGTATGACGAGACAATTCAAAGAATAAGGAGAAATACCAGATCAGCTTCAATTTCTTTTATGAATCCAGGGAGAAACACATATTCCTTTCCTGCTAAGCAATGGGAAGTTCCTGTTTTATTCGGATGCACTTGAAATGTGAAGTGGGACTACTGTTTATCCATACTCTTGTTTTTCTGCTAATGTGCTCAAAATGGGCTTTATTTAGAAAATGTGCTTTCTTCAGCAGAACTGGAGTCTTCATCTAAACAGCCTTTCTCAATCTAAGCAGGATAGTAAGTGGAAACGGAGGTTATTCCTCTATTAATCTCCCGTGTGGCTCAGTAAAAGCTCTGGCAACTTCTTGTGTGACTTTCCTGTGTCAAATGGGAAAAAAATTTTATACTTTCTAGTCCTCACTTCTGTACTTCAGTCCCAAGCACAAATTTCCTTTGCTGTCAGCTGCCACCTTTGTTCCCTTTGAAGCACCATCATGAAACCTGGGGAGATTTGAGCTGTATTTTTGTGCTTTGTTGTCTCACCTGCTCCAGTTCCGACAGCTTGGAACTGGCGAGCAAGGCAGAGCAGCAGCCTTCTGGAAAGGCTCAGACTTGAGAAATCTCTGGTAGCTCCTTGGCAAAGCCACCTATCCCCAGTGTCTGAGTGACTTCCAGGCACTCCTGAGGTTCTCTGAGAGTGCTCCAGTGATCCTGGCTTGCTGCCCAACAGGCTCGCTGTGACAGAGACACTTTCTGCCATCTCTCCTTGATCCACAAAACCACCCCAAAACAGCTGCTGCAGAAAACTGCAGCTTTTTTTTTCTGTAGCTTATGTGAAGACAGAGCAAATCTCACCCCTTTATAAGGAAAAGAGGCTTTTTGGGTGTCAGAGAGGAGTTTAAAACCTGGGATAAAATTGTGTCTCAGTTATGAGTCTATTCAAGGGATGGGAATAGTGGCTCTATTTCTAGAAGGAGCATTTTCCACTGAACCTGTGATTCCATAGCAGTTTAAGCCAAAATAAATTGGTGTACTGTGGTCTAGTGCTACCCCTAACCTTGGCTTGCACATTTTCACTCCCATCTCCTTCCCTCTCTGTTCTGTGCCTGCAGCTGTGGATGGGGCAGGGCTGCTCCCTACATGCAGGGGGGTTTGCAGGGTGGCAGGAGGGCAGGGCAGAGGTGCTGTGTTTCTATAACACCCAAAAGCTAAGTCACCACCTGGCCAAAAATTCTGGGAACTTGTGGCCTGCCTTAATCAAATGCACATGTCCAAACAGGAAGCCACTCAGTGCTGATCTGCAGTTCCATGGGCAGCCTGGGATGGAGAGTGGAGAAGATACTGTGGAGTATTTTTCCTAGTTCTCCCACTAATTTATGCTCTTTCTGACCTTTGGCAAAACAATTTAATTTGCAGATGTCCAAACTGTACAATGGGGCTATCAATACATTTCACCCCATAGGAAACTTGCTCAGTGACACACTGAGGGCCAAGATCCCTGGATAGAAAGTGCTTCTGTATAATTGCTATAATTATGATTTTGTTTGTTATTGCATGTTTGTAAACGTGGGGCAAGAAGTCTGAGAAAATACCATAAATCAAGGAAAACTGTCCAGAGGAAATAGATCCTTTGGACAATACTTTTACTCTGGAGTTTGTAAATATTAGAGTCCATATTAGAAAAATTATTTTTCTGCATTCTGTTGTCACTGAAACTGCTGGAAAAACAGAGTGACATCTTGTCCCCATGTAAAAATATTGATATAAAAATAAAAATGGCTTATAAATAAAAATAAAAATGTAAACATTATAAAAATATAAAAAATATTTTAAAAAGTAAAAATATTGAGATCAAAATAAAAATGGCTTATAATTATTTCCACCTTGATTCTTTTCTTCAGAGGAAAAAATAGAGTGTTACAGGGAATCCAGAGCATTGCCCTATTTGTGCTGTGCTGCATGGGGCTAATTGAAAACTGAATCACAGAATCATGGAATTATTTGGATTGGAAGGGACATTAAAGATCATCTTCTTCTAACCCAAGGTCCTCAAGATCCAGCAGAGAAAAATAAAGTAAGGGGAGCTCAGCCAGGCATCTCTGCTGGTCCCAACTCTTGGAGTTTATCAGAGTCTAGACTCAAGTCTGGGCTTTGTGACCCTCATGAGAAAGGCAGAACAGGTTACCAATAATGGAAACACTCAGAAAAATGTTTTTGCTTCCTGTTTAAATGTTTCTGCTCTCGCACATGTGCAGCCAGGGTGTTTCCATGGGCAGCACTGCTGGAAGTCTGCTTCCTCCTCCTGCATCTGGGCTGACAGTCAGGAGTGAAGGCGGGAGACCAGGTTGACAAAGAGCTGAGTATTATCCTGAGGATAAATGAGTTAACCCATCACTGCAAACACTGTGCTGGCGGATTTTAGTGCAATTAGCTCCACAAATACCAAGACATGCAGTCTGCAACCAGACTAAAAGGTCTCCTAAACAATTAGGGGACCACGGCCCCATGGACCCCTGTCATGCACATTAATGTCACTGGCCTTAGCAAGGGGAGGGGGGGTGTGCTTTGATGCCAGGGGAATCCAGGGTTTGACGGCCCCATAAACTTCGTCCCATTTTTGGTCCCACGACTCAGTGGCATTTTATTTACTGCACCTAATAACATTTAGTCAATAAACACGTACAGGTTGGAGAGAAGGTCTAGTGTGAGCTTAATTACCTCAAGTCTCCGCCTTCTCTTTTGTTATGTACATCATGGATACTTGACAGCATTAACATTCCTGGAATTGTATCTGCCATCCTTTGTAAAAGGATTGAATACTACGCATTAGTTCGGGCTCGTGGGGCATTTGTGTCTCCAACAACAGCTTAATTATGGACATTGTTTACTAATCAGTATTAAATTGACAGACTATGAGGGCTAATCTGGAGATTAACACAATAGCTTGTTTTCATTTTGTTCTTCTAGCAGTTTATTGAATGCAAGATTTAAAACAAGACCCTTTTGTGAGCTTTACCTTCCCCATCACTGCTGTGTGAGTGGAAAGATCTGTGCATTTCCTTTCTGTAACTTTAGAGTTTGGGTACAAACATTTTGCTCAATATCTAAGAACAACCATAAAAATGTATTTGTTGTATTGGGTGTAAAAGCAATACAGGGTGTCCCTTTGTAGAATCAGCAGCTCACAAATCTTTAGGCTCATTTTAAGCCTCCTGTTTGTTCTGTTTCATGAACTACACAGAGTATCATCACTCAAACAAATGCCAACAGACCCCAGGCCCCAAGGAGTAATTTGTGTAGTGAGGAGATCTGATGTCACTGTGTGCAAAGTCATTCAGTGAAAGCTGTGGGCACCTCTGGGCCATCTGTTTTGCCTGTACAAATTATGGAATTCCCTGATAGTTCTGATTTCCCTGTGAAAAATTTCCATCGTTGGCCATGAAAGCTGCCCAGAGTTGAGTTTGCTGTGCACAGGCAGGTGCCTGTTTGATCATGAGGAATAAGGGGGTTTGTTTAGGGAAGGACACACATGTGAGAGTGTCTTACACATGTTGTGTGTCTGCTCTTGTCTGATTGCAGCACTGGTGATTTACAGCCATGACACTGATCTGACATGTCAAGTTTCCAAAATATTCACATCTGCATCCCACTCACATTTTCCAAACTGCTGAAAAGACCTCAGGTTTTTTAGTCTGGGAAACTTTGCTTCCTGCAGGATTACTTATCTGATTGAGTATAAATGAATGAAAACTCACTTAGTAATAATGAGATAATATTTTTCTAGACTCTTACTTTCTCCAAGAGCAATGTAGAGTGGAAGAAAGTGATGCCATGCTGAACTCCACAACACCAGTGATGGTGGTAGAGTGGATAAAATAACCAGGAACAAGAGGAAAAGGGCTGTTAATTCCCTTTGTCCCACACATGGCAATTCCCCATGGCAAGGTTTAATGACAGCGTGGCACTCCAAATTACCTTATGAAGCAACAGTCATTTAACCCACGGCAAAAACTATGACAAATCCAAGAAAAAATCTGACAAATATTTCTGAACTGCCCAGCAGAGTGTCTCCAAAGTCAGAGCTCTTCTTGTCCATGCACTCCTCAGGCTGGAAATAATTAGTATAAAAACCCTAATCTTTTTTTTGCATCCGAGCCACGCGGTATAATCCAGCCTTTCAGAAGGATAAGTCAGTATTTCTGAGCTCACTTGGATTTAATGTAAACAATAAAGGGCTAATTCAATAAAATGGCTTTGACCCATCAAAATCTTCTTTCAGGAGTTGTACTGCGGGCTGGGAGCCCACATGGGGTGTTGTGCATGCAGCAGTCTTCAAACCTGCCTCTTTGGAGAATGGCTCAGAGTGCAGATGGACCAGCCCTAAGGAGAGACACTTGTTAGAGATTTTGCACCTCGCTTTTTGAATAATTCTTAAAGAATTTGCTTGTCAGATACAATATGAAACTTTTCTGATTTATTCACAGGTCTTTGGAAAAACAAAGGAAGGAAAAAGTAACTGCTTTCTTCCTCATTTTTAAAGGTTTTGATTTTAAGCTTCTTCAGAGGACTTTAGTTTTCAGAAAACTTGGAAAATTTCTACTGTCTGTCTCCTAAAAAAATCACAAGAATGATTTAAAATATTAAGGCATTTAAATGCATTTGTTGGTTTCTGAAAATTGAAGCTAGAGGTCTCCAAACATTTCAGCTCACAGCCTCTGACTAGTCTCTCAAAAGAAGTGTAGGCTCCTGCACAGTGAGCTTAAGACCATGGCAAATAAGGCATTTTATAGTTGTGCTGCTGACTCCTTGAAAGTCTGTTAATCACAGGCTGTAAGTGGTGTAAATGATTGGTTATTGTAGCACGGGCAAGTTTTATTTACATTTTACTTTTGCTCTTTGCTGCTTAACTCAAGGTATTGGGAGGTGTCCCTGCCCATGGCGGGGGATTGGAACTAGATGGATTTTAAAGTCCCTTCCAATCCAAACCATTCTGGGATTATATGGTTGTGTGGTTGCTCTTTTACACAGGAGCAGCAGGGTTTTACAAACTTACTCATATTGACTTCACAGCTGTGAATATAAATACATAAACCAGGCATTTTATCTATTATGCACACAGGTTAACCACTCTGCTCTCTGGATCCACCTTTTTTGCTGTTGGTTTTAGTCAGTCCTTTTTAAGCAACAGTTTTGAAAGGGTGGGCACTCAGATGTTTTCCTGGGACTCTTGGGAAGCTGATAAAGTTTGCCAGTTAATCCAATAAACTAAGTCTGTTGCATCAGACCACATCAGTCAGATCAGTTTACACTCTGTCTTTTAAAGCAGGTCTTTGTTTATTTTCTTAAAGAAGTACCTGCTACCTGTACATGTGCTGTCTGGGCAGGAGGGACCACCCCACTGATCATCTGTTTCCAAGCCCTGTTTCTGTAGGCCATGGAATGTTTTTTGGAAGCTGGATTGAAGTGTTGAATTACAACAGTATCTGGTCTTTCTTAAAGGCTAAGAAGAACAAAGTCAACCAAATTCTGTACTAATGTGTTCCAATATTTAATAATGTTATTACAAAGAAATTACTTTTTGTTTTAGGGTTGAACTCACCTGTCTCCATGCAGCCACTGGATTTTGTTACAGTCCCATTAGATCAAGAAGTTCTTGGCTCTCAGGCCACTTCTCCATGCATTAAGCTCAACAGACTGAACTTCTTAAAGCTCTTACTATAAGCTTTCCTTTCCAAGATCTGAATATTTTTGGAGCCTTTTAAATACTTGAGGAATATTCCAACCTCCTTCAAAGCACGAGCATCTGGACAAAGCAGCTGCTCTAAGAGATGTCTAATAGATGTGTACAGAGGCAGTGTTGCATTTGTTTTTATTTCATAGATGTCCTATGATCATTGTGATCATAATGTCTTATGATCATAGATGTCTTATGATCACTATTGTTTTTTGCTGCAGCATCTCAGAGATTTGTGTCTGTCCATTTCCCCTTGAAGTCATACTGCTTTCCTAGTCTCTCTCCCATCTGCTGGCAAAACCTACATGGTATATTTCAATATATATTAAAATATATGGCCAAGTAACCCATCCCATGCCACCCATTACCCATGGTAATACAATTTTTCTTTCTATCCACTGCAGACAGAGGCTTGAAAGCAGCTTTTCTCACACCCTGATGACAACTGGATGCACATTATTGCTCCCTTAGACCTGTAGAAGCATTCAGGCTTGTGTGTTTCTGTACAATCTCTGACAACCTAACAGATAAGTGTCTGCAAAAAACCCAAATACTCTATGGCTCCTCCTTTCTTTGCTGAAGGATATGTAACCACTGGTTAAGTGACTTATCCCCAAGTTTCAACTGTATAATCCTTTCTTCTTCAGGGGGTGAAGGAAAGAAAAGGAGGTTTCTAACACATCCTTTTTACTACATTTGCTATTACAATGTAGAGGTTTTTAAACTTAGTCTCTCTCAAACCACAGCAACTTAAAATGCCTTTAGACATTGTCTTCTAGGCCTTGCTGTGCCAGCTGAAGATATGATTACCTCAGCTAATCTTTACCACTGGCACGTAAAGATTTCTTCTTGCCAGCTCACCAAAAAGGAGCCAGGTTAAATCAGGCTGTGTGTCCAAATAGTTTTAGTTTCTCTAAAGCAGAACAGCCTCAGCAACACACTCACCTCTGCTTCTCCTTCTCCTGTCTTCCCACAGACTTCAGTTGCCATCAGATTGTGCAGTGAGGCAGCTTGGAGAAGGCAAACCCATCCATAATTACTCACTTTTTGTTAGGGTTAAGCTACAACTACATTTGGTTTCTTTTATAATGCAGGGAGAAATCTCTAGAGAGTAATCCAGACCACCTAAATTCTGATTTTCTTCCTCTCCTTTTAGGAAAGCCAAGAGTGAAGTTATGCGATACAGTTGAGCTGACCTAACATCTTGCCCTGCTGTTGAAAGAGGCACTTCTGCTCCTCCCCACTTCTCACTCCACAGTATCATGATTATCCCATTCTCAACCTCCATTTACTCAGTTTGGTAAGAGATTCCCAGCCCATCTTCCAGGAGGTTGTTAACCCTCTGTGTGAGACTAAAAACCCTGTTCACTGTAGAAGTTGTTGCACTGTGCAACAAAACAAGTTTTCCCCTCCTTCACTGTCTCCTTAATGAGCTAAACTTTCACTTACTGTTCTTGGCCTTGCTTGGGAACTTTTCTGAGAGTTTCTTTATCAACCCTTTTCTGCAGTCTTTCAGGAGCTCCGGGATGATGCTTGGTGTAATATCATGGATGTCAGTGTGGATTCTACTCAGAGAAGTAGAGCTGGACTCGGTGATGTTAGAGGTCTTTTCCAACCTCAATGATTTTCCAGTGTTATAGTCCTTCCTGAACTTGGAATCTTCCATGTTCATTGTAATAATATGTTGCCTTCATTCCTGACAAACTACTGATTTTCTTTTTTTCTGTCTTCTGTCTCTTGCAGATCATCCTAATCAGTCTCCTTTATGGGGTTCTCAGGCAGGACTGAGAAATTTAGGGTTATGTCTGACCCTTGGAGTCTGTCTGGTTTGAGCCAGTGACAATTTTCAAGCAGTTCCCCCAGCTCATTCTTGCAAGACAATCTCTTTATATGTCTGCAGTGTCAGGTACAATTAAATACACTCAAGGATAAAGATATTTGGCTTCTTCCTTGCTCTGACATGTTTTCAGTCATCTTTTGTTTCCTTGCCTATGCTTTTTATGTGATTCCTCTGGGAGAGAGTGCAGGAGGCCCTGTGCAGTGATTTGGACCTATCAGTTGTGGAAAGATGCTTCTCTCAGCCTCAAATTTTCTCCTCCACCTGAGCTATTACTTTGTATTTCATAAAGGCAAACCCATGTCTTTTTTGAAGGAGAAATCAAAATTTGGACATCCAGTGTAGTAGCATAAGTTGATGACTCTCTGTCCATCTGTGTTGCTGATGGGAAACTCTGCAAAGCAAAGACTCGAGCTCAGCTCTGTGGATATTCTGGGAATCTCAGAAATTCCATGGCCTGCCACTTGCCTTTCACACTCTGTACTCCCTCAGCACCATCCCCTGGCAAAGGGTTGTAAATAACCTTAAGACATCACAGTTGGAACCTCCAGCACATCCTTGTTCCTGATGCCAGCTACTCAAGAATCCTAAAAGCAATCACACAAACCCCAAAAGACCCTGAGGTGAGCTGAGGGTGAGCTTTGCACAGTCTCCAAAGGTGATGCTGCTGCAGGGGCATCACGGAACTGCCAAGTCACACCAGGACCCCTCAGCTGTGACTGTCTGGTTGTATCACTCACTGTTCACCATGAGGAGTCAGGGGTTGATAACTTTGTTTCAGGCCAATGTTCCTTTGTTTCCTGCTTTTCTCAAAGCTCTATCTGTGCCCAGATGAAGCGAAACCTGTTAAAATTACTGCCAGTCATAGAGATGCAAATGTCCATTGGGCTTTTTGTTGGATTTTCCCATCTATAACTCCACCTTTTCCTTGAGCAAAGGAAGCAGTGAGGGAGGAAGGGAGCTGCCCTACGTTAATTAGAGACTCTGCTTTTCCCAGTGACAGACTATCACTAATTACAACACATCAGTGACCCCCCACTTGCCTCAATGCTGCTGCTTGGTGAGCTAATGAGGGGGAGAGGAGGAGCTGGAGCAAGAGGCTGTCCTGAGTGGTTTGAAGTGGTGTAGGGAGTGTTTAACGTCGCTCTAAAATGGAGTTTGGGCTATAAGATTGGGGTTTGCAACAACAATACTGATATGTTCTCGTGACTTGATACTAAAGATGTTACTAATGCTTCAATTAATGACTAAACTTTGCAGCACATGCTTGTCTTTGCCTCTGAGTGGAAGGAGGTCTGTCCCCATTCCTTGTTTGTGTGCAGATGACCTGCTCCACCTCATTAGCTCTGCAGTGCTGGTTGGTGTGCTGGGAAGGATGATCCTGAAAGATCCACCCATCTGAAAGGGATGAAGAGCGGCAGCCCGGACAAAGCTGCTTCCCCCATGGGAATTGATTCCACAAAGGCACAGGAGCAGGGATGCAAAGGAGCAAAAAGCTCCCATTTCCCTTGTGAAATGAATGAGAATGTTCCTGCTCTGATTTTTTAAATCGTGCACATGCATTTAATATTAAACCATATTCTATAATCAGCAGTCCAGGTCCTGATTTGAGTTAAATAGTCCTCAGCTGGGGAACTGACCTTCCCATTCCTGTGGCATTTGAAACTACCAGCTGCTGAGTTATTTTAGGTGTTTTTTCAGCCCCTGAAGGAAGTGCTGTCCCCTTTAGTTTTGTACAATTATAAATTTAGAAGACTTTTCATCCTTAAAAAAGCGCCTCTGTAGCTCGATAAAAAATACCCCTTTCCTCCTGAAAGGTAATATTAATAGCAAACTAAGCAGTCAACTAAGATTGTAGATTTACATTTTTCAGAATTCTCTAATTCACTTCAGCTCTCAAAACCTGATATTTTAAAAAGATGTTACTACAATTCAAAGCAATTCAGCAAATTTTGCTAGATGACGTGGTTTAAACAATATACCTTATCTCTTCTGACACCAGTGAGATTTGACTGTTTACTCATAGGCATTACAATATTTTGCTGAACAGGGATATAACAAAATATGTCATTAAATTAAAATTATTCTTAAGAACTTAAATTAGTTAAATGTCAGTATCTGCTAGACTCAGTACCATTAAAAGGAAGGAACACATTTAGGAGGGATCCGGAGAATCAAGTTCAGGATGAAATGAACTTTTCTTGTCTGTAAAGCAGTTGTTGAAGTATCAGGAAGAGAGATTTGTACTGGGAATGCTGTTGGCATAGTGATAACCATCAAACTGAATGGACTCTTGGAAAGAACAACACTTGATAACAGCTGTGTTTGCATTAAACATTTTTAGAGTTCAGTTCAGAGCAGTTTTGCACCATATATGTAGAATTTTTATGCAGAATTTGCATACAGAAAGCATGGAATGCTCTTTACTGGGTAAATTATTTGCTTCTGCTATTTATTACACTCCCCCTTGGGCCCCCCCATCCCCTGGGCACACGTGGCTGCAAGGATTTGAGTTAGTAGAGAAAACAGGTGTGCCTGGTCAGAAGAGCAAAAAAGCAAGTATTCAAGGGAAAAGTAGGATTTTTGTTTGGAGAGAGATGTATAAAGCAGCCCTCCCTCTGGGTCTGGCTAAAGTGACCTTTTGGCAAGAGTGAATCAAGGCACAGATACCACGGGCTGTATTTACCTCAGCTAATGCAGATGCTTTAATTCTCTCCTTATTTGGCAAAGCATTAAAAGGGACAATCTTAAGTCAGGAATATTGCTGTACCAGTCTTACTGTCTCCTCTCAGGGAAAAGGTTTCTTCTAGATGCTTCTTCAGTCCATCAATGCAATGGGCCACATCCTCTCACTTTAGATAAACCTCAGGGAACTTGCCTGATAAAACTGAAAGAGTCCAACACCTCATTTCAGGTGACAGGGGCATTCTCACTCCTCTTCCTCGCCCTTCTTCCCAACGATGTGGATCGATTTCCTCTGTTGCAGCTGCTCCCCTACTTGCCTGACTGCATAGTAAAAGCTGAATCAACTCACAAATCTGTAAGAAAATAATCTTTTTTCTTTGGTCAGGTGTAGCAAAAACATTCCTGCAGGCTGAGGGAATCTCATCCGAGGTCAGAGGAGTGCCAGGGAACACATAAGGAATACTGCAATGTGATGGATTCTTTCCTTCCAGCAGAACTGGCCTCAGAAAATTGTCTGCTGTTTTCCAAGAAGCCAAGGATAAAGTAAACCCAAAAATCTGACTTCTGCTATCCAAAAGGCCAAGTATCAAGTAATCTGGTCTAGTGGAAGGTGCCCCTGCTTGTGGCAGTGGGATTAGAACTAGATTATCCATGAAGTCCCTTCCAACCCCAACCATTCTGTGATTCTGTGATCACAGCCCAATGCTCCACAGCCCACAGACTTCACCTCATGTTATCCCTGGGTTTGAATTCAGAAGTGGAGATACAGCTTCTTTGGAGTTACTTCTGGCAGCAGTGTTTTTCCATGAGCCCCAGAACAACTGAAGGTGAAGCTCCAGAGTGGTGCAGATCCCACCTGACCCCTGCTCCTGGGACAGCATGGCCTGAATGTGTTGGAATTTGGCTGAAACACTAAAAGTCTTCTTTTTCCCCTGAAATGTATCTTCTGATTTTAATGACCCAAAGTGTTAAGTACATGAATTCAAAATATCATCTCTGTCAGCTACTGCCCTTAACCCTATTTTGGGTCATCTCCTCTTCAGAGACTGCTGCCTGAGACACTGAGCTGCACCACCTGACCTGCACAGCTCATGACATCTCAAATGTCCTGTGATGCACTGATTTCACCTGTGTCTGAGATAACCAGACCATTTTTCTTTCCTTCTGAGGGAGAGGCCCAATGAGTAATAGCAGACATCATCAATTCTTTTGGTATTTTTGCTTTTCTAATAATGAAATGAGTGGAAACAATCAGAAACTGGAGGAACGTGCTCCAGTTCAGAGCTCCTTGAGCTCTTAAACTGAAGATTCAGCTCAGCTTATTTCTTTAGTCTTTCTTCAGTGCCATGAAGAGGTGGAGGTGACAGTAGGTGCCACTTGGGGTCTAATGTCCCCAGAGCTGAGACACTCCCTGTCCCAAAGGGCTGAACACTGGTACATAATCAGATTTCCTTGTGGAACAAGAATTAACTTATCTTCCATGTTCCTCCTTTGTGTGCAATCTGTACAAGGTTTTATTGTAAGGATTCTGGGCTAAGGGAGAGCTGTGCACTTTTGGAAATATCTTTTTTTTTTAATTCAGGCTGAAAACAGAATTCATCTCATAAGGCTGCATTTCGTGTGCAGGGAGGCAGCTGTATTCCCATGGTTTGAACGGGATGGAGTGTCTATGGGGTAGGACCTCCCCACTCTCAGTGTCCCCTTGTGCTTTCCAAGTGCTTAGAATTCCTTACAAATTACAGTCTTTTGTGGTACAGAAAACTGTGCTATTTTAACCGATTGGAGGGGTGATGATGCTGGTGGGAATATAATAGGCTGAGAAGTATTTGAGAAGTATTTTCTTACTGTGCTTGATGGTTTGTTTAGGCTTCTGTCCTGCACCAGGGTCCGAAGGAAGGAACCCTTCCAGGCCCAGTGGGACTCCCTGTCCTCTATCACATCCTGAACTGTGGCTTCACATGTAAAATCCACCATCAGCTGCAGCACCTCCATATACTTAAACCGATCAAACAGAATAAAGAAAAGGAGTTACCAGATATAAATCCCAGAACACTGATAGTTCCTGAGCACTGGGCAGGTGCCAGTGCTTCATTTCAGGTGGTAGAATGATTATTAAATCCCAGATCACTTGAATCCAATAGGAACTATTAAAAAAAAAAAAAAAACAAACCCCACACATGAGGAAATAGTTTCCAAGATGAAAAACATTTAAGTTTACACTAGAGAGACAATAAGCAAATTATTGACTGCAAGAATCCCATTTTCAGGAGGCTGTGAAAAGTGTCAGGAGAAAGGTCCAGAGATCAAAAGAAGCCAAAAATGTTAACGGATCTTCCTGAGAACAAGAATGTGGCAGCAGGAGACTTGTCAGAGCCACCAGGGTGACAGCATGGAGGGCAGAGAGACCTACATACTCTGTAGGGTAATTTAAAGAATTTGGCCCTCCCTGCTCAAAGGCAAAAGAGCTGAGAGCTGGCAGTGAGCACTAGTGAGCCCCGGGGAACTGCAAAGCAGCTGTATTGCATCTATTGTTTTTAGGATTTGTTTTCTCAGAATAGTTTGGTTATAAGACCTGCCCAGAGTCTGCAGATCTGGAGTTTTCCCACTGAGAGTGGAAGAAAACAAGTAGCATCCTCAGAGCAAAGTATTTTTAGTTAGAGCCTGACTCTGTGTATCATCTGTGAATCAAATGTTTTTCTATCTTTAAAAAAATCTTTACCGTCCAGTTTTTCAAAATTACAGTGAATTCTCACAGCTTTGCCCACAATTCATGTATCCATCCATCTCTTCATTGACACAAATCCAGCTTAAATCATAAATTCATGCATAAATACAGGTGAGTGCCATTTGTGTAACACCTTTTGAGTTAAGGTTCAATAGGAGGGTAGTACATGGACTGGTCAGGAATCTGTTGGGAATAAATGTTATTGACAATAAATCCTGAACATGCAGCCAGTATCTATTCATAGGAAACAGCATTGCCTTTGTTTCTGCTCTCCTATTATTTCCTTCATTTTCATTCATACTTTGCCCTAACAGATATTGGATTTATTCTGAAAAAATCCCTACAGTGTTCTGTCCTTTAGAGGAAGATCAAGCTCCTTGGACTGGGGGTAAGAATGTATTAGAGGCAGGAGAAAGTTACTGGAGGAGAAGTAGGTGTTTCCCAAAGGTATGCTGCTGTGGGAGTTGAAAGAGGAAAAGAATTTGCTGCAGTCTTGTGAGAAACAAACACCCCTTGGGATAATCCAAACTAATAAACCCTCTCTTTTACACTATTAAGAAATTTCTTCCTACATTCTTAATGTACCACATTTCCTGGTGCTAATGATGTGGGTACTTCTTTCCTCAAATGTGTCATTCCCATTACACCTCTCCTCTATGAAATCTCATTTCTTCCTTTAAGATACAAAGGAACACAAGCAACAGGAAACAATTCTGTATTTTGGAAGATGTCAAACTCCATTACTGTGTCCTAAGTAATTTAATAAAATAAAAAGTTTTTCCTCTGACTTTTGGCATGTTTCTTAGTGAAAAATGTCCGATTAGCAACTGTGTTACCAAGATGAATTCAAAACACCCGCATGCTCTGTGTTATATTCCAAAATGCAGTGATAAGTAACTTTCTAGTCATGATTCTGCATTATTCTTACTTATTTCCAGGTGTGAAGAGCAAAAGCTCATACAAATAGAGAACAGAACAGCTGCTTTCTTTAAAGATGTGCCCCACAACTGAAAATCCCAGCTGTAATTCTGATATGCAGAGAAGGAAGATGACAGGGAACAGGAGGAACCAATGAATCCTACCAACAGGATCCCACCTCATGAAGGTGCTGCTTTTTTGAAGAGGTTCTGCTTCCCTGAAGAGCGGGTGGGGAAGGATTTCTTTCTTTGCCCTGGACACCTATAGAACGCAGCCTATTACTCAGATAGTTGCAAGAAAACATTCTCTTCAATATCACTTCTGTTGAACCTGACAGGAATTGTGTCACTGCCTTCAGTGGGGCCTGGATCAGGCCCTAATCTGTTAAAGAAATACCAGGGACATGCTTGTTTTCCTTCCTGGTCCCACTTTGGGTTCTTCTGCCCACTCCACTGTTTATACTTCCTCAGGCTGGGCTGGTTTGATTGCAGCAGCCCAGACAGGAACTCTCTGACCCAGCACTGTGCTGCAGGTTTTTGCTCAGCCAACTCCTCCAATTATTAAGGGAATAGCCTCAAAGAATCTAAGGAATCACAGATATTCTGGGGGAAAAAGTCTGCTGGCTGCAAGTGAGTGTGTAGAGAAGGAAAAGAATGATCTAACATCTTGATTCAACATGTCTGTTATATCAATCATTTGCTCTGAGTGGGTAGCAAAGATATGATCTAATAGGTGCAGGATTCTTATTTCCTGTGACAATTTGAGCATGCCTTTTGGGTGAGATCAGAATGTTTTTATTTTGGTTTATTCACTAAATATTTTTATCAGCTGACTTCAATGGTAATGTGGGAAAAAGCATAGAAGTCATTATGTTTCAAACCATATAAATCTCTTTAAGATCTTACAGCTCTCTTACAAAGCTTTATGGTATATATTCTCTAAAATTTTCTAGTGATGATCTAATTTTCTCCCTGTTTTGCCCAAGCTCAGGTTCATCTTTAGGTATAAAAGTTATTGTTTTCCTTTAGGAAAATGCAGCTAATAGTGCAGTCATCCTCTGAGTTTGCTTCTGTCACATTCAAGAAAAACAGATGAATTAGAATGAAATGACAATTGCCATCATCTGCTCTGGAAATCAGCAGTGTATTTACAGCGATTAGCAGCTGGATTGACATCCACAATCATATTTAGGCATCTCACTATGCATGGATTTCCCTGGGAATTCAGACACTTAATTAGGATTTGGTTTGATTATCTCTGTGCACCTGGCTCTCTGCCTGGTATGAAGTGTTAGCAGGATCAGCCCCCTCAGCTCATATGCTCATGATCTTTCTGTAGGCAAGGCCATGTGCTCCCCAGTGACTCCAGTGGAGTCAGGAGAGCCTGGAGGCTGCTTCTGTGCAGCTCGTTTTGGAATCTGAGTCTAAGTTTTATTACGAATGAGGAGCTTTCCATCTTTTTTTTTTTTTTTTTCCTTTTATGCCTTTGTGGTGATTTCTTTGCCTTTAAGGTATCACAGAAGCAGAAGGGTAATAGGAGTAGGTTAGCAAAATACAAGATACAGCAAGGAATTGTTCTGGTAATCAACTTTAAAGCACTGGGACACCGAGTTTCCTTCAAGGCTGGTTCCTTCCCCTCCCTGGATAACCATTAGTGCTTTCTGTAGGCAGCACAGACAGGGTTAGGTCAGTGCAAACATTTCCACTGGGAAAGGTTTGGAATGATCTGAAGACAAGTGCCCAGAAGGCAAAGCTGTAGCTGATATATCCCACACAGGAACCAAAGAGCTCCCAGTGCCAACCAGTCCTGCTCTGCCCTTGCCAAGCCATGGCCTTGCATCTGACTGTATTAAAGATGTGTAAATAGACAAAAGAGCTTCAACCAACAAATAATCCACATCAAATTCATGGACTGACAAACCCTTACTGCTGTTCTTTCCTTCACTCAGCTTTGTGCCATCTGCAATCTTTAGCAGCAGCAATGCTGCCTCTTCCTCTGAACTGTGGAGTGTGATTGAATGGCACTGTCCACAGCGAGATCCCTGTGCTATTACCTGTGTGCCCCTGGGAGTTCCCAGACTCTCTTCTTTGCACCTTTGGATTTGATTTTCTATATGGAGTGTTTTTTCTTGACTATGTTCATGCCATTAATTGGGTGTTGAATCAAGCTTTACAAAGTACTATTTGAAAACTGACATTGTGTGAAGTGTGCCTTGCGGATTTTTTGTGATTTATTCTCTCAGCTCCACTACTTTTAACCAAAAGAAATATTTACAAACATAGAATTCCAGAATGGTTTGGACTAAAAGGAACCTTAAAACTTATCTAATTCCAGCCCCCTGCCATGGGCAGGGACACCTTCCACTAGACCTGGTTGCTCCAAGACCCGTCCAACCCAGCCTGGAACGCTTCTAGGGATGGGGCAGCCACAGCTTCTCTGCTTGTGAAATCATGAAATAATTTTAAGAATTTAAGACTTGTATTCCATTTCATCAAGAGGATTGATATTATCTAGGTTATGAAACTTTGGCTTTAGAACTGAATGCATCTCCTCACAACCTTATAATAATCTTACCTGGAATTGATGCCATGTTGATCCATCTGTAGTTACCCACAATCCCCAAGTTTTATGGAAACATTGGTACATAAATTAATTTCTGCACATTCCTTGCTTTTGCAACAATTCTTAAATAAAAACTGCACAAACTCAGAGTTCCTTGAGCAGCTCTTCAAACTCTTAAGGGTAAAGTATCTCATAACTGAATCCAGGTAACCTTGTGGTAACTGAAGCATCAGGAAACTGAGGTGAGGATCAGGGAACTGCCCCTGAATGGAACAACCCTGTGTAATCTGCTGCTTTCTGCTTCACATCCAGGACCCAAAATGGCTCCAGCAAAAGATGTTGTAGCCCTGACCAGCTTCTACCAGGCTTCCCTCCTTGTGCCACAGCTTGGAAAGGACTGTGTGTGAGACTGCTGACATCTACACCAAAAGGGAGCTTCCTTTCCATGTCTTGGAAATCAAAAAATTGCCATAAGGTAAGAGATAGATAGATAATGAGAGAATTCTTTCCTATATTTTCTTCTCCTTTGACATTGTTTACCAGCTCATCTTTGCATTTTGAGACTTCGAAGTTCAACCTTCACAGGTTAACACTTTCTGCAGACAGTAAGAAACCAAACTGCAACTTCATCTCCAAACAGTTAATGCACATTTCCAGAGGAGACGACTGAGAGAAAGGTGCATTATCTTTATAAAGAAAAAAAAAGGAGAAGCCCACTCAACAATTGCTTTTCAAGACAAACATTTAGGCAATTTGCCAGAAAAACATAAAATGCTGCTCCTCATCTGCAATGTGCATCTTGCTCTTGCAGCTTGTCCCAATGACTGCTTTTAGGCCTTTGAATAGAACTTAGAAAAAATTGTATTTCAAGGAATAGCCCTGGAAGGCTTTGATTCATTGCTTGTGTTCAGGATTTGTGAGATGAACTGTAATTGCATATGTTATTACTCTTGCAATATTTTGTATTACGTTACTGCACATTTATACACCAAAACTTTACAGACAGATAGAAAGCAGCCTAAGAAGGAGGGAGACATAAATCAAAGTATAAAACTGCCCTGAATAATATTTTATGTTTTGCTATATTGACCTGGAATTACAGGATAAAGACATTTTCCACTGGTGCCCTGTTCTTTTCTTGCTTTCCCTGTGTGTGTTTCAGGTTTGCTGGAGTTCTCCATTAAATCCAGAATCTGTATCAAATGAGCTGCAGTGTGCTGCAGCACAGGAAGGTTTCAAAGCAACAATTACTCTATTATTTCAGAAGAGATTACCTGTTTGAAAGGAAACCCACACTGAATCCTTTCTGACCTGGTCCTTATTGTGATACTGATAACAAGCCACACTTTCCAGTCTTTATCTTACCTCCTGCAGGGTAATCTTTTCTTCTGGAGCTTAATTCTGCTAATAGCACCCTTGACTGGTTGCCAGACAACAAACACAAGCAGGTGAAAACTGAATGGCTCCAGTCTGACCACTGATAACTTGTAGAGACTTTATTTTCAGAATTCCCTCCAAAATATCCAACTTGACCAGTGGATAATCAATTGCATTCCTTGTATGCATCTGCCTCCTTCACAATGGTTATTCTTTGAAAGAAATTGTGATGATCTTTTCTACAGTTTCAGATTCTTTTTTTTTCCCTCCTCCAAACAACAGTAAATAGTAATTCCAGATGGCAGAAATTACTTTTAAATTAAAGCAGTTAATACAGGGAACGTATGCTTATCTAATTCCCCTGTTTTAAGTGGTAACAATATGATGGAAATGGGAAAAACTGATGCAAACTTAAGGTATGCAAAATAGCTTGAGATTGTAAAATGCTTTTTTCCTCCCCTTTTCTGATTTACTGTCCATGAAAAAGAATTATAGACTCGTGAAGAAAACAGAAGTTTTTATTTGCTGAACTCAATAGGCAGCTTTCTGGGGACTTGAACTCTGCAAAGTGCTGAAAAAAAGATTACTGCATTCCACGGACAATTTCTCTGTTTGAACCAAATGGGAGGGATGACAGGGTGCTGTGCTCTGCCTTTCTGCTTCCCAAGGCAAACCTCAGACTGTTCATTGTGTGTAAAATCACATCCTTAAAAACTTTGCTGAATTATGAATTTGAGCCTGGATTTAGCTTTGGTTGTGGATGCCCTGTCCCTGGAAGTGTTCAAGGCCAGGTTGGATGGGGCAACCTGATCTAGTGAGTGGTATCCCTACCCATGGTAGGAGGTTGGAACTGGATGATTTTTAAGGTCCTGTCCAGCCTGAACAATTCCATGACTCTATGCTTGTAAAATTTAACCAGTTCCTTTTAAAAGCAATGAGTGTAGAAGATGCTCAGCACCTCTTAGGTTTTCAGACCATGAACCAAACCCATTATCACAAGGAGAATGGTGTCAATGGGCCTGAAATCACTGAATGTGCTGTAACTTACACCAGCTGAAGGTTTGGTGGGCATTCATTTGCTTTTTCCAAAGGGATTTTACTTTTACTATTTGTGTATATGATTATAAGGTAACTAGTTAGTGCTAAGGGGGAATATGGTTCGCTTCACTGGAAAATATAAAAGTATCCACTGTTCCTTCAGGGAAATAATTTTAATAGATAACAGCATGTTGTACAATGTTTCATCAGTGATATTTAGATCTAAATTAGGAGCAGTTGTGAGATGGGTTGCCGATTTTCTTGTGATAAAAGGGAAATAGTTCAAGAAATATAGACCAGATGTTATCTTAATCCAATCCTCATGTACAAGAGCACACTATGAGACAGTAATAATAGTCCCTTCTACCTGTTTCTAATTTTCCAGCTCTGAAACACCCCCTGTGAAAAATAGATTAAACCAACACATCATTTATGAATCGGCACTAGTGGGTTGGAGCTTGGATGGAATGCAGCATGCGTGGCACCGACCGGAGGGTGCAGCCACCAGATTTTGATCCATGCTTAAAAATGCTCCTTTGACAGTAATGTTTAAGACAGCAGCTCTCAGTGATTTAAAAGGAGAGTAGCCAGTTTGGGTTTGAATCAGGTTTTTGGTTCAGCGTATCCCTACACAGTTTCAAATTTGTCATCAGTGTTTCTAGGCAGTATATGTTATACAATCCTCAGCAGGCCAAAAAACCAGGGGGTTGATCCTCAGCTGCTGTAAATCAACACTGATCCACTGATTTAGATGGAACTACACTGATTTGTACCATCTCATGGTCTGGACAAAGTGTATTAACTTTCCCCATGAAAATCCTCCCCAACAAAAAGCTCCATTCACAGTCCTACTGCATAAGCAGAAACTAATGTGTCTCTGTTCTCGTAATAATGTTTAATACCTGCATCATTTCCTACTTGCTGGGGCAGCCGAAACATTACTCTTTGCATTGACGTAAGAGGCCGAGTGCTGTGCATTTGTAATATTTGGGACAGCTTTTTCCATAGCTCCCTGCCTGAGCTCGAGCATTTTGCTGGAATATTCATGTCTCTTGGCATTTTCATGCCAAGGAGGCTTCTGGGCAGCTCTTTAGCAACACAGGAGACAAGACTTTTATTTTCATTTGAGGAATGCAGTAATATAAAAATAATTATTCCTCAACATTCAGAACTGTAAGAACTACTGGAGGGGGGTTTGTTCACTGGAAATAGCAATAGCTGTGAGGATACCAACAAAAGTGTTAATTAGACTGCTTTATCTAGGCCAGACACCCTCACATTTTAGAATATTCCAAGCTGTTTAGCAAGCAGAGTAAAATCCTGTTTTCCAGATCGGATATTTTCATATTTCTATGAACAGAGGAAACCAGGGCAGGCAATGAGACAATTAATCTTCAGAGACAGCCCACACAGCTGGCTGGCTGCTGCAAGGATTCTGCAAGGACAGAACGAAAGTTTTCCTTCTGAAGTGAACTCTTTTGCTACTCTTTTATTTTTAAAAGAATGTATAGGTACAAGAAAGCTGGAGAGGGACTTGGGACACGGGATGGAAGGACAGGACAAGAGGGAATAGCTTTCCACTGCCAAAGGGAAGGGTTAGATAGGATATTGAGAAGAAATTCTTCCCTGTGAGGGTGCTGAGGCCCTGGCACAGGGTGCCCAGAGAAACTGTGGCTGCCCCTGGATCCCTAGAAGTGTTCCAGGCCAGGCTGGATGGGGCTTGGAGCACCCTTGGAGAGTGGAAAGTTGGAACTAGATGATCTTTAAACCCCTTTCAGCCCTAACCATTCTGGGATTCTTCTGGCCCTTCAGAGCCATTCTTTCCAGCACGTTTGCCCAATTATCTTTAAAGATGTTGAAAAAAGAAACCCCATATCCAAAACACACCAGAGGGATGAATCCCTTTGCAGTGTTATACCATGGAATCCCAGAAGGGTTTGGGCTGGGAGGGACATTAGAGCTCATTTCATTCCAAAATCCTGCCATGGGCAGGGACACCTTCCACTATCCCAGGTTGCTCCAAGCCCTGTCCAGCCTGGCCTTGGACACTTCCAGGGATCCAGGGGCAGCCACAGCTTCTCTGGGCACCCCGTGCCAGGGCCTCACCACCATCACAGCCAGGAATTCCTTCCCAATATCCCATCCATCCCTGCCCTCCGGCAGTGGGAAGCCACTCCTTTTGTCCTGTCACTACATCTGTTATCCAAAATCCCTCCCCAGCTCTCTTGGAGTCCCTTCAGGCCCTGCAAGGGGTTCTGAGCTCTCCCTGGTGCCTTCTCCAGGTGAACACCCCCAGTTCTCCCAGCCTGGCTGTAGAGCAGAGGGGCTCCAGAGGTTGTGTGCTCTCACTGAAGAGTTCGAATCTCTTGGATTCCCCTACAAGATTCATAATTCACCTGTGCATCTATAAAGACCCATGGATGATGAATGAACACACTAGGGAAAAAGTGGTCCTCATTTCCGTAGGAGAGTATTTTTATTGTATTTTAACCATTAATCCAACAGCTGTCACTTTATTTATAGTGTCTGTACTTCAAGGCCCTGCTTGGCCTACTTACCTTTTGAGGGTCCAGATTTGTTTGGTTCCATGCAAATCCATTCAGGGAAATTGTCATGGATCAGCCAGTGTAATAAGATGAGGCAGGTGGATCAACAGGAACAGGAGGTGATGGGAGCATAAAGGAACAGGACCAGAAGATGCAAAAATAGAGTCCAAGTTGCCACATGCCCTGAACTGCTCACATCAGTGAGAAAGCTGTAATTTGGGAAAATACAGATGGAAACTTGATGGATTAAAGTAGTTAATGAGAGAATAAGATGAGAAGAAGAAAAATGTGGAGTGGCTGAAAATAGTTATAGGCAAGAAAATCCACCCGTGGATCTGGAAAGTTTGAGAGGCTGCAGCAGCAGAGCTGAATACACACAAGTGATCAAAATGCAAAGTGCAGTTTAGAGATCTTGGTGCTAAAAGGCACCGGTGGTGGTGCTGGTAGTGGGGTATGTAGGTTAATACTGAAAGTGTGTTATTAGTAATGACCAAAGACCTTTAGCCTCCTGTCCAAAATCCTTTTTTACTGTATAGAATGGGAAAGTAAACTCGATCATGTTGGGCTATTTAGTAAGCTATTAGTGCATTCATCTTTTCATCATTTGACAGGTGGAAGTAGTAGTCCAGCTTTTAGTTTTAATTATAAGGGATTCCAGATGTAGAATAGGACATAAATTAAAACCAGATCTACTCATATGTCTTTTCAAAGTAAGCCAACTTCAAGGTATCTGCTTTTCATTTCAAAATGTTATTAAAGCTATTACTAAGAAATTCATAGTCTTAGCATGCTCCAATAATTGACACCTTTAAAGTGACTAAACAGATTTAGAGTGTGCAGAAAAGTAAATTTGTCTTAGAGAATGACTCTAATCATCCATTTACATAGAGCGGACAAATCAGTGTTTGTGTTGGGAATGGCTGGGCGAGCAGCCGGTCCCGATGGCTCTTGCTGCCTCCTCCTCCTCCGCCTGGCCTGGCTGCTGGGTGTTAGCTTGTTTCCATGATTGTGCTACTAGGCAAAGGAAGATAAAGAATTAAGGGTTGATCCAAAGCCAGTGAAAGTCAACGGGAGTCTTTTGATGAGCTTTCCATCATAGTCTCCTCCTCTCATGTTGAGCTATGTTACTTTATGCTGGAAGTAGCATTAAAAAAAAAAAAATTAAATCCAGAACCACATTTTTTCACAGTGATAGTGTTCTTAAATCCCTAACTCTGTAAGGAAACCTGCAGATCCCTTTCTAAAATGCCTTGCTTTCCCCAAGACCTATTTATCTGGTGATAAGTTACAACCATGCAAATAACGCTGTACATCTGACTTCATAAAAAGTCTGAGGTTTCCAATAATTAGAATGATAGCTGGCAAGTCTGATAAATTAGAGAAATAACTTGTTTGGTGTAAACTGAGCCTGTTTCTGAGGCAGAAATGTTAGGCTTTTATCCTCTGGAGTGTGATTGAAAGGGTGAGAAGTTAATTTGGCAGCTTCGCTTCTATGGTTTCATAATGTTTCTCCTCCCCCCTCCCCTCAGCTTCAGGGAAGGACTGTGATTTCAGTACTTTGCGCCTGCCCTCATACAAGGCAAGAGCATGACCCGAAACGAAACCCCTCTCCCCAGGGCACATCCTGAGCAGTAACAGCTTGGCTCAAGTGTTTCTTATGAACAGCCGTCCAGAGCACTTGATCTAAATCATGCCATTTCCTTCACAGTATGGCACAGTTAACAAGTCAGTGCATCAACACAATCTGCAGATGGCAGTTCAAAAGGTGCACGTTCCCCAGCAAGATAAAGGGCAATGAGTTCCATGGGTTAGCTCATTACTTGGATTCAGGCAGGGGCTCCGTAGGGGTGTGAGGGAGGAAAAGGGGGCAGGCAAACCTTGAGAATGCATGTCTACACAAATAAAGGCAGCGTTGCAAGAAGCATGTTATTGAAGTAAAGTGCAAACAGCTTGCAGAGCATTGCTTCCTTCAGAGGTGGCTTGTTTTGCCTCTGAAAACAAGAGGAAAAGGGGAGTGAAACCAGTGGCGGCATGCAGCCTTCATTTATCCATAAGGCCTGGCAAATAGGACATCATTCCCTAAGCAAAGCCTCAAAATTCACAAGAGGCCAGCGAGTATCAGCCAGGGCTGGGGCTCGTGGTTGCTCTGCAACCTCAAGGACTCAGGGCTCTGGGCAACCTGGTCCAGTGGAAGTTGCCCTGCCCATGGCAGAGCGGATGGAACTCAGTCATCCTTAAGGTCTCCTCCAAACCAAAGCATTCTGGGATTCTAAGATTCCATCCTGCATGGGAAGGAACCTGTTTTCTGGAGCACAGCAGAAGGGCTTCTAGAGAGTAGTGTGCACTCCTGCACAAATTACATTAGAGCTAAACATCCAGTGAAGAATCTCTGAGACATATTAGTTCTTTAGACTTCAAAACAAGCTTAAATTGGAACCATATTGCTGGAATACTTCTTAGCTAACATTTATATTACTTCAGTTACCAAATCCAGACTAAGTCCCAGGACTCGGCAGGGGAGAACATAATATATTAGGAAGTAAGATGGGGGTGTGCACTTCTGGCCTCCTATTTTATATAAATGTACAAAAAGTTTCCTCACACTAGCAAGGAAATGACTACAAGGCCCTAAAATGCCGATTTCCAGCGGCAAACGAGGGAAGTCCGCTGCCCCTCCTCCCCTCTCTCCCCTGACCATTCTGTGTGTGCCATGCCTTGGGGATAGTTTGGATTACGTGGAGTAAGACTATTGCATAGGAGCTCAGGTATCAGAGCAGATAATTATACACATATAGCGAGATACAGCAAAGGTCTCAGTGAATTGTCAGAGGATGAGATACATCTCGGGAGACCAAACAAGCCTCGCCTATACTGATCTTTGTAAATGAATCTCTTTGGGAACTATCAAGATGGTGCTTTACCACGATTTTCACTGCTGAAGAAAAAGGAACTCTTCCAAGCTGTTTGTTTTCCAAGTTGTATCAAAAGCTGGTGAGGGAAGATTTTTTTTTCCCTTTCTGTGCTTATATTGGTTTGAATGCCCTGAAAGGCGCTAATGTATGTGCTGAGCTGGGAGTTCCTGCAGCAGGGAAGCTCAGGGCAGGTTCGGCAGGAGAGGAGCTGTAACCCCCTCCTTTTCCCTCCCCATAACTCCAAATCTACAAAGGCTGACTTTCCGCTGAACTCCCTGGTCTCCATCGCAATTCTTTTGGAGAAACAGTGCTAAAACTGGGAAGGGCAAACCCTGAGTGGCTGCTAGGCAGAGGTGTGTTGAAGTAAGGTCATTCCTTGTGTAGTTTGAGTGATTTAGTAGAGTTATGCCAGAGAGAAATTTGGCTTTGGGCTTTTGGGTGATGTGTCATGTTTTTTTTATGTAACTTATCGAACAGGTGCTTAGCAACAGCATCTTCTGCTGGTTTATCCAGAAATCTTCACTTTTCTTTCATTTTCCCTTCTTTAATACCCTTCCAAGCTGTGCTGAGTTAAAAACTGAGCCAAGACTTCAGGCTGTGCCTCACTGGGACATGTAGGGATGCAGCACATTGCACCAGGCCCTGTAACCATTTCTTTCTTGCCACAATGCCTGGTAATTGCTGTTTTTCTCCACTCAGTGAGATAAACAAAGGATAAAGAGCTGTGAGTCTCAGAATTTTTTCTGGATTTGGTGAGTTCAACCTTAAGGTAAAGGAGCTGAACCTTAGGAATGTTACAGCTGCTTCTAAGACTGGCAGAAAGCAAATTATCTTTGCTATTTCAACATGGTGCTGCACAAGGCTGTGCTGAGCACTGTGTGTCCCAGGGTTGTAAGAAATACTGTATTTTCTATCTCTTTTCCAGTTTCTCTTGGGAAGGCATGAAGAAGGAGAGATGAGCAATCCTTGTGCTCAGCCTTTTCTGTGTATAAGCACAAAGCCAGGTGCCCTCTGTGCTCTGTGTTGTTTCTGGTGTGGAGCACAACTGGTGCTGATGGCAAGGGCCTCATTCATGAGATCTGTGGCATCCAAACTCTGCCTAATCTCATCTTTGTGGCTGTACCCTTCGCAAGCACTTCTTGCTGCCTTGTAAAATACACCTGTTTGTTTGTCAGGTGTGACTTATGGAAAGGATTATATGACACGGTTGTTTGTAACAGCAGGAAGCAGAACACGGTGAATTAAGTCCCTTCCATCCTCATCTTTCTGTGATTTCCCTCTAATGATGGATGTCAGAGAATAATATGGGTTATTCTGGTAGTTCTTACTGATCAGTGTGCTCATATTTCTTAGAATTGCAGTGGAAATCTCTGGTGTGTTGAAACAGAATCTCAGACCCTCACAGTGCCTTTGTCCTCCAGAAAACATTCTGCATCTTTACAATGAAATATTTGGGCTATGATAGCACAGAGAAGCCCAAGAAATGAAGGACTCCGGTGTGCAAGGAGCCATATACTAAGATATGAAATAAAGACATTGATCTCCTGCAGGCAGCCAGCAGCAGGGCACACAGACCTGGCTCTCCTGCCTCCCAGTCCATGCTTTCATCGTGAAATCACTCAGTTCTTTCAGCTGGATCTCCAGGCTCTGTTCTTAGCACTGTAGTTTCTCTGTCCCTCATGGAAACCCCAGGGCTGGGCTTCACAGACTCTCTGCAACTCTATCCCTTTGGACTGTAATTGATTTGGAGTCAGGTGGTGGTGTAACATAACCCGTATGGAATCTGCTGGTGAAGTTTATGGCCATTCAGCTAAAAAAAAAAAAAAAAAGAAAAAAAAAGAGAGGAATATAGAGGGGGAGTAGGAAGTGAATTGAGTTTGAGTTCTGGGATGTGAAGCTGTGCTGTTTCCCAGCCCCAGGAGAAAATCTCATAGAGGCTTTGGGTGTGGAGAAATCTATGACCAGTTCATGCATCACAGTCCTGCTCAGCCTGTTTATCTGTAGAAGAACCTGCAGAGAAATCCCTGTCTCCAGCTGTGGTCAGCCCTTGGACCAGTGTGGAAAAGCAGAGAATTGCAGGGGGAATGCACAGAATACTTAAACAAATTTTAAAAATTAAAGAATAATTTTTCAAATGTTGGCTCCACACTGCCTGACTGTGTGACTGTAGTACATTTCTTGATATCTGTGTTCCCTTACCTAAGTTTCCAGGGCTTTTGTGTAGTGAAGGATATTCCAGTGTGACTCCTAGGTGTCTTAAGGCACTACAGGCAGCTTCATGTTATCTGCAGATTTGAACAGATTCTAGATTGACAGTCTTGAGCTGAACTTGCACAATCTCCATTGACAGTGCTGGATTTTCTGATTTGGCTAATTCATCTGGGATGAGAGATGACAAAGCCAAAAATATTGTTCTTTCTGTGACAAAATAACTCCTACCACAAGGTTTTGTAGAGGTTTCAAGGCATTATTCCAGGTGCAAAAATTCTAGAAAAGATTTGTTACCCAGCTGGAGGGCTCTCCCTCTGAGCTACACTGAAAATACCAATAGTCTTACGTGGTAAGCATTATGTGACAACATTATGTGGTGAGTATGTGATAAAACAAGGCTGTAAGCTTGTCCAGGTATTCCTGCATTGCTGAAATCACAATAAATAGAGTGAAAAAGGCAGCTGTGAGAGCTCAGATCATGACTGTACATAAAATATTGTGAGACAAATACTCGTGGATTTGCTGCAGCCGTGGTGATTTACTGATACATGGGAAGCAAAGGCTGTGTTGAGCACTAATATTTGTCAACAGGCCCATTTGTACAGCCACAAAAAAATCCAGGCAGGGCTTTGAACACACAGGCAAGGTATTATTCTTGCTGCTGTCATTGCTGTAATCTAGGATCTTGCTTTCCAGGAGGAAAGGAGGAAGAGGAAAAAGGAACTCTTTCTCACTCCAGGCTGTAGCAGAGTTCCTTTCCCTGGGCTATTGGATCAGTTCTCATCTTGTACAAAATGCTCCCTTACAGGGTGGCCAAGCAGTGACATCCTGCTGCTGCCACAAGTCACGTTGTCACTCTTGTACACAAGTGAGGTGTGAAGGATAGAAAAGAGAAGTGGAGGAGAGAGAGGGTTTGCCTTTAAACACTTTAAACCCTGAGTAATGAGTGGTATCAAAGTTGCATCAACCACCCAGACATCCCAGGAGACCTTAAGACCTCCTTGATTACTCTTCTGTGGTACATTTTTCTTCCTTTGCCCCTCAGAGGCTCCTCCAGCAGATCCTAACAAGAGAAGGTATCCTGAGGAAGGGGTAAGATAGTGGCAGATAAGGGGGAATGGCTTCAAACTGATGGAGGACTGGGTTAGGTGGGATATAGGGAAGAAATTCTGCCCTGTCAGGGTGGTGAGACCCTGGCCCAGGGTGTCCAGAGAAGCTGTGCCTGCCCCATCCCTGAAGACCAGGTTGGACAGGGCTTGGAGCACCCTGGGATAATGGAAGGTGTCCCTGCCCATGGCAGGGGGCTGGAATGAGATGAGCTTTAATGTCCCTCCCAACCCAAACCATCCTATGAATCTGAGGTTCTGTGATGTTTCAGTCCCTCTGCTATAAGCCTGTGCAACCTGTGCTGTGAGTCCAATGCCCTCCACATGCTTAGTGTCCTGCTGATCCTTTTCCAGGGGCTCTCCTGGTCCCTCTTGTCAGCCCCACTCTGTGGAGTCACTGTCACACATGCTGCACACACCAGATCCCTCTGTCCCCTTGGTGTGTGTCCCAAAGCACTCCTGGGCTGCAAGCTGTGTTCTGTGCTCTTACCCTGTTCTACCTCAGTGGAACATGAGATGTAACAAGGCTGAACCCAGTCAATCTGTAATGAAAAATAACCTCCTAAAGAAAGGTACAAATCAGTAAATGAAAACTGTAATAGGGACTTCTGAATTACTCTATGGCTTTCTTAACAGAGGTTATCATTTCCCATTGCATTTTGTTGGACACTTCCCACATCTGTAGCATGCTGCTCCTTTGCCATTAAGCTCTACCAGATTCTTCCATAGGGGTGATATTTTTTTTTTAAGGGAAAATACTGAAGCCCCATGTGAAAACAGGAAACTCCATGAATTTTTTATAGTGAAATTTTTCCACTAGGGAAACATCCGTATTTTACAGTTTGCAAAATGTGTGGGACCATAAACTGTAAAACCGCATGGAGAACCACAACTCCTTTGTACTTTAAAAATAGACATAAAAGTAATTTCTCCAGAAAGAAGGAGCATATTTTTAAAGGTGAATATTTGTAGGGCTTATAAAAGCTATTGGTCTGTTCTTGGAAACGGAATGATCATGTTTAAAAAAGGAAAAGACACAGATTGTGGTGAGTTTACTGTGACTGAATCATCCCTGCAGTATGTGCTGAACTGGACCAGCCATAGCACAGCTGCACGAGGACGTGCAAGGTTCCCACCCAGCATGGGAGCCTCTGGTTCCCCACTTCCCCCAGAGATGAGGGGCAGGAGCGATGGTGCAGAGATGAGCAGGGAAGTGGTGAAGAGGGTCAGGGAGAAACTCTAGGTATTTCATTTCTCTCACAGTGTGCCAGCCAGTGGAGTTGAGCTGGAATGAAGGAAAAGCAAGATGTTCTGGCCACAGGATTGCCACAGTTCCCCCCACTCTGCAACATTTGGTGAGCAGGGAAGGGGTGATACTTGATTCTCCCAGTTCCTTGGGGGTGGTGCAGGAATGATCACACAGAAGGCTTTGAGCCAAAGCTCAATCTCACCCTGTGGCTGTGTCATTTGCTGTAAATGAGACTGACCCTTCTCTGTGCCTGTTCGGGTCAGCTGGGCTGTAGCCAGGCCTGGGCAGGACCTGACAGGGTTGGTCTCTGGAGCTGCCCAGATGGGACATGGTGCACACGTAGCAGAATGGTGGAGTTTAGCAGATGCTCTGTGCCATGAGACAGCACAGGGATGTCATCATGGGATATCAAGAGAAATTTCAGACACTCTGTGTGGGAGTGGGCAAATGGAGTGATGAGGATTCCCCAGCATCTAGTGCTGCCTCTGGTTCTGTGGGTGAGAAGAGACACCAAGGGCAGGATGTGTTCCTTGGCAGGCTCATCCATCTGGTCTGAATATTGAATTGCACCACGGGTGTAGTTCTAGGCAAAGCAGTTTTTGGAGCTGGCAGACTTCTGGCCCTGACACCTGCTCGGTGCATGCCAGACCTCAGGAGAGCCATCTCTTCCACTACTACTTTGATGGAGAAGTTGGGGTGCTTGGAGGAGATGGCCTTTCCCAGCAGCAACAGCAGCTGCCTTGCTGTCCTCTCCTTCTCCCCAGCAGCAGGAGCAGCAAATGTTACTCTTCACAGCTCTTCACCTTTCCCTTCCTCCCTGACTTTCAGCTTCCCCCTGTGTCCAGGCAAGAAGGGCGAGTTCCTGGCATCACCTCCTCTGTGGGTGACAACATTCACTCTCGTTTGTGTGGCAGAGGACACTTTATCTGACCCATAATTTGATAATGATGTCCTGTTTATCAAAGTTTATCCTACCACTTCAGATGGATAGGAATGTACTTTTCCATGCGCTGCTTGGTCCTAGTGCTATTAAATAGTGTAACATTCTGGTCTGCTGTTTGTTTACAGCTGCCTTTCATCTTCAATTATCCACTATATTTTAGCAGTGGATAACTGACTGATTCCTGTATTCAAGCCAAATCCCACTTGTTTGGTTCATGTGAGTAATCTAAGGAAGTCTGACACTTTGTTCCCTGATCTGTCTGGGAATGCTTGCACGACAAGGGGTCTGCAGGCATGGGACCCGTGAGCAGGAGTGCAGTCCTGAGGCTGAGAGCCATCTTCCTTTCATTCTGTAGGCACTTGGCAAATGCACCAGTCCCTGAGTGTGGCTTTAGCTCTTGAAACTCCTCCTGTTCCTGGCCTGCTGGATACCATAAATTTTTACAGGTGGTTGGTACAGTGTGGGATATACCAGCTGCCTTTCCATTTCCAGGGAGGGGTGAGACAAGGCCTTGGGCCATTCCCGTTGGACAGCACTCCTGAAAAGGGCAACTACATGGGTTGGAAACATGCAAAATTACAAACATTCCCAGTTCTGTGCAGCTGTCATCGTTAGCACAAACAGGCTGGTGCTGCCAGAGCTGCCGGGCTTACCCACTGCTGAGGCTCCTTTTACACAAAATCACTGCCCTGCTCTGCTGGCAAATGGAATTCTCTTTGGATGCCTTCCTTTAGCTGAGCTGCAGAGTACTGATAGTGCTTTATCTCAGGATGGGGCTGCAACCACTCCATTTTTTCTGCCTTACCTGCTTAAACAGATCTGTGATGTGAGCACTACAGAGGCCTGAACATGGACCAGGGCCATGTGTATTTAGAACAATTAATTAATTTTTGTTGTGTGCCACCACACTTCCACAGTGGGATCACCATGTGAGAGAGGAGGGCTGGTCCATCATTACAGCATTTCCTGTGGACCTGGGAGATGTGGGTTCAGTTTTCTGCTGTGACAGATTGTCTCTGTGAGCCTCAGTAACTTAGATTCTCTCTGATTAAGTGTCATGTGTAAAATAGTGGGTATAGTCTGACCCTTCATCACTATTGCACATAAAAGAAAGTGAATTAATGTTGAGAGTCAGCCATTAAAATGTTGGGAGCCCAAGGGAAGAAAGTCTCTACCCTGAGGAAATGAACTAATTGGGAAGGACTAAAGTAAATGGATGAGGTAGTTGAGGTTTGGGGTGAAAGGGGTAAAGGTATGGACAAGGTGAGGCAGGGAGATGTGGTTGCTGGAAACATTTGGCAGAAGTGGAAGGAACATGTGGATGTTGGAGCTGGAGTCACAAGGAGGGGAATGAATGGGAGAGCAGGTTTGAAAAACTCTAGAAGAAACCCTTCTTTTTGAGAAGGAATTACATCGTTCAAGAGCGTTGTTTTGAGCACCTGGGGTAGGAAATGAAGGACAGGAGTGTGTTGGGGGATCAGTCCCTGCCCTCTCTGTGCACTTTGAGGTTGCTGCAGGAAGATTCCCTGCCCTGTTCACCAGAATCACTTGGGTTTGATAACTGAGACTGCACTGCCAATGTCCCATGCTGAAATGTTTATCCCCAGGGTCTATCTTTGTCTTGTTTGTTTGTTGGCTTCCTTCATTTTTCTTGAACAAAGCCCTCATTGTCTGCTTTTACAAAAACTAAATAATTTGGAGTGTAAACTGGCAGTGTCTGGGTAGAGCAGTGAGTTTAAGGTTTTGGATGTTTGCTTTCAGATTTTCCATGCAGAGGGCAAAAGCAATCATGGCAATCAAGATCTCTTGTGCCTGACCTGAGCAGTTTGGCTGAGCTCTGACCATTTCTTTGTGCTGTAAAGACAAGATATTCTCTGAACAGCTGCTCCATGGGTCACTTGTGTGAGCCTTATAGCTTCCAGCTTTCCCAGTCTCTTCCAATACTGGGAATACTGGGTCAAATGTAAGACCAGTTTTTCAAAATACTTTAGCCAGGATTCAGGGAACTCCAGAAGTGCAATGCAGGTGTTTGTATGGACAAATTAGTAAAATGTAATGGACACATGCATAAATATGACTCTCTTGGGAAGAGTCAACATGGCAGGGAAGAGTCAACATGGCACCTGTGAAGGGAAGTCCTACCTTAAAAAAGTCTTGGAGCTCTTTGAAAGGATCAATGAACAAGTGAATAGACTGATCCGATAGATAAAATCCACTTGAGAATGCTAAAAGATTGCACACAAAATTCTCCACAAAATGCTTTTAATGAAACTCAGCATCCATGGGAGAGGAGAGAAGCTCCTTGCATGCCTAAGCAACCAAATAACTCAGTTCTTGCAGCGAGGGAAGTTCACCAGTGGAGCCCTGAGCTGGAGCCTGTGCGTTCGATGCACTCGTAAGTGGTCAGGAGAGGACAGGAAACAGTGAGAACATCTGGTGATGAGGCAGGATTTAGTCAGGGGAATAAGTTGTTGATGGATAGTGAAAGAATGTGAAAAAGCTCGTCAGGAATGAGTGATTGATAAGCAAAATAGAGGGTGAAATTCAGCAGACCTACCTCCCAGCACACTGGGAGACAGGATCTGGGTTTCACTATAAAGTGAGGAGCTTTAAGCTGACCACTGCCACTTAAACTGGTCACTACTATTCAGGATAAAAGATGCAATGATCAACTGGATTCTTTATATTTCTGTGGAAATGTCAACTCAATGCTTAATAGCAGTCAAAAAGCCCAAATCATATATTAGGAGTTATGAGGAAGTGAGTGGAGATGAAAAGAGAAGCTCATTGCACTGTTCTAGAAATCAATTTATTGCCTACTCATTCAGTGTGGTGTGGAGTTCTGGACCCTCATCTTAAAATCCCAGAACCATGGAATAGCCTGAGTTGGAAGGGACTCACAAGGATCATTGGGTCCAACTCCTGGCCCTGCACAGATCCCCCAACAATCCCACCCTGGGCATTTCTGGCAGTGCTGTCCAAACACTCCCGGAGCTCTGGCAGCCTCGAGGCTGTGCCCATTCCCTGGGGAGCCTGGGCAGCACCCTCTGGGGGAAGAACCTTTCCCTGATATCCAACCTGAACCTCCCCTGGCACAGCTCCAGCCGATCCCACAGGGCTGATAAATGTCTGGGATGGTGGTTGGGATTTGTCAGCCTGGAAAAGCTGTCATGATTGACTGATGCAGAGAGTATCCATAGAGATAAGCTGTTCATACATCAGTACAAAGCTGGAGGGCAATGAGAGCTAATTCAGTAAATGGGAGTCCTGTTCAATCCAGACAGAGGAGATGGGTGGTTCATCCCTGCAGCTCCTCATCAGAGGATGTGCAGATGGATGCAAAAATAGCTTCAAGGGAGTCTGTACAAGCAGCCGTAAGAGAGATCTGTGAAGAGTTTCTAAACAGAAGAACCATGAAATCCAGCAGGCTGAGCACAGCTGGAGCTGAAGAGTATTCAGACAAGTATCAGAAATTATTGTCCTGTCTTTGCTCCTTCCTTAGGATCATTACTGGAAAAAAGATCTTGATGCTTGCTCTGCCCCAGTGTGGCAATTCTCCAATTCTCACTTAAATGTGCTGTACAGGCAAACATCCACTGGATTTTCAGATTCACACACAATTTTGTATTGGAGGAGAGCAAGGTCTAATCTCTGGGGTGAGGAGGCAGCTTAAATTCAATTAGACCTTAAGAGATTGTGCTGGTTTGAATTTGAATTCCAATTAGAATTTAAGTTTTCCAACCTTTAGGGCAGATGATCACCTAATAATGATCACCCCATAAAGAAGTTCAACGCATGTGGTCCCTGAGAAACTACACAATATGGTCAATAATCTTGAAAAAAAGTTTCTAGATGCACCTGTATTTACAGTTGGAGAGAACAGAAAGTTTTACCTTTGTTTCAGGACTAAACTTTAAGCTCAATGCATTCTGGCCTCTTTTAACAAGGGAGGCTGGAAACCTTTCCCTGTGGAGACTGGAAATGCTATCCACATTCCCTCCAGTTCCTTCTAATTCAGGAAGCTGAATTCAAGAACGAGCTAAGAAGATTTGGAGAGTCTTTGTCAGCCAAAACAATATTGGTTTTCTGACCTGAAAAAAGTGATGATCCATTTAATGCTGGTTCTTTTCACAGAGGATGTGAGATCACTTCGTATCCCCATCTGCACTGTTGGCATTCCACAGTTTATCCAGGATGTTGCTAATTTTGTTGGGGCAAAGTGAGTCTGCTCTTGAAGGGCATAAAACCTCTTCCTCAGCTGGAAAGTTTAGAATAGCATATCTTGAAGATAAAAAAAATGAAATTTTCTACCCAGGCCTGTTGTTGTGTGGTGATTCTATCTAAAAGGCAGATTCAAATAATTTGAGAATACCTGTTGAAATGGTAATGAGCCTTTGGAGAATTGAGGAATGCTCAGTGTTTTCACACCCCTGTTAAAAAGGTCAATAAAAGGCTTCAAGAGGACTTATTTACCTGCAAAAGAATTGTTCTTTTCCAAGCTTTTCTTGAATTTTTACTATGCTCAGGAGACCTTTTTTTTTTACTTATCACCCTTCCATTGTTCTTTTTAAATTGTCCAGTAATTCTGATTTCTTTTAAGCAATAGAAGAGAAGAGCAGAGGGAAAACCACTAATGGCAGATCAATTTCATCTTCTTTTTGTTTCCCAAGGAAGACATTTTTTTAAGATTTTTCCTGAATTCCTGTCCAACAGATTAACAGGTTTTCACCTTAAGGATTCAAGTAGTAACTACATCACTTATTTTTGATGGACTTCTGAAACATCAGGGATAGGAGCAAGTTTAATAAACTATATGTATATAGATACAAAGTAGACACCATTACTTTAATTAATTGGATTATGCAGTTTAGACCCTGTTCCCATGGCCAATTGGAAAATAGGAGATCAAAGTTTTTCAGTACTGAGAGTATTGATTTTGGCTTCCATATATCTCTAGGGTTGATGTTACCTGTCAGTCTTCCAAGGAGAATTGCTTCTTGTTTCACCAGGAGGACTTAGGCCATCTGGGGAAGAAAACTCTAGGAGAAAATTCCAGTTGTCAATTTTAATACATTCATAGGTGTCATATCATTGTCGAAGCATCCAAGCTGCAACAGACTTGAGAAGAGTATTTTACATCCATTGTAAAACTTGTGATGTGCAGAGGAATTTATCTGGGATTGATAATCACTGGGAAAAGAAGAAAACAGTTCCTGGCTTGGACAGAAACTCTTAGAAATGTACTAGACACAATCTCTCCTTAGCTTGCTCCCAGATCTCACCACTATAGGTTCTACTATAACTTAGATCCAGAGGAGAGAGCATTTTCAATCAGGAGGCATCTTTTAATTCCTGCTATATTTTCACCCATAAAAAATAAAGATTTACCATCCCCTCCTGGGTTTTGAATATCTCAACAACTTCCCATGGCTTTTCAACACTCCTCCCTAATACCTCATTACAGAGCTGGTGGCAAGATACTGTCTTTCATCTGCTCGTTCATTCCCTTTACAGAAAGTACCTGGAGTTATCCTTAAGGATATCTCACTAGGATTCAAGTATGGATTTTTCTCTTTGACCTTTTCACAGCCCTAAGGCATTCAACAAGTATTCTGTGGTTGTGGTAGCTCTTCTGAAGACACAAATCCAGCCATAAAGATGTTTCCATAGGCACTGCTATCCTAAAGACCTCAACTGCCTGTATGGATACATGAGAAGCAAAAGCAGAATCCATGTGGACAACACATCTTGAACTATAATTACCATATGGTAAATAGTCATTCTTTATTGTATTGTCAACAGGCAAGGAACATGCTCTGATGTGGAGGCTTGGGGTACTGCTGACAGAGTTAATGGATGAATCCTGGGGGAATACTCTTTTTCCCACTTGACACTCAAGTCACTTTTCTTAATTGTAAAAACATCTGTAAGAAGAACAAAATGAGTTGTAGGCCTTGACAGCTGATCTTCCCATGACTCATCCCACAAAGACAAACTTGTCTTATGCTTGTCCTTTATCTTCATCTGAAGCATTTGCCAAGAGGAGTGTCTGCATTTTGATTAAATTATAATATTCAGTTTCAGATTTTCCATCTGAAGCCTTTGCTCCAGACAGAAGGACGAGAAGGGAAGGTTGATATTGTGGCAGTAATAAGACTTTAATAGTTATTTTGGGTAGAGCCAGAGTATTTAGGAATGCACTTTGGGCTCTTCTACTTTTTGTATAAGTTAAAGTGGAAAAAAGCTGTTATTCAGTTTCAGGTTGGTATGAATTAGGTTGGTATGAATTGACACAATTTTTACTAGGATGTTAATAGTGACAATGGGGCCACATAAAGATGTTAACACAAGTTGTCTACACCTCAGCTACTTGTCTAACTCCCAAAATACTGCCTGAAGAGAATTAAGGTGTATCAGTCTCCAAGACACAGTGGCCTAAACCAACTCAGGTTATATGTTCTCTAAATTATCTATTTCATTTGTTTTCTTGAAAAGCTCAGGGATAAACATCTCCAATGTAGGTATCTTTAATAACCTTTCTCCATTATGGAATTTGGCAGATTTTGTTCCTCAGAGCCTTTTCACTTTCATTGCTGGCAGGTAGCTCTGAGTTTTTCCCAGCAGGTATAAATTAAGTAAGGGCTTCCTAATTTCAATTAGATTATCTTGTCAAAATAAGATTGATAGTAAATTATCTCAGAGTACAAATACCTTTACAGATATAAAATACTTACAGTATGTTTTTAATTTATTGGAGAAATGCCATTGGAGAAATTTACTGGAGAAACCCGCTAGCCAGAAGCTACATATATTTGAACTGAAAAGGAGACCTTTTCTCATGAAAGGGGTATTTAATAATTAAAGAACCCAAGGATTGTAGCAAAAGGCTCAATAGATTCTCCATCTTTTGATGTCATTGTATCAAGACTGGCCGCCCTCGTGAAAGGTTCGTGTCAGCTACGAGCGACTCTCGGTCAAACACAAATTATTGGGTTCAGCACAGGGGTAACCCAGTGAAAGTTAATGACCTGTGATATATAGGAAATCACACTGGATGATCTAATGGTTTCTTCTGGCCTCACACTCTATGAATCCATGAATATGTATCCTCTGAGGTTGCCTGCTGGTTGTGTTCCTAACCAGGGGAACAGGCAGAGGCTGCTGTGAAAGAAAGATTTATATTTATTTACTAGCATCCGTTGTTCTTTAGCTACAGATGTACAGGTTCACACCCAGAGTTTTAAGAAAAAATTCCTCAGTGAGAGGATCTGGAGCATTTGGGAAAGCCTGGTTGCTGGTAGCCTCCCCAGTGAGAATTTGGTGCTGTGAGAAGTGATTCACACAGTTCCCAAAAGGCACTGCCTTCCAGCATGTTACCACATCTTGGCAGCATTTGAAGGGCACCCTGCGAGCATGAAAGGCAGGAGTGGTGACTCAGAGAGACACAGTGAGGGGTAAGAAACCCTTTCTGGTGGAATATGAAAACACAAAAATACATACCCTTGTGTTCAGGGCTATTCAAGGGTGGTACAGCCGCTGTAATTGGGCTCATGTGTCTGTCTAGAAATGGCTGTTTTGGCTGCCTGTTTAGCAAAGAAAGGCTTTCCCCCACATTTATTTTCTGGAAAGACAGTGGGATTCCAGAGAACTCTTAGAATCCATGAGCCATCCTTGTGCCATGCTGTGGCTGCCCATGTGTACTTACAACAGCAGCTTCCTGTGGCTGGTTTTGTTTTGTTTTCCAGTTGGGCGGGAATATTATCTCTAAGCAGACAAGAAAACGAAAACAACTGACTTAAAATCTCTTTCAAAATAATAACCAAGGAAACAAGGATGTTCTCAGGAGAGAAGGAATAGTGACTGATGAAGAGGTGAGAAATCAGAGGGAAAGAAGTTGCAAGATTCAGGGAATGCTGTGGGGGAAGTCGTGTCTGTTTACAGGCTCTGTTTATCCACACCTGTGGGTTAGAAATGCTGTCATTTGAGGAGTGGCCCCATATTACAAGAAGGTCAAGCACCAAGCAGACCTAATTAAAAGCTCATTACAAGAGACAATCTCCATTAGCATGCCAAGTTTCATGCAAATCCATTAGCACCAGGGCTCTCTTCGGAAGCTTTAAATTCCAGTCCTGTGCCCCAGGGACTGGAAACTGGCCGGTTAATTTGCCATTCTCAGTCTGTGAACATTAGGCACAGTCCTCTTACTTTCTGGATTATTTCACATTCCAGCAAATTAGTTTTATCCGTTCTGAGAACATTTTAACAAAGAAAGTTCTTTTGGCATCACATGGATAAAATAACAAGGGATAAAAGAATGAGCAGTTCCCCCAATCAGGAACAAATAACTTTAAATCTCTCCTGAAAATGCAGCCTTTCCTGTTATTCCCACCCCCCCTTCCTTTCATTTATCTTTCGGCAGTCGGATTTTTTAATTACGTCTCTGCAGCCAGATTCCCCTCCCTCTCTCTTTATGATGGTGCTCTCAAGAGCCATGTTTTTTCTTTATGCCATTGTATCAGAACTTGACTAAAGATCTTCAAACTTGTTAAGTATAAAAGTTGGTAAATGATACTATTGTTTGAGTTAAGGTGGGGGGAGAAGGGGGAAGGCAGTTTATCTGTGGTGGCTGCGGGGAGGGGGAAGGTTTAAAAAAAAAAAGGGAAAGAAAAAAGGCTCAAATGAACTGAAATGGATCAAAGTAAACAGAGACATCTAAAAGCTTTTGTAAGTTAAAAGTGGCTATCTGTTGCAAGTCCTGCCTCATTAAGTACTGATAGAAGCACTGTCTTGGCCTTCCCAGATATCTAACGCTGACCGCCTCTAACGAGATGAACTCCGGGTTATTCCCTCTCGCCGTTCCCTGCACCGCTGCTTAACCTCAGCCTCTCCACAAATGTTTACCCTCTCCCTACACGGGAGATCCCGTCCCTAACCCTCAGTCCTCGCTCCAAGGAAGAAACAAGAACTGAAAGGAGGAAGGAAGTGGGAGAAAGAGGGAAACATCCCCAAAAATCAGTGTCTTGCCGGAGTTTCTCCACACCTTTTTGGGAGGGTGAATAGTGAGAGACAGGGTTCCGCCTCCACGTTCTGGGTTCCAGTATCCCCCGTGGCGTGCCCATTCCGAGGGGGAGGCAGGCTCAAAGGCAGAGGCTTGCCCGGGGAAGCAGGGAGAGTGAGGAGGGCTGGGAGGGGGGAACACGATGGCGCTTTGACTAGGACCAGATAGGTCTCTGTGTAGAGTAATATTACAGCTCGCTCTCTCATAAACAAGCTGCATGCCGGCTTCTAAAGAGCCCATCTGGCATAGCTTTGAGAATGGCAATAATTACAAGCTGATGATGGACATGGAAGAAAAGCCCTGCTGAGCTAACTCATAAGGAAGTACAGGCCAGGACTGTAGGGAAATTACAGGCTAAAACCCTTTCTAGTTTAGGCCTTTTGGTGTTCTTAATCACAGACTTTAAATGTTGTAATAAACACTGTTGCATTTTATTGACCAACTCCCATGACAGGCAAATCTTTTTTATTTTATTTTATTTTTACTATTTGTTAGTTCAGAAAGCAGTTCGAGAACAATCGTTTCTTGAAGACTGGGTCTGTAGATTTACCTCATGAAAAGTGATCCAAACAGCACGAGTCCCTTTTGTTACTTTGCAATTAAAAAAGAAGGAGGGGAAAAAAGGGAAAATAAATATTTTAGAGGTCCACTTACCCCTATGCAGGACTAGGTCACTGATAATGCCTGCTTTGTTTTGAGATTATCATTGAGGAATAAAAGCTCTAGAATGAGTTATTATGTTTTTAGGTGAAACTCCTGCTGATTTCGCTGGCAGTAGGATTTCCCAGGAAATAAAGCAGTTTTAGGTATGATAGGTATGGCCTGATCTTGTGCCCAGTGAAGCTCATGACATCCTCGCTGACTCCAGCGGTCCAAACTGCTGTCGGCGGAAGCTCAGAGGCCTCATCTGTGTCTGGCTTTAAATCCACTCTTACTGTTGTGACCCAGAATCTAAATATAAGGGGAAATTCCAGGTTACTGGGGCTCTGTTCCAGAGTCCCTTACAGCTACCAAACATAATTTTCACAGTGAAAAACATGAAACACATTTTCACAATGGAACATGGGAAACATGAAACACAGCAATGCTGATGCCCAGTTTAGGGCACCTGCCAGGGCTGTGATTGCCAGGGGAAGGTCTCTCTGGCACCAGGTATCCCAAGTCTGGAGTGAAAATCCACTAAATTTTAAGAATGTTGCCACCTCTGTGTCTCTAAATGCCTGTGTTTTGGCTGTATGAATTTATTTATCACGTGGTTTTATAGGCATGTGCATGTGGCAGTGCCATCTCTATGGACTAGGGACAGATGTGGACTCTCTCTGTGGATTTAGGAGTGGAGTGCAAGGGAGTTGTGTCAGTTAACACCACCTGAAGTTCTGCTTCAGAGAGCCTACCTGTTTTCCCAGACTAATTTCACTCTACTTTTCTTTCTGTGGAGTCTAGAAGATCAAGAGTTAAACAGCTCTGTGAGTTTTATTTGACTCGACTGCAATAAATCTCCCAGGGTGACTGATAGACTGATAACTCCCAAAATCCATTCAGTACTTTGTGTGTCAAGGCAGCAGTGAATATGGAGTGCTGTCAGTTGTTTTAAATAACACTGTTTTGACAGTATGTTGTTTATTACAGTTCAACACGTGTGATTTATTTTCTTGGAGGAAATCTGCCTTTATTTTACACTGGGTTTTATTTTAGTTTAGGTACATCGGCCACATATTAGAAATGCTGCATAATGCAGTGGGCTGGGTTTACTGATCCAGTTAAATCTTGGAAAAGTATCTGTGTTTTTACAGGACACATTCTCCTGTGAGAGTCTAAATAGCAAATAGCAAATAGCAAATAGGAAATTCTGTTCCTTTAGATAAATGTTTGCCTGCAGGTATAGCTTTGTGTTTGTAAATTGTTCCATGTTGCTCCTATTTCTGCTGCAGTTCTTTCACAGACTTTTCAAAGTTTCTGGTTTACTTGTGGCTGTTTGTATCCCAGCATTTCATAACACAGATGCTCATTTAGGTTTCCCGATTACCATTGACTATTTGTTCAGGCATCAGATTTTTTCCCCCCCTTTTTGTTGCAAAGTTGAAGGAATGTGAGGTCAGGGAATGGAAATTTACCTATCCGAATGCAGCTCTCTTTTCTTTCATAAACTTCCTCTGGCTTCTTAATCTGAAACTTGCTTGTCAATGTGAAATGATTTCTTTATATTTAACTGTCTCTTTCCAATACAGACTGGAATTGTTCCTAACAAAAGAAGCATGAATTGGTGGAAACTATATATTAAATGCAGGACTATTTGTCTAGTTTTCATTAGGTTGCTGAGTGAGAAGCCCAAACTCCTGTCTTTTCCCAAGGTACTCGGATATCCACCAAGTGCCTTCATCCCATAGCCTTGTTTCCTCTCCCAGTAAACCAGCTTTCCAAAAGAATGCTACACTCTCTGCTCTTTATACTGTCAGCAGTGACAGCAACCAGCCACGCTGACATTTCTTATTGTTTACAAAGGATGAGCGCCAACAAGGCATCTCTGATCATTTGATAAACTCTCCTAACCCTCTCCCCCCGCCCAGCCCTCTGCTCCACTGACCAAACTAACCTTTTCACGGTACACTGCCTGTAATTACCAGTGAAAGACGCTAACCAGAAAGGATCAGAACTCCAGCTAAACACAAACAAACCAGCAAAACAGCTCTGAAGATAAACTGCTCACAACTTACGTGGCTCAGCAAACAGGGCAAGCCAGGAGAAACGGAGTAGCTGCAGGCGGGGGGTGGGGAAGGAAGAAATCTAACCCTAAATTCCTTATGTGCATGTATTTTTCATATGAATTTTAAAATTGCTTGGAAAAGCATGCTAGAATAGCATTAAAATAACCTTATTGTTTATTATCATAATCCTGTATATTTAATATCCTTTTCCCCCTTCAATTCCCCCCACTCCTGCAGAAACTCCCGCCAACACAGTGGTCAAACCGAGTTCATAGTTCCTCATAATGAGCCCAGGAGTAATGCCTACACCAGAAAGAGTTTCTTTTCAGTAATGGCATGAATTTGGCTCTTACCCACCCCCTCCTCAATTCCTAGTGTCACAAGCAGATTCTTTCCATGCTGTTTTCCTGGAGGTGAGAAGCACCAGAACATGAAGTGTCTTTGCTCATCCTTCTCCAAGAGCGAATTGGTGAGGAAAGGCAGTAGTACTGTTGGCCTTTGTTTGCCAGGAATGCTGAGGGGGTGGGTGATTATTTAAAGTAGTTTAAATTCCATTTAAAAAAAATTGCATCTGCAATTTTGATGATGGGCTTGCTCCGTAAGCAGAACTTTTCCACTAAGTTTTTCAGTGTGAAAGAGCCAGACCCAGCTTTCAGGAGGGTGTGCTTTTCTTCCCAGAGGCTAAGCTGCATTGGTTCACTCTTTTCTTTTCCATGTAGGAAAAGAACATACATGAAAAACAACAAGAACAAGTTTAGATCTCCAGCTGAAATCTAAATCTTTAAACTGAAGTTTTATTTTAGGGAAAATAATCTAAAAGATCTTCTGGCTCTGCAAAATTCCTTCCTATTCTTGTAGAAGCCTTTTCTGCTGGGAGCTCAGTCATGCCATGTTATCCCAGCATGGAATTAGTCTTTTCAGCAATAAAATAATTTTAACTTACTTGTGTTACTTCTGCAGATGCCATTGATTAAAACCTCCTAAGGAACAACCACAAGAGTAGCAGGGCCACTCCAACGACCTTTGGACAGGCTTTGTCATCAGCTCCACACTGAACACCTAAGGGACCTCTCTTTACCTTTCTTCCCTTCAGCGAATTGCTGTTGTGTTGTGATGGATAAAATGGTTTTCACCTTATCCCTAAACCCCTAATCCTTGGCTGGAAGCTTTAGCTACAAGTTCAGCACAATCAATAACCTGTTGCTAAATGGGAAGTGGCTGTGATCTGTCCTTGTCTGACTTTGCAGAGCTTCCATCCTCAGGCAGGATCTCCTGCACGCTGGTCATGTCAACATAATTGGTCAAGGTAGTATGTGGTCGATTTCCTATAATTTCTTTTAGTGTCAATTTTTATGGTTCTCTCTTGAGATTTTATCTGTTCAGAGGAGATTTTACAACATTGCCAAACTAGAAAGATATGAAAAGCTGAGCCTGTGAAAGCAGATTTGAAAGCCTTGATTTAAGGATCATGAAAACCTCCTTTAGCAGTACCTTTCATTTACTCTTATTGGCTTTCCTGCCTTCTCTGTCAGTCTGACTTTTTAAAAATCTGCACAAAAGTGGTGATTAATGCAGTTATGACACAAAAAATGAAAAATATCCATAGGTCTGAGATGTCATTATTTTTCTCAGAAGAACTGGGCATATCCCTGTGCATGTGATGTGCAGGAATGCCTTTTGTTTCCTTCCAGATCTTCTTGTCACAGTGGGTATATTCCAGGGAATCGGTTTGCTCCTGTTGTCTGACAGGAACAAAGCCAAGTGTTGCATAGCAAATGCACTTCAATGTATTGACAAATAGGAACAGAATTTAAAATAAGCTTAAATATACTGAAAGAAAACCCCATAAATATAAGGAATATTTGAAATTATTAGGCCAAACCATTTATGAGAAAGAAAATACAAACGCTGTACAAAATGGCACTGCTATTTACCTTTTTAAACATCCAGAGGTAGGAAATGCCTTATGCCAGTATTCATTTTGCACAAAGTTCTCACTGGCCAGTGAATGTGGATGTAAATTTTTTTAAGGAACTTTTTAAAAAAACAATTTAATGTATTTGGTATGGGAAGACTGCAAATAAAGCTTATCAGAAAAAGACTTCAGTGCTGAAAAACTGTTTTGTTCCTGTAAATGTAGAGAGAATTTATAGATCATAGGGCTAGAAGGGACAATCAGGGGCTGTGCTGTTCCTAAGATGTTGGCCAATATTGAGTATTTCTGAAATTAGAGACAGGGGAACCTATAGTTTGAGCCAGGGCAGACAGTCCAGGACTCTAATCCACTGTTGGCATTGGACAGGGATGGAACACAGAACACGTGCTCATCTGTGAGTTACACAGTCACTGCAAACCACTTGGGTTTCTTTTTCCTGCTGCTGCCGTAATTAGAGTTCCTGTATTTCCCACTACTGTCCTTTTATCTTGCTTCTCTTTCATGTTCCCAAGGCTCACTATCACCTTCATGCTAATGAGACACTCCCTGGCCTGTTAAATGCTTGTTGTTACCTTCCTACAGGTAAGCGAGCACTTTGGGTTTGCAAGTCTTGCCTGTTCTGGATCAATGTAGTGTTGGATTTCTGTGCTTTGTGTTAGTGACTTGCTGTGAGTGTGTTCCCAAAGCTCAGGATTGCAGTTGAAGGGGATAGAGAAGGGCACTAAAATAAGAACATTTTAAAAACCCCGCTTCCCTCTACTCTCATATGCTTGTATTGTATCAATCCCAAGAAGTCCCGTGAATTAAGATGAGGATTTTCACCTCATCCAGCAATCCCTTGCCCTTTTATGTCCACTCCAATGAAGTCATGTCTTGCTGTTTAACTTTCGTGATACAATTAAGATTTTTACTTCCTCATGTGATTCACTGCAGGGGAAGTGGATTCAGAAAAATTTCAAGGGCCAAAAGACACAAGTCAGAGGAGAAAGTAGGCGGAAAAGGAGGTCTTTTTCCAAGTTACTTATTTCCAAGTCAGATTAAAAAGAGCTGTAATAGCAAGTCTTGCTTCCATCAGCATTCAGTGGTTAGGAACAAGAAGGTATTTGAACCAAAATCTCCCTAAGCCAGGAGAAGATGCCAGTTGACTTCGAGGAGGATGTGTGTGAGACAAATAAAGGTCAAGCACTTAAAAGCCAATGGGCTAATTGTTGTTTGAGCCCACAGATTTCTGTCTGGATTTTGGATCCAGTGTTCAAAAATGTGATCTCTAAATTCATGTCATTAACGCACAGAACTATTTTACAGTGAGAACTAAGAGTGTAATGATCATATTTAGGGTCATTTGTCAGGAACTGCACATAGATTCTCTATCTAGAATGAAATATCTTTGCTAGACAAAGCCACTCATCCCTGGGCTCTGGATGAAGCAGCTTTTCTGCTTTGTAGATTTTTGCTCGATTGCATTTGCAGGTGCCTCATATTTAGTCACAGAGAGCAAATAATCAGAACTTATCTGAATAAATTTTCCTGAGTCTTCTGCCTGAATGTTCTCACTGTCAGTTCCCAGCCAAACTGCCTTTCCAATTCTTTTCCCTGCATTTCTGCATAGTTCGTTGCCCTCATTCCACCACTGGAGCCTGGCAGTTTTGTTTGATGTCTCTCTCTTGTCTGTGCACATCTGTTTGGGCCAGTGGCTTTCTCTGTGTTGCAGAGTCTCAGGGTGCAGGAAAAGGAGGTTGCCACAGTTTGTCTCTATAGAATTCCATGGGATGTCACCAGGAAAAGCACAGTTATTGCCATCAAGTTCAGATTTGCATGGCCTGCACTTCCATGTGAAAACTTCAATGGACTGGAAATCCACAAAGCATTGCTGCAAGTTGTGTTGTGGAGGAGGAGCAACACGTCCATGCTGCACGGCTCCTGCCTCATGGCCGTGTCCTAGAAGAGCTCCTCTGGGGCACACACACTCTCTTCCTAAGTAGTACTCTCTCCTGAGCTGGCTGATCTGCATTATTTTCATTTAGAAATTACCAAGATGGAGTTTTGCTGCTGTACTAATGGAGCATCTATCCCAGTGGATGTTGTAGGGCAGTGGATTTTGGCTGTTATAGTCTTGGTGGTCCAGGTGAAACAGAAACACCCAGCTAAGCGTTTCCATCAGGGAATATCAGCCTTAAAACCATGAAAACCAAAATTCCTTTTCAAGCATCCAGTGTTTCTTTCTGGGGAAACACTCCAGGAAAGCTTAGCAAGAAATGGGGGGAAAAAGTCTTTTGAAACAGTGCTCTGGAGAATTTTGCTCCCAGCTTGCTGATCTTGTTGGTATGGGTAAGTGAGAAATGAGGTTAACTGTATTTATATGTATTTGTATCTATTGTGGAACAGGATTTTCCTCAGTTAAGAGCTACATTTTAGGGATGACAATAAGTTCTGCCATGGAGCTTGGTGGAAATGGTCCATGCAGTGCTGGCCTGATGTTTTCTATACACCACTGAGGTGACTGAATGCTGGAACAGGCCCGGAGATCCAGTGGAGTCTTCTCCATGGGAGACATTCCAAACCCACCTGGACACCATCCCGAGTGACACACACGAGGGGACGCTGCTTGAGCAGAGAGGTTGGACTCAGTGACCTCCAGTGGTCCCTTCCAACCTTATCCGTTCTGGATTCTGTGATTCATCCCACTAAGCCCAGTTCCCTCCCACAGTGTGCTCAGGCCTGTGGATTCTCCATTTCTCCACCTCTGTCCTTAGGAAACAGCAGGGGTAGCTCCTTCTCTGAGGCATCAAAATGAACCAGTTACGCCTGTACTTGTGATGTTTGGAACTGCTGTGATTTTAAAGGCTGCTTAATGCTGAGTTTACTGGAGTTGTATAAATCTTTGCTTTAAATCCACTGTAAATATGTTACAGAATCTGCCAAACATGCATTAAAATATTTTGCTTCAGATATGCCTATGTCTAACCTTTTGGTTCCTAAGAGCTTTAATCAGTAATCTTCAAGTAGGAAGTTATTCATCTTTATTGCCAGGCACTTCTCAGTGGCGGTCGTGGCAACAATCTTTTCATTGCTTCTGTGTTTAGTTGTTCTTTGACATGATAGAAGTCAGCTGCAGTTCAATGAGCTCACTATTTGTGCAACTTAATTGCTTGCTTCCTTTAATATGTACTCAGTTTTTCCTTTTATGAGCAGGGTTGTTGGAAAAATTAAGCTTAAGGATATGGCTATCCACTGTTAATTAACCTCCTTCCCAAACACATTAGTAAAATAGGTCAAATGGCTGTTGAGTGTTAAGTGTACCATTACTAAGGTATTTCTCAGCTGGAAAATGAACCCTGTATTGGATGAGTTTCCAAATGAACTTCAAGGACTTAGGTGTCCATATCGCACTGAAATTCAATTAGATCTGAGTGCCTAATTCCCTTAAGCTGGATTTTACAAAAGCTCTCAGGAGCGTATGTTAAGGAGTTTGGATTTGGTGCATGTTGTGCATGTTTAAAAATAGCCTCAAACTGCTTCCTTTTGCTCTTCGGTTGGGTTTAGTGGAATCTTTGGATGCCTGATCCATGCAGGCATCCAGGAATGTGCACAAGAGCAGGCAAAAAAAAAAAAAAAAAGGAATCAGATTCTTCCTTGGGATTTGTATTTTGCACTATTGAGGATACTGCATGTGTTTGTTCTTTCAAGAATGACTAATATTATTATTCAGATTTGAAATTCCTAGAATAGCTCTGTTATGTGAGGATGTATAAATAGTTTTGATGAGTATAAAATATGCTCAGTGAGGGAACTGATCTATCAAAACAGCTTTATACAGTGATAGTGTAATTTCTTTCCATGTCAGAGATATATTCAGATGGAAAAATCACTTTAATTGCAGTGGTGATAGCTTGATTGGAATTCTGCCCATTTTTCACCAAAATTGTACATGAATTTTAAAATCGTATTTAAAAATGTGAGTTCAGTTGGGAAGTTCTTAATTTTTTTAATATATGTATTTTACAAAGGGTTGGATAAGGTTTAAAAGAATGGAATTTGGAAGGTTTCCCACTGGGAGATAATGGCTGTGTTTTGTTATGATAACATCTCCCAATTGCAGTTCCCAGGCTAAGCTGGGAGACTTCTTCTAGAAGGGACTTCCCACATGTGTAAACTCTCCTCGTCCAAATATTATCATGTGTTACAGCAGTAGCCAGCCAAGATATTAAAAATATTAGATATTAGGAAAAGGTTCTTCCCCCAGAGGGTGCTGGCACTGCCCAGGCTCCCCAGGGAATGGGCACGGCCCCGAGGCTGCCAGAGCTCCAGGAGCATTTGGACAGCGCTGCCAGGGATGCCCAGGGTGGGATTGTTGGGGGGGTCTGTGCAGGGCCAGGAGCTGGACTCTGATCCCTGTGGGCCCCTTCCAGCTCAGGGAATTCTGTGATTCAGAGACTCAGTGAAGATCAGAGTCCACTGTGCCAGGCATGGTCCATGTGTGTAGGAGGCAGCCCTTGTCTTGGAGAACTTCTGGGCTAAAGAAGCAAAAAGCAGAGGAAAGAAGGATTCCTGTCTGGTTTAGAGGGCAGGGATAAAATTCCCAAGGTCACACGGTGTTTCTGTGGCCTCCTTGCAACAGCACCAGAAAGAATGTTATTCCTTCTGCAATACCCCTTGGGTCTGAGTCTCAAACAGGAGTTTTGCAGACTCCAGAACAAAGAGAAGTGCGTCATCTTCAAACAGGCCTTTTCCAGGCAGGGATTCCCAGCACCAATCCCCCAGGCCTCATCCAGGTGCCGTAGCTACATATCCCCCGCACAGAAAGTGAACTCCGTCCTTTCCAGCACAAGTCCTGCTTTTGCTCTGCTTTTTCCCCTGTTTTTCTAATATAACTTTATAAAGGGCTTGATAGATGCAAGAAGGGGGAAAATAAGTATTAGAGGAGGCTCGGCTCTTCCTTGGAATTGTCTTCCCATCTCGCCAAAGCCAGGGTGAGTGGAAAACTTCTGGCTCCCAGAATGAAAGCTGGAGCTGTGCAATACACTGTCCCTCTTTCATACCAGACCGGGATGCTGTAAAATGGACATAAGATGGGCATAAATGACATTTCTGCCAAAATCAAGGCCCCTTTAGGCACTGCCAGCAGTGTAATGGGGCCTGTAATAAATGAGCATTAAGTGCTCCTTTAGAGAGATGCACTGAAATTGCTGAAATGCTGCCAGTGTGATACAAGCATCAGGAAATCCCATTTGTTCCATGTGGCCAAAACCCGCAGAGAAGCTCCATGAAGCGCTTCATTTTTTAGTATGGCTGTAAATAATGTAGAGAATAAATACTGAAGTCCAGAGAACAACTTTACAGACATGCTCCTGACAATAGCTTTTCACCCTCCCATGGCTGATGGTGCTGCACTTCAGGGTATGGATCTGAGGTTTTCCTGGATGGAAATGCACCTGTCAGTGGGCAGAAGTTGCAAAGTAGCTGTGGAGCATCTGCCAGCCGGGTGAGAGCCATAAGCATTGGAAATGCATGTAGAGTTGCTGCTATTTGCTGAGTGGCTGCTCCTTTCAGTACAAAGGGAACTGATACTGGAGCATCGTTGGCACACAGATACTTGGAGTAAGAGAAGCAGCCAATTTTGAGATCCTGGGACACCAGGCCAAAAAATGTAAAGAAGATAGAGAATTATTTTAACATGGGCATGTAGTGATAGAACAAGAGGAAATGGCTTTAAACTAAAAAAGGGGAGATTTAGATGAGGGATTAGGAAAAAAATTCTTCTCTGTGAGGGTAGTGAGCCCCTGGCACAGGTTGCCCAGAGCAGCTGTGGCTGCCCCATCCCTGGAAGTGTCCAAGGCCAGGATGGATAGGGCTTGGAGCAACCTGGAATAGTGGGAGGTGTCCCTGCCCATGGAGATGTTGGAAATGGATGAGCTTTAAGGTCCCTTCCAACCCAAACCACTCTGGAATTCTATGAAAATAGTGCAGGGAATCAGCAGTTGCTCCTTCACTTATTCATCTTCCTGTGGGTGAAAACAGTGAGGATTCCCAAGCTGGTGCACCAGGAGCTAGAGGGAAGAGTGGCACTTGGTGATGGTGCGGGGACAAGTTGCTGATGTCACACTGAAAGGACCCGAGTTCTCCTAACTCTTCCATCCAGCGAACTGGATCAGCAGAGTTGGTGTTCCTTGGGGACCACCTTCCAGTGGGATTTGGGTCGTGGCCATGCGAGCTGTACCCCCAGAGGGGCCGGGTGGCTTGTCCAGCCTGTCTGCAGCAGGACCTGGCTGGTGGCTGGGATTCGTGTCGCACGCCAGAAGGTGGCACTGCCGATACTGCGTTGGAGAGGTCCCATCGGCTCTGACCAGAGCAGGGAATTTGGGGGAATTGCTGCAGAAACGAGGCACCGTCAAACGGGATACGTGGAAGGGTAGCAGGGTCCGAGAGAGCTTAAAGCCATCAGCGTGAAGCGACAAGGCAGCCTGGATGCCTTGGATGAGTGGTGTGAGGCTACGGGAACGTCCTGGTTCTTCATCTTCCACCGGCAAGCTTGTAATCTTATTAATCACAGAATCAGACTGTGCAAAATTGTGGAAACTTGCAGATTATTGCAAACCCCCAAAGCGAATGAGCCTGGCAGGAGGTTTAAAAATGAGCATTGCAGAGGAGTGCTTGGCTTTGGCTGGGCCGTATGGAAAGCTGTGTTGTTTTCTGCTGAAAATGGGCAAAGCTTTGCCTTCCCAGCCCTTCTCCGTCTGCCTTGGCAGTGCTGGGTGGGGAGAAATGCTCGTATCTCTTGCATTTCTCCCTTTTGTCAGGGAATGCTCAGTAATGAGGGAGAAACTGATCGGCTGTGGTTTGGCTAAAAACAAGAGACTGATATTGGAAGGAAGGAGCAGGTGAACAGCTGGCTGTGAGCTCTTTGCTAACCCAGGAGATATATATATATATATATATATGTATATATATATATATACATACACACACATACTCTGAAGTTATACACCCAGCTTCTTCACCCTGAGACCGTGTGTATTAGAAGAGGATTTTATGCCCTGCTCCGAGGGGAGCCTCCTAAAGACAATTTGATTGGAAATTACTGTGGAAGGCCAGTGGGCGATTCATCATCCAAATGACTTATCCCTCCCCCAAAGTTTCTTTAAAGTTTCCTGTCACAGGTCATGTGCCCTGAGGAAAAGTGCTTTTTCTTTCTTCATTCCTTCACTCCTCCTCACTTGCTACTTGTGTGGGTGTCCTGGGGTCTCAGAGAAAGTGATGCTGTGCCTGGATTTGTCTCAGCTTAACTCCACTCTGATTCCAACCCGACGAGTGTGAACCTGGAATCACTTATTAAAGTCAAAAGTGTCCACTCGTGGAGAGGCTTACTGGGCACAGCAGGTGGGAGCTTTACCTTCTCCAGAGCATCTCCCAGCTGCTCCCCCTCCACAGTCATGGGGAGATGCTTAAGCAGGTGACAGGAGAATGAGGATCTCCAGGTCCTAAAGCTGTGAACCCTTGTGAACAGTCACCCTGGCCAGGGTTTGTGCCTGGGTACAGTGCCTGGCTCAGGAGAAGAGCAGAGCCTACAGAGCTTGCAGCCCTGTGGGGACTAGCTGGATTAAATCATAAAAGGTGACAGGTTTTCCTTCTGCTGTCCTCATGTGCAAAGGGACAGTAATGAGCAGTTGGATAGAAGAGACTTGTGAATTGGGAAGATGCACAACAGCTGAGAAAAGACATCAAGATCAGTGTTTTGTCCTAGGAGCACCAGCCCTTTACCTGGAAGAGAGCATGAGGGGGTAATAACTTGGTCTCTGTGCTCTGCTCTTCATTTGAACACGTAAGAAATGGCTTCACCACAGAGGGCCAAGCTCCCAGACAGATGCAAGAGGCTTGTGCAGGGGAGGTAAGTCCTGCTGCATCCTACCCTACTCCCTCTTCCCCTCTGTGGGCAGACAGGGTGGCTCGCAGTGTGACCAAGCGTAAATGATGCGGCTCTTGGAATTGGCAGGGAGGGAATTTGATTTTTTTTTTTGGTCAGGATTGCACTTGCAGTTTACAGCAGGCTGGTTTCTGCTGAGAGGCAGATGTGACTTTGCTGTGCTGCAGAGCCAGCCCCCATCCCTCCTCTGCGAGCCCTGGTGGAGTCCTGAGGCGGAAAAGCTCCGAAGGGCACACGTTTCCTGTCTCTTCCTCCTGGCAGGTTTTGTCTGCAGACACTGGCTTGAGTACCCCATAATTACATTTTCACGTTTTTTAATATAGTAACACATGGCTGGGCTTGTGGTAGGGAGCCAAGTGATGTCTTTGGGCTGTGAGGACTATAAATAACCAAAGGGATCATTTTATTTGGTTATGGAAGGAAGAAGGTCTTTCTTCAGCATTTGCTGTATAAACACAGTTTTGGAGCAAATAAAGAAGAGGTTTGTTTTTTTTTTTTTTCCTATATGTTAGGGAGATACCCATGGATTCAGCAGATTGCCTCAAAAGTGAAAAATCCTTTGCATTACATTTCTTTACACAAGGCCCTCACACTGTCAAGCTGCTCAAATTATAGCTTTGTTTTCATTTTAGTTGTGGCAATTATTGTGCTTTTGTTAAAAATACCATTCTGTGTCTATTCTAAGCTCTCAGTAGCAAGGACTGTCTTAAAATAAATGTATGTGCAGTGTCAGGCACAACAGATCTCATCTGTGCCCAAGACTTTGGGGCACAACTGCCATATATACAGCAAACAGCTGGTTTGTGTGACAAGATGCAACTTTTCAGGTCTAGAGCTTGGCACTATGAATCTTGAAATCCATGATTCCTCATTTTTTCTCCACACTGTGCTCCTTGGCACTCCTGTGTAGGCTGTATCTGATTGCACTCTGCTGTCAAACAACCTCATCACTTCATCCTCAGCACATCTTTCCTTCACTGTGGTGATGCCCCCTGGATCTGTACCCTGATTCCCACATCCAGGCAGCCCTTGGATCTGTACCCTGCTTTCCACACTCAGGCAGCCCCTGGACCTGTGTGTTGCTTTGACCAGAAGTGCTGAGCAGCAGACAGGAACAAGGCTGTGGTGCTACCCTGCCTTCAAGGGAATTCCTGACAGCAGCAGCCTGGATTTTCAGCATTTCTTCACTGGGTGGGTGGCCTTGTGTAACGCAGTGCTGGGACGCACCCTGCTCTGAGGCCTCAGCCCAGGAGCACCACGTCATGCCAGGAGTGGCTCACGGATAATTTAATGTGGAATCCCGGAACGGTTTGGGTTGGAAAGGACCAGAAAGCCCATCTCATTCCAACCTCCCCTGCCATGGGCAGGGGCAACTCCCACTATCCCAGGTTGCTCCAAGCCCCATCCATCCTGGCCTTGGACACTTCCAGGGATCCAGGGGCAGCCACAGCTTCTCTGGGCACCCTGTACCAGGGCATCTCCACTCTCACAGGGAAAAATTCCTTCCCAATATCCCATCTAACCCCACCCTCTGACAGTGTGAAATTATTCCCTCTTTTCCTGTTACTCCAGGCCATTGTCCAAGTCTCTCTCCAGCTCTCTTGGAGCCCCTGTGGGTACTGGACACAATTGGTACACAACAGATGTTGAGATTCCGCTAACTTGTGGAGTTTGCTTTAATATGAACGACTACACATGAGGCTTGAGGCAGGAACAGTTCAGCCTGCTGTGTGTAGCTTTAGTTCTGCACTGGAATAAGGCTCCCATGTCCCAGTGTCTGTGCCAAGTGCTGGATCTGCCATAAACAGTTTGCAGAACTTGAAGACAAGATCTTGAACACAAGCATCTCCTAACAGAAGAGAGATGCTTGGGTGAGTTACAAATATGTCTTTTGCATCTGCAAAGGTCACACATCAGAGAGACCTTTCTGTGCACCACGGGCCAGGATGCCTGATAGCATCTACATATTTGTTAATATGTGTGGCAAAACCATAGCTAGATGAAATGAGGGCATTTCTACCTCCTTTTTGTAAATATAAAATGGGATCAAAGCATACTCCAACACCCCAAAGGGGTGAAGAGTATTGACTACAGCCTTTCTCATTTCCTTTTGGGGAAACACACACAATCCTGCACACCACCCAACTCTGAGCATCCACAGGAGCCAGACCAGGAGGTCCCATTCCTGGTTGTGTGTGAGCTGCTACATTTCTGTAGGGAAGGTGCTGTTCCTACAATTGCATCGCTACAAAGGAACCACAGTTCCATGATTGCCCTCAATTAGTGGTGCTGCCAGATCATTCCTAATATTTTGTTTTCAATGAGCACAGCAGTGCAATGGATCTGACTGTGTGAATGTTTGGATGGGGTGCATTGACAGCAGTGGTGTCTATCAAGGGGAACAACAACTCCAGATTAAATAGCAGGGCGCTCTCTCTGTCACGATGGGGCAGTTTCAGGGAAAAAGCTCCCATTGTTTCCTCAGCCATATCGACGGGGCTGACACAAGGCCCTCTTGATTAAACGAACTGGCAGCAGAACAGCAAGTTCTTGTTAACCATACATGCCAAAAGGCCCTAACACAAACAATCCCCATTATAAATTAGGCCTTTTACAAACAATATTTCAAGAAACTACTTGTCCGTTTTCCATGCCATTATGCATTTTTAGGATGATTACATGTTTCTGCTGGATAATGGCCTTTTGCCAAAGGCAAAATGGAGTTTCAATAGGATTCATTATGAAGTGAAAAGTTTTTCTATTCCCTACCTCCTGGAAGGAAAAAGCCACTCACAGATAAAGCTCGCGATATAATTACGTTGCTTTAGATAACCAGCGATGTTGCTTCCCAAATGATAAGTACTTGTTTTTATCCTTCCTTAATCTCACTGGCCCCTTGTAGTCTTTTAATAGGAAGTGGTGGCAGCTGTGAAGGCCACTTGATCATTTGGGTCTGAGCAGAGTGCGAGGCTGCCTGGCTGATAAAAGCCAAGACAGCTCCAGCTATCAGGACAGCTATTAGAGGAGGAAGTGCTGTCTGCAAGGACAGGCCATGCCAGGCAGCTCTTCAATGCACTGCTAAATAATTATGTTCCATTACAAACCTTTCCCTTCCCCCTGTTCGTTTTACAGAGCCTGATCTCTCCTGGAATTCAGACATGTTGTTAATATCTGCAAGGGAACGTGAAATGCTCAGCTGTGGGGATGGGGATGTCAGGGTTTGATCCTGCAAAGGGCTGAATGACCACAGTAGGAGCCAAACCCTTGGATCCTGGTGCTGTGCACAGGAGTTCAGCAGTGCTCAGTGTAACAGAGGAGTTACACAACAGCTTTGCGACTGGGATCCTGACAAAGGCAGAGGTTGCCTTGGGGATTGGAAAAAAAAAATAGGGGGGGTCTTGTAGTTCAAACCCTGATGGCGGTCTCAGGAAACCTGGCTCAGTTTCCAGCCCCTCTTTCAGAGTCCTTGGTTTTGATCAGTCTCTCACTGCTCTCATTTCTTATTTGTTACATGTGAATGGAAATGATTTTTCCTTTTGGCCAACTCTTAGGATTATAGGATCTGAAGATAAAGACTCTGTCATCTGTACAGAATATCAAGATTAATAGGCTTTTGCCTGTCTTAGCTGAGCTTTTGAGATGTTACTGTACTAGATCCCATTTCTCTGATTTATGTCTCATGCAAACCACTTTTGTTTATAAAGATGCTCATCATTCCCCACTACATGCTTCCCTCATCATTACTGCAGGAATTTAACCAGGAGGGCAAACAAATAATTTGGTGACTGTGAGAACAAAAGCCCCAATTAATGAAAATTCATTTTGAGGTGGCAAAAGCTATTTATTTTACCCGTATAGCAATTATTATCAAGTTAGTGGTTCCAGGATTTCATTACTATTATTAAGAAGGCAAACCATTTAGGCTGTTATAGTCTGAGGTATTTAGGAACAATAATTAGGGCTTTTCAGCCCTGGAAAGAAGGAGGATCAGCTCATGTTCACTGGAAAGGGAGTTGGGAGTTGAGTCTCTTGCCTGTGTGACAGTGAGGAGCCTGTGATGACATCTGAGGAGTTAGATGAGGTGAAGGTGAACTGAGGCCACCTCACCCTAATTCTACTTCCCCAGCTATGAGGAGCCAGGAGAGCTGAGAGGAGGAGTAACCTGGGGGAAGGAATGTACTATCCAAACTGAGGGAAGGTGTGGGAGTTTGAGTGAGACATGGAGGAGCAGGAAACAAAAAAGATGATCCTGGGATTTAGACACTGAGCTGTGCCTTTCATGCTGCCACAGTGGTCTTGTATGAAGTGAGATGCTTTTATTGTCCTTATGTTTTTCTTTTTCTGGGTACTGAGCTTCATCTGATTGCAAGTAAGCTTAATATTCCAATGTGTGTCCATGAAAAAATATGTAAAACACAAAGTACTTTGCAATATCATGCTCTGGACATGCAATATTTTTGACCTGTAGTGATGCCTTCCTCTCCTTTCCCTGCTCAAGAGGGGAATAATTCCATCTTATACCACAGAGGAGACAGAGCCACAAAAATTAATGTGGAATTAGGGTGGTGGGTCAGGGAGCAAGGAGATTATGAGAGTTTGACAGATGATTGTATTGTGGGCATATAAGTAAATACACTACCCCAGCAATTCCCATGCTTTGTGTATTTCACTATAAAATAGAACAGGTGGTTAGGGACTGATCACACAAACAGACTGTGGATTTGAAATACATTTGTGAGAAGTTAGTTTTTAGGGGCTTTTTTACAATATAAGTGTGTCTTATATAATATGCATTTTACATAAAAAAGAAACCAAACCAAAAATTAGGGAGAGGGACTTTTTTATACTGGCAACATCCAATATATAATAGTGACAGAACAAGAGGCAATTATTTTAAACTGAAAGACAGGGGTTTAGATCAGATATCAGGAAGAAATTCTTCCCTGTGAGGCTGCTGAGGCCCTGGCACAGGGTGCCCAGAGAAGCTGTGGCTGCCCCTGGATCCCTGGAAGTGTCCAAGGCCAGGCTGGACAGGGCTTGGAGTAGCCTGGGACAGTGGAAGGTGTCCCTGTCTGTGGCAGGTGGTAGAACTGGATGCTCTTTGAGGTCCTTTCCAACCCAAACCATTCTGTGATTCTGTACAAATGTGTCTATATTAACGGCATATATTTTTATTTTGGAAAATAAAAGAGATAAAAACATATATATGTATAAAGTAACACATGCCTGGTGAGCTGGGCCTCTTGCACTATGAAATCTAGTTCTCTCATGCTGCAGGCAGACAGAGTGAGTGCAAACAGGCATTGCCAGCTCCTGCTACCTCTTGTAGGCAAGACTGAAGCACCAAGTGACAGCAGGTCACAGTCGGGGACCTACAAACTGCCAAGGAGTGCCAGGAGAGACTCAATGAGGATGTCTCCTGTATAAGTGTTACCACAGCCTTGTGCAGCCAAATCACTGAATCCTGCTCCTGGATTTATCAAACTCCACCTGGAAGTGCCAGAGTGATGGAACAAGGAGTCTGCAGGCCTGACACTGCTGTCCTGACAGGTCACACCCTGATAAAAGCAGCTGTGTACTCCCCAAAAGGCTGTTAAATGCATTAGTCATTAGGTACTTAATTATCTCTTTTCACCTGGACTCAGCTGACCTCTAATGACCAATTTTTGTTCTCAAAACAGCAGGGATGAGTTGAAACAGGCCCTGAGAAAGTCTAAGAACAAGTGACTTCTTGGCTAAGGTCATGCAGGAAGGCTGTGGCAGAAACCCCAGCCATAAAGCCAAAGTCATTCCTGACTGCTGGAGTCACACTGCAGTAGCTGCTCAGAGTACCAGGCTGCATTCACAGGGACAAGTGAAAGGGAGGAAATCCTTTCACAAGCCTGGGAACTGGGAGCTCCATTCCCTGCCCCTGGAGATGGTGGAAAGACTCATTGTCTTCTGTGAACTTGGCTTGGAGCCGCCGCGAGGCTCTCCTGCGGAGCACGTGGGGAAAGTGCAGGCTGGAAAACATCCTGAGGTAATGGGAAGAAGGAGAAGGGAGAAGTGCTGCTGCCTGGGTGGAGAAGAGCCCTTTCTGATCATCTGACATCTGCCTCTGGGCCATCACAGCTACACACTCCTGATACAGAACAAAGTGATCCACATGGAAACCCCAATGTAGGACTTGCGTGTGGAGATCCTTTCAGCGTGGGAAAAATGAAGAATGTCCAGGAGGACATTCCAGACATTTAAGTGTATAGCTACCACACTGAAAAGACTAGGTTACTCTCTCCCAATTAGTTGCTTGAGCCAGATGGCAGAAAGAAGGATATTATTAAGAAAAATAAGCTTTATTAGGGAAGGGGCAAGGAAACCTGAATAGAAAACAGATTGCTTCAAGGCAGTTGAATTCTCTGCCCATTTTGCTATCAAAATCACCCAAAGTATATTGACAAACTAAGAAAAGCTTAGAAAACCAAACAAATAATAAACCCTGATAATCATCAAGCTCTCCAAAGACCCTGTGTGCCTCAGCAAGGGAAATTCCAGTGAAAATCACTGCATTTCCAAACTGGTGGTTTCAGTGTTAATCTTCTGGAGCTGTTTTTAAACAAGGTCTGCAGCAGCTTGTGTAGCCAGCTGAGCAGATGATGTGAATAAAAGAAATGAGCCCCAGATCAAAAAAAAGTCTACAGGGTTTGGCTTTTAATTTTACCTCACCGTCTTTCACCCAGATGTGGTTGTGGGTAGGTATCAGCCAAGAAATTGCAGGTGGCATGGTTATCTTGCTATTTACTGAGTGATGATGCTGCTACCAGCTATTCAATAATAGGAAATGACTAATGATGTGGTGGAAATTATGAACCAGGATTAATAAAACTTGAAAAGGAACAGTCTGGTCTGTTTGATCCTCTGAAGAGGAAGTCTGTCTGTGTACAAGTCTTTTCCCTGAGGTGGTGTTCTTATTAGTCTGATCTGAGTATGGAGCAAAGGGAACTGAGCTTGGAAGTGGCTTAAAAAGAAGACAGTAAAAGAGGACATGAAGTATTGTTGAAAAACATCCCCGGTTGACAGGCTCCTTCCTAATGCTGCCTTGCAGGAGGGTGGGGGTAAGTCACAGGAAGGCATCTCCAGTCTGCGCCTTGCTTGCAAGTGAAAAGGAATTTCTTGGAGAGCTGCATTTGTCTCAGGTCTGATTTTGCTGTTCTTTCTCCTGCCAAATCCTCCTTGAGTCATTTTTCTTGATGAGGGACTACAGTCCTAGGCTAATTCCAGTGCTGTGAGCAGCCTGGTGAACAGGAGGTGCCACTTCCTGAGTGCCGTGGCAGTGCTGTGAGTAATTTCTTGGTGGAGAGCTGAAGGTCTTTCAGAGGGCTGGTGCAGATGCTGTGATTTGAAAGCAAAAAGGTGCCCTTAAAAATCAGACCAAGAAAGAGAAGTGGAGGGCCTAAATGGAGTAGACTCCTGAACGGATCCTAGTGGAAGAGGTTTCAGGATATATATCCTAAAATGAGTGCATAGATGTTGGACAACTGGAGTTTTCCTGGGTAAAATCACAACCAGCTGAGAAGGCACCAAGATGAAAATATCTTTGATGTGGCAAGACTGACATCTAGGACACGTGGTGGGTTCCAGGTTGTTACCACAGGAGTGGGGAAACTGGCCTCCCCTAAGTTCCCTTCCATTTCTGAGAGAAGAGACTCGGGGTTTCTTGTTTTCAAGGCAGATTATCTATTTCTTAGGTTCCTTGATGTATAAAACTCCCATGACTGCTTTGGTGAGCCACTGATCTCTTCTGCTCTTCTTGAGGCAGGTCAAAGTTGTAGCTACGGTGAAGTTCATTCAGTAGGGAACTGAGTGATGATACTGAGTGGCCTGTAATGTTGGATGATGTGTGAAGGAAATGTTGTCCTGGAATAGAAGATTCTGTGTCATTGGCTGAGATTGCAGAGATGTGAATTCAGTGTGGTTCTGTCTGGTCCAATATTTCTACCAAAAATGCTGCTGGAATTTGACAATCTTGAATATTTGTGCCCAGCACTAGTCCCTTGCTTTAGGCCTTCTTGGCTTCGGCACTGTTTGAACCTCTCATGCTCTCAGGCACATGGTGGGAATCTTTGGCTGTCCTGTACAGGCCCAGTGTGGAGTTGGGCTCCATGATCCTTGTGGGTCCCTACAGCTCAGCATATTCTGTGATTCTATGATAGTCTTCAAGTTCACCAAATTTATTAAGTTTATGTCAGTCTGTTGGATCCACTCTAGTTGCATTTAAAGCTTCAGGGTGTCTGGCACCAGCCTCATCTGGTCCATCAACCTGATGGAGCTGTCGGCACGTGGTGTTTGCAGCTAGGGCCTTACAGAGGAACAAACACTTGGTTTCATTTCAGTCAGTGAGGACGAGTCACCCCTCAGACTTTGGTGTTCAGAGTTTGCTGTTCAGACCAATGGACAGTCAGTAATGGATGTGTGAGGTGGAGCTCCAGAGGTGGTACTGGGGTAGTCTGGGAGAGGCTCTACCCTCCTCCTCTCCCATCTCTTCTGTTGTCTCTGGTTCTTTCCTCTTTGCCAGCTTTCTTTTTCTCACTCCTCTGGCTTCCTCTTAGTCTTTCAAATAACTTATGTTTTAAAGTGAAACTCAGCTATGCAACTGGTTTTATATTTATAAATTGTATTGGGCTGACCCTCTCCTTACCTCAGAGCTGGTATTTTTAAAAGCCCCGTTATTTCCCACTGTTTCAGAAGGTTAAAAGTCCAATCTCATTACAAATGCCGTGCATATGTTGTTGTTTAGTGTTATATCAGTGCATTACCTCAAACTGCACAGCCAATCATAACGCTGGTGGACTGTATCTCACGTCATCACATGGGTGGGATGGAGGCACTGATGGTCTTTAAAGACATTAAATCCTGCTCCCTGCTTTGTAATATCTCAGGATCTTCATTTTGTGCTTTTGGTATCATCAAGCACTTTCCCTCTCTGCTTGGGCAATACAAAAAAACATTCAGGACTTGAAATCCCATAATCAGCTTTGATCATGCTGCTTTTGGGAAAGCAAGGACAGATGACTTTGCCTTGGTGGAATGTTCCTCCCTGCAAATGCTTTTGAAGTCCTTTTTCTTATTATTTCCCTCTTGACTTAAAACCAGCCTACTAGATTTTTGTTACTGTTGTCTTACTCTTAAGCTGTGGCTCTTTTTCTTTGTTCTTTTTGCCTAAGAATTTACTTGACACCAAATTTTTTATCTACTATGGTGAACAGAAACCTGCCTAATACTTGATCAAATTAAATTTGCAGTGTCACCTGAACCTATTCTAATTTTAGGGTTCTCAATACTAAACCTTTAGTATCAAAAGCCTTTGCTTGTATTTGGAATGTACATGGTCTTGTCATGGTTAAGTAACAATTGTATTTAGGCCAGCATATTCAGAATATCCTGTAACTGGCCCCAGAAAGGAAGTAAATGGTCATCCTTGATTGTGGGGAGCATATTGTGACTTAGTTCAAGGCAGGAGGAATGACTGCAATGCCCTGACCCATTGCTGTTGATATTTGGCTACAGGAGATTCAAGACCAAAATGTCCACATTGGGTGAATATTACCCCAAAATGCAATGATGAAGGTGAAGCTCTCACATACACCTTTGGCTCCAATTTTTTCTGTGGTAATAATAATAATAATAATAATAATAATATCATATTGGTGTTGCTGCTTCACCCACAAAAGCAGCCTCAGCTCAGCAGTGGCTCCCTCTCTTTGTTCCCTCAGAAAGTGCCCACTCTCTGCCGAAATTGATGCTCAAGCGATTTGTTTTTCTTCTTTTTGCTCTAAGCTAGATGACTGTAATGTCCTCTGGAGTTGTAAAAGACTGTTTTTGAATCTCACAGTCACGTTTCAGTATCAGCAAATATTTTAGATATGAGTTAAGAGAGGTACCCCACTGACAGAAGAAGGCTGGCGGAGCTTGTAGTATCACATCGTAAATTCCCTCTTCTGCTCTGAAAATGTAGTAAAACATGTGGCATGGCAGATTTACAATGACAATGCTGCTGCTGTGTTAAGGCAACTATTTTATCCCTTTGTTTTAAACCGCAGTTTTTACTGTACTACACACAATGAGCCTTTCCTCTGTGCAACAATGCCTACAAGCCCCGCATTAAGTCAAATATGATCTCATGGCAGCTCTTTATCAACTCGTTACACCATTATCTCTCCGCTGCTAATAAATTTTAGGAAGGAAAATTTATATGCAAATGTTTTATTTCAGCTGTGGTTATACTTGGCTTATCATGAGCCTGGTAGTGCCCCCACCCACTGACATCATGCTTGGAAAAGTTCCGTTCAATAGGTCTTTTACAGTTTTAGTGCAAAGTTACATTCCCAAGCCTGACTACACACATGTGATGGGCTTCCCAGCTACCTATAGCCTGACCCTGCAGGTGAAGCAGGTGGACAGGGTCCTGCTGGCCAGGGCAGCTGTAGTAACTCAGGTTGGGTTTTGCTTCTCACTGCCTTTCCTGGTTTTTGGGTTCTGGCCTCAAAATGGCCAGTTGTGATTGCAACCTTTTATTACTCAAACTTGAGGCTTCTTCCCTCCTCCACTGCTAGGTTGTCATTGAGATGAATGAAAATTAACTGTCTTTAAAATTTTCCGACTCTTGTCAAGATAATAAAATGCATTTCCTTTTAAGGAAACTCCCTAACTATTTAAGGAGATAACCCAAAATTGTTATGTTTTACTTTAATCTTTTTATATGTGTTGATGTGAATGCCTCAGTACAATGGCAAGGATAAAATTTAGGAGGTTTATGCCTCCCTGCTTCCCAAAGACACAGGGGAATAAGCTGATCTTGTGGCTCTTGCTTTTACTGTTGTCTCCAGGTATTTTTGCTTCATCGTCCAAACTGTACTTATGAAATTGTACAACTGCTTCCTTTCCATGTTTGCAGCTGTACTGGGAACATTCAGATAACTCCCAAAGACTAGAAGATTGCTAAAGCAAAGCCAACCTTATCTTATTGCTTTTCTACTCTGTCACTGGGCAGGCTGCTGACTGAAAGAACAGGAAAGGAGTTTGTAGGTACTCACCTCAGAGGCTGTGATCATTGTAATCCATAAATAAAGAATATCCTGAATATTCATGGGAAGAGAACAGGGGAGGAAGCAGCAACTGGAAGAGTGAATAAAAATTAACTACACAGATTGGCATTTTCAAAAATTCTTATTAGATTAGAAATATGTGTCCCAGACTTGTGATTGTCATTCATATCTACTTGGGAACCTCACCACAAGGGCTGAAGGGGATCAGCTTGGATAGGTGGAAGAAGAACATAAAACCTGACATTCACTTGCCTGGTAAGGAGAGCTTTCCACCCAGGAGCAGAGACATCCCTCAGTGGTTGCAGGATTTGCTGTGTCACTGAATCCATCTGCTGCACAACTGTTGGGATTATGGCACTTCAGACACACAGGGGCAGAAATGCCATTCCTTTGACGAGCGCTTACTCAGCAGATTAAAAGTCACAAAACCAAAAGGCATCAAGGACCTGGAGCCCTGGGTCTGGAGTACACAAAAGCATTGCAACTACAAGTGCTTCTAAATCTTGGCTGGTTTCTCCCTAACACTGAGACACCAGTGGAAAGAAGCAGCTACAACGTGTCCAAAGGTCAGGGAAAGCCTAACTCTATGTTTGAAGTAATTCATAGAAGAACAGCAATGAAAATCAAAGGAAGAAATGAAATGGCTTCCACTGTTACTCCAGGTCACCAGGAGAGGCTCAACCAAACAGTGATTTAACATTAACATGTATCAGCACATATGGACAATTCCAATCAAGCCAGGAACTGTTTTTTCTGCGGCCATGAGGAAAGTTAACTATTGTAACCCAAGTCATCTGGCTTTTTTTTCCAAGGAGCAGAATTTCCTTTCTTCTTCTGGAGAAGTTTTCATTTTGTGAGGGAGTATGTTTATGATACATTCCCACATCAGAAATGGTGACATCAGTGATTCCTTTTGCAATTTCCCATCGGTACCCTGGGGACAGGGCTGGCCTTCCTTTGTCAGTGTGTGCTGAAATCTGGGGACAGCAGGTGCAGTAACACACCAAGTGCAACTGCTCTCACCAGGCTTTAAAGCCAGGGAAAGTACAGGAGTTACCTCAATGCACAACCTGTTCCAGGGTCTGCTTACTCTTAATTTCATGAAGCGTAGCAACAATGTTGTAGTCTGGCAATGACTCTGTTGCAATAGCCATTGTAATAGAAGAAACCTTGATGTTCAAACCCAAACTAAGCAGGAATTGAGGTATTTTAAAGTGTGCAGCCTGCAAGTCATTCCTGTGGATTCACTAGTTGGGTGCAAATTATCTCATCTCCTACTCCTTGCTGCTCCTTCTTTCTTTTCAGGTTCTGGGGCTGCCAGATTAACTCTTTCCCAGACTTTGGGCTCTGCAGCTCTAGCAGGTCTAATCCTCTTCCTTCTCTCCCTTGAGGCAGGAGATGGAAAGAATCCATCTTCCAAGATCTGCATGTGTTTGCCATGCTCTGTGTAACTCCCTGTGCTGGTGAACCTGCTACAGGTGGTCCGGGCATGTGGGCTGTCTGTAGTTTTATTTCTAAGGGCATGAGCTGTCTGGCAAGTGAAAAATTGGCTTTTCACTGAGTTACACTAAATATGACTCTTATCTTCTTTTTCTTTTTCTTTCCTGGATGTGTGGGGGATGTCCCTGTCAGGATAAGACACACTTCACATGATGCCTGGAGATTTAAAAGCACTGTGAAAAGAGATTGGGCTTGCTTAGGATTTAATGAACAACTTGTTGAGCTCATTTGGCTCTCCATGATTTAGCAAACTGATAAGTGATTAAGGATAATTTTCCAGTTAGCTTGCTGCTACTCTTTAAAGTGTCTGATGAACATCAGCAGCTGAGCTGATTGATATCTAATCATCTAGTTTGGCACTGCTAATTGCTTGTTTAGCCATCAAGCTCCCTGTTTGTTAGATTTTCAGGTGGTCATCAGAAACAGTCTTCTGATCACTCGGTCATGACTTAGATGTCATGAGATCAATCAGCTGTTAATGAATTTTCAAACCCAATCTGTAGAAAGTAATTTACATCCCCAAGCAAGGACTAGAATCCAAATGAATTTTAGACTATTACGTGGCTTTCCCATGGAGACACACCTCACCAGAGGGCCTTTAAAGGTTTGTTACCAAGATGGTTGGAGCTAATCCTGCTGAGGTGGAGGGTGGGAAGCATGTGTGTGTATTTCTGTATCCCCACATACCATATGTTTCTCTTCTGTGCAGTCAGGAAGCAGATTTGTCCTCCTGCCATGTATATTCATCAGGTGTTATCTGACCTTGGGTCCTACTTAAGGAAACATCTAACTGAGGTTGATGGAAGACTTGCCCAAGTAATGACATCATTAACAGGACTTGTGATAAAAGTGGAGTGTCACCCACAGTGACTGCATGGAGCATTGCATGATAGCTGGGATGTCTGTAAAATCTGTACAAAATTAACCACAGCTGCACAATAGGTGATTAAACTAGTTTTCTCATGCTGTAACTCAGCCCTCTTTAATACTCATTTAAGAATTCTTTCTTTTATATGATTGTAATATGCATGAGCCCATTCCTTTCCACCCTCCCTATTACTCTACAGCAATGCCTTATTTAATACCCTGCTCTTATTTTTATTGCATCTAGCAGTCAATCTCCTCTCCTCAGCCTCTGTCCTGGGTAGCTTAGCCAAGAAAGGGGGAACTTCTTGGTGGGAAAAGTGATGGAAAAGGAACAAAACCACTCCAGACTTGCTGAACTAGTCTCACAGCAGAAGTAGCTTTCCCAGAGAAAGATTGGCACAAGCAGGTTCCCTTCTGTATGATTTTTCTTTGCACCTCTGAACCTGCTTATGTGGCGCCCTTGTAGAACAGGATTATGTCACTTCTTCAGTCTCCTCAGGTCCTTTTGTGGGATAAGAGGAAATTTTTACCAAGGCTTTGTGATGCTGGTCTCTAACTTTTGTAAAACCTGGGAAATCTGAGAGATGCGATTTTCTTGCATATGCCCTTTGATCTGGTAACCCCTTCAGGAGCTCTTCCTGAAAGAGAGGAGAAATTGTTAGATCTACTTTAGGTAAAATCCTGATGGAGTTCATCTCAAGTGAACTGACCATGCTGGCTGAGAGCTCAGGATCTGTTTCCTACAGAGTGAGAAATGTCCTGTAAAAAGGGGCCATAAACAAAACATGTTTTCAAAGATATTGGATGCAGTCCATCAATATTGCCAGAGCATAACATTGGAAGCTCGTGAATTTGTCACCACAAGCACAAAACCAGAGCATTTGGGGTTTTTTTCCCATCAGTGAACAGTCTGAGGTCCCTGGGAGTGGTTCTCAATTTTGATCTGAGAAATGCGAGAATTTCACTGTGTGATTCCTGAGTTGAGCTCAAAACTGCCTACAAGAGAACCATTTCAATCAAGATGTTATTCCATCTTGAATTAAACACTTTAAATTAGAAAGATCTTAACATATCCCAAAGGTGCATTGGTTGACTGTAGGCAGGTACTGAAAGGTAAAATCTACCTTTTGCTTTTTAACCTTTGGGATTAATATTTTAAGTTTTTCTTCACTACTGTAAGGATTAGAGACCTCTTTTAATTTTTAATGAGCTTGAAATTTTTATATAATAACAAATTGTTGGGACATGGGACTTTGAACAACATATTTAATTAAAAAAAAGACAGCACGAAAATAGTTGGAAGGACGGATATGGCCGGGTTACTTCATCTTTCCAGTAGCAGAAGGTAATAAGTGAGTTATATTGTTTTTACTAGCATGGAAAATAAATTCAGCCCCATCAAAGAGACTCCTATCTAGTGAAATGAAACAGATTTAAAACAGATTTATCCATTAAAACATTGAGCTAAGCTTCCCTTGGTCCCTACTGAGCAGAAGACGCCTGTCCCATCCACCTCTAATCTGAGAAGCTCATCGTGTCTCCCAGACCTATTTGCAGAGAGACACTTGTGGGAGATGAAACCTTGGCATGGGAGGCTGCTTGTCTCCGAGGGCTGTTGGAAGGGGAGCAGGATTCCTTGTCTGCCTCGATCCACCCACGCAAACAGGAAGGAGGCTGTGCCAGATGATAAGTCCAATTTACCATCCAGAGTAAGTAGATGCCAGAGAGGATTGTTTTTGTTTCCACGGGATTTCTAATTAAGGGACATGCTTTAACTGTGTTTTCAATGGCTGAACATCCAAATGACAGTTTGATATGAGCAATTTGTCTGGCAGGATAGATAAATTCATACCAAAGCTAAAGGATTTTCCATTTAAAATGGGTACACATCCTTAGCTGTGAATCGGATCAAACATTCCTGTAACTAAAGAATCCCCTTTATGTAACAACTGCTTTTTAACCTTCATTCTTTGCACTTTTAATGATCAAAGTCTCTCCTGATTTGTCCCCAGTCATTGACTCTTCCAAGTTCTTGGTGTTTTTTTCAGAACTCTCAATCTTGTTCCAGTTTGATGAATGAAGGGAAATGTCTATTCCCATTTCTCCTGTCCCACCCACCCTAATGAGCAGTAGCATTGTCTGACTGAGTCCTGGGGGAATTTGCCGCCTGCACAGTGGCTGGGCTGGGCTATTGCAGCTGGATTTCTTCTGATCTTTGTTTTCTAGAGATGTGATCCAGTGTCTTGAGAGCAGGTAGAGAGGAAAGGTGCTGGTGTCTTTCTGTCCTGGAAAGATCAGTGCAGCACAATTAGGCCATTGGCTGCCAGGTGTTTCATAGAAATATAGAATCCCAGACTAGTTTGGGTTGGAAGAAACCTTAAAGAGCATCCAGTTCCACCTCCTGCCATGAGCAGGGACACCTTCCACTATCCCAGGTTGTTTCAAACCCCAGCCTAGCCTGGAACACTTGCAGGGATCCAGGGGCAGCCACAGCTTCTTTGGGCAGCCTGTGCCAAGGCCTCTCTACACTCACAGCCAAGAATTTATTCCTAAAATCTAATCTAAACCTACTCTTTGACAGTTTGAAGCCATTTCCCCTTGTCCTGTCACTTCATGCTCTTGTAAATAGTTTCTGTAGTAGTTTCTGGAATACTGGAAGTCCATCCAATTGAGAAAGGTGTTGCTTTGGTTGGGGACACGTTGCCTTTTATCACGTTCACAGAAATAGATCAAAGACACATTCATGATACCCGTGGCCAGCAGAGGTGATGTGGGCAAATATTAAGTGGATTTGTTCCTGTAGGAGTCCTAGTTTGAAACTCTCCTGATAACTTTGCCAGGTTCAGCTAGAAAGGCATTGACATTTAGTGCTGGTTAATGAGAACTGTAAGCTTTGAAGGTTACAGAATTGCATGTTCTCCCTTCCCCCCATCATCACATGGCACCATTCAAAATATGTCTGAGCAGAGAATACAGTTATTTTTGGTACTGGCCCAGAAACTTATCAGGTGAAGTGCAATTAATGAATTAAGTGCCTTAAAATATCTGCCCAGAAGCAGCAGGTACTCTTTTGGTGACTGAGGACAGGAATTCCATTCAGAAGAACAGTAAAAAGCTTTTCTTACATCATTTCTTCACAATGTATTTGTCCTGCTGCTTCCAAGGATGTTGTATTTTTGCTACACCAATACAAATCTGCCTTACTTCGGCAAATCACGAGACTGGAAGATCTCAGTCTGTGTGTGCCCAGTGGGGATTCACTGAAATCCTGGCAGGGTTTGCCTGCCCCAAACATAACTGCAGTCCAGAGTGCTGGGAGGGGGATGCACAGAATCATGGAATATCCTGAGCTGGAAGGGGACCCACAAGGATCATCCAGTCCAACTCCTGGCCCTGCACAGGACACCCCAAAAATCCCATCCTGTGCCTGAGTGGGATGTCCAAACACTCTTGGAGCTCTGGCAGTGTCAGGGCCCTGCCCATTCCCTGGGGAGCCTGGGCAGTGCCCAGCACCTCTGGGGGAAATACCTTTCCTAACATCCAACCTAAAGCTCCCCTGGCACAGCTCCAGCTGTTCCCTCAGGTTCTGTCACTGTCACAGAGAGCAGAGATTGGAGCTCCCCCTCCACTGTCCCTTGTGAGGAAGCTGCACAAGCTGAAGCCTCCCCTCAGATGTAGGTTGGCTTTAGAACTTGTTCCTTTTGTACTCTTTTTTCCTGTGTCATCAAATGCCAGAAAATGTAGAGGAGGAATCGATGAATTAAATTCAGAGGAGACCAGGACTAGCACAAAGATTGGGGAAAGGGAAATGGGAGCAAGGAGTTTTCCAAGGTTATGCCTGAAGAAACAGTGTGAGGAAACTGCACAGGACTTACAGAGGGATAGAGAATAATGAGTCAAGGGAAACTCAGAGTGGGTATAAAAATGGGATAGAGCCAGCTGTCTGGGAAAGGACAGACAGAGCTTGAGCCAGAAAATTGGGTGGGGTTAATAAAATCAGGAATGTATGGGACAGAAACAATCATCTGTGGTGGTAGAGAAGAGGAGGAGGAGGAAGCAGGGACAGTGAAACACTCTTTGTGGAGAGGGACATTTATAGGACAAGGAGTGGGGACTCACTGGCCAGGCAAAAGGAGACAGAGTTATAAAGAGAAATGTGGGTGTGAAAATGGGAACTCGAGTGAGTTGACTCTGAGAGGAGACCAGCACTGTCGTGAAAGCTACAGGTGGCTCTCCAACAAGATTGAATGGAGTCAGAATTTGGGACAACCCGGGGCAGATCCATGGCCATTTGTCCCCATGCTGGAATGAGACCTGGAGTCAGGGGCACACCATCCCCCCGAATCTGAGTTCCCTCCACCTCTGCTGTCCATAAAGAGCATGTCTAATGCCAGCGGACAAAAAATATGGACTGAGCATAGAAAGAAGGGGTGTTCATCATGGCCTGTGCTCTGGGGGCTCAAGGCAGCGGCAGCTTGACCTGTGCATTTTCTGATAGTGTGGAATGATTGAATTTACAACTGTACTAACATCCTCCGAATGCAGTCTCAGGGAATAACACAGAGCAGTGGGTTAAGGAGACAGGGAAGGGTTATGCTGTGCAGAAGGGAACAGCTTTAGCAGATAAGTAATTAGAGATAAAGCTGGAGAGCACAGGGCTGATAGGCCATGGCTGAAATACCCACATCTATTAGTAAAGCCAAGAGGCCAGGACTGTCTCTGTGCTCTTATTTTCTATAGTACAGATGTTTGATAATCCCAAAAGAGGTCAGTGCGCCAGGGCTGGGCACTCAGCACTGTTAGAGGAACATGGTGTTTTCATTATGGAGCCTACAGTTCAAATAGAGGAGGCAGACAGAGTGGGAGAGGAGCAGGAGCACTGAGAGGTAAAGCAGGTGGCCACAGCAGCAGAACTGATTCCTGAACTTCTGAATCCCAGTGCACTGGTGTGTCTGTTAAATTGTGCTGCTGTTTGTGTTCGTACCAAAGCCAAAAGGATGTCTGAGTAAATGCTCAAGGCTAAAAGCAAGATGGGATTTCTGCCCTAGAAACCAGAATTCAAAATGGGCTGATTTTGCTTTTTAAAGCAAAAAGCAAATGGGTCAGTTCCTGTTCTGAATGGTCCTGCTGCCACACCAGCACACATTGAATGCTCTGAATGGGAAGAGAAATCCAACTAAAATGGGTCTACAGCCCTCAGTCCTGGTGGGAGATGCAAATGCACTGAAATCTGTTTATTTTGGCTGGGAAATACACTGGTTTCAGCATGTCCACAGCACCCAGAAATGTCCTCAACACTTTGCACAACAAATAAATTAAGTTGTTACTTACTTGTTCTGAGGATTTATGCAATGAAGTGTTAGTCCTACAGAAGGAAAGTTAGGGCAGCAAGAAGAGAACCATGGAATCACAGAGTTTTTTGGCTTAGAAGGGACCTTAAAATCCATCTCCTTCCAACCCCCTGCCATGGGCAGGAACACCTTCCACTAGACTAGGCAGAAGCTTTTATTGCAGAGGCCATGAAGGCAGCAACACCACAGAACACACCAGCAGTCAAATTTCACACCAGGTTTAAGCAAGAATTCATAGAAACCTCAATTCCTCTTCCCTCCTATCAAAAATAGCTGGAAGATATACATTTCAAAATTTGATTCTAGGATTATGCTGGTCATTTAAAAATAATGAAAGTTTAAAAATGAATTTAAGTGCTTAGTTGCCTTTCCAGACAGTGATGTTTGACTGACAGCAATAAACCCATCGGAGGAAGCAAATCTGGGTAGTTTTGTCATAACTGAATGAATATGACAATATATGTATATAGTTGGGTTTATTCAGGACATCCTGCTGCTAAGATCAGTCCACAACATGGTCAAATTTCATGAAGGCAACATCTATTGATACTCAATGATACATTTATTTAAGATTTCCTCTCGGTTCACTGATGTAAATGTATTGTTCATTTTTCACATACCAAGCACTGTTGTTTAGTCTCAAGGGAATTCTTGTTACAAATTTAACAACTGTGACATATTAAAAAGCACATTTAAGGAAGAAATTAAGCGTTGAGAGGATGTGACCAGATGTTTCCATGGTGTTTTGCCAAAATGTCACTTCAATGCCAGGGCAATTTTCATCAGTGTTGCTCTTTCGGGACTCATCTTGCCCACCAAAAAAGTAAAACAAATCTTGTCCACATCAGTAGCAGGCAGGCCTTCAATGCACTTGCCAGAAAATAATTTCCAAAGTTTTATTTTAATTTTGGAAGCTCCTTTCTGCTCCCTGAATGGTGATGCACATGCTCTGTGTGTTGCACAGCTGATGGATGAGGAGGAAGTCGATGGCTCAGAGTGTGTAAGCAAAAATGTCCAAATGAAATGCCTCATGTAGGCACCTGCATCTCTAATTAACAACTGGCTCATAATGTAAGGAACTGATTTTCAGGAAGTTCTTTGTTCTTTGAAAGTCAGGCCCCAAAGTGGGCAATGAAAAATTGAAACCTGAAACATCGATGATTACTTCAGGGAAACTCGAGCCTGATGTCAAAGCAAACTGTGAATGTGCATGTGCAAGTCTGGGGAATGCTGTCTGTGCTGGTTTTTCTATAATTCTTACTGCTTTTGTGAAGTTACTGAAGTGAGATTGGTGTAAGAAGCTGTTTCTCATGAATTATTTTCTATGAAGTTTTTTGGGAAAAGCTGAAGTAGTGATAGAATTCATTCCTGGGAGATATATCCCCCAAATTTAGTCTGTGTTTAAAGCTGGGTGTTTTAACACAGAATAAGTTTTCTAGATCTCTTTTTCTACCTGTGTGGAAAACACCACAGTCTAAAAGCTCCATGTGTGATTTTCTCCTCCCTGAGCTCTGGTGCTCCATGGAGGAGGGTGAGCTGGGTCTCCACCTGAGCACCATCTTCTCATCACCTTCCTCCAGCTCCCTGCTCCAGGGGTCACACTTGCTCTGATGCTCAGGCATGAGCAACATCGAGGGCTGTTTTCTGGTTAGGATGGCTTGAACCTGCAGGCTTAGCTCAGGCTGGGACTGATGGCCTTGGGCTGAGCTCCTGGGCAGGGGTGTGGAAGGAAACCCAGTGGCGGCCCTGAGTGCCCTCAGGGCCCTGACACAGAGTCATGATGCTGATGCAGATCTAGGGGGCAATTTGGGAAACAAAGTGATGCTGTGGACCTTACACAGGTGACTCACTCTGAGATGGTTCAGATAGTGAAGTGCAAACCAGCAGCCTAAGGGAGCTGAGCTCGGTGACTTTTTCCTCTCCCACAAGCAGGACTGGGTGCTCTCCCTTCCACAGCAGATTTTGTTCATTTAATTATCCTGCAAGGCTGTGATCTATATGTCCAAGAAAATCCAATTTCTTTCATTTTTGTCTTGATGCCATTAATTGCTTCAGTTGTAATTAAAAACCAAAAGTGTAAGAAGCACATTCCTGAGAATTGCTATTGCCAGAGTCTCTCCGTTTTTTTCTGTTTTCCCCTGAGAAGAGCCTGGTCCTGCCACTCGCTGGAATGTGTTTATCAAACGCTGGATTCATATGGATCAGTTGTGCAGAGGACTGGGATGCCTGAGGGAAGGACAGCAGCTCCTTGGGGCAGCTCAAGGGCACTCTTGTGATTTGGATGTACTTATTTAGCTGTAGCTCATTATGGGGACATTACCTCCCTTGCCTGGGCAGCAGCTGTACATTAAAATGTATAGGATGTTACCAAAGGAAGTGCTTGGCAAAACTTGTTTTCAGCTTCCCCTGACAAACAACAAATTCTCTCAACAATGGTTGGTTCTGGCTGTGAGTCACTAATGTCCTTAGTAGGATGTGCTCTCTCTGCACGGGGCAGACCACAACCAGCTAAATTAAACCAAGACAGGGTAACCTTTGTGGTTGAGGGGCACCGTGGAGAATTCCCAGATGGTTTCCTGAAATATGGATATTATACACCACTGCTGGTCTGCGTGAGAGCTCTGCAGGAGCTCCCTGAATCTGGGCAGGACAGATTCTCCAGTGCTACAATTTCTGTGGCTCTTTGGTATCTGTACAGATAATCTGATTTATGCCAGTTGAAAGCTCCTCTTTAGAAGTAGGCCCTGGTTTCAAATGTTAATGAAAAGGTGATTTGGATGGGGTCCTGAGTAATTATGATCAAGTGAGTGGCATCCCTGCCCATGACAGGGGTTTGGAACTAGATGATCTTTAATGTTCCTTCCAACACAAACCAGTCTATGGTGATTCTATGATTTAGTAATTTCTAGTAATTCTTATAGTTTGAGGTATCTGCCATGGAATTCAAAGGGGACTGTGAACATCCTGTGGTTATCTGGAGAGAAAATTTAATCTTTGTATCTGATAAGCCTTTTATGAAACTTTGATTTCCACTTTTGAGCTAACCTAGTGCTCAGGAGCTTTTATATATGGCCCAAACTGTAGAATAAGTTCTTTATGCTACTTCCAAGGAGAAAGTATGGTAAGGATGAGGAATCATGATGGGTTCAGAGCAATCCACAGAAGAGTTCTGCATCTTGGAGAAGTGAACCTTCATTCCTGGGTGATGCAGTAACAGCTTAGCCTGTACAGCCAATTTCACAAAAATATTTATTTCAGTGAAATTAATTCCAGCTCACTTTTAGTTCCTTCTTTTAGTATTTTTCCTCATTCCTTCATTTGGCTGGTGATGAGGTGAGAGCTGCAGCGATGGCATGTAGAAACTCCTCTTTGCAATAACATCACTCTAACAGTGCTGTAATGAGGAGCTCCATAAGGCTCTGTGCAGCCATAGGCACTGACCCACCAGCACTGGGATGTCGAAATCCAACTGGGAACGGCTTCACATCTGCCTGGTAAGGTAACAAAGCAATATTAACATTTTCATAAAATGTTCTGAAGTCAGTTTGGCTTGGCTGGCCGAGCAGATACTCAAGCCAAGGAGACTGTCCTGAGCGTGGTGTCAGCAGAGAAGCAATGCAGAGTAGTAAGTGAAGTTGCAGGATCTTCAGAGACATTTTAATAAGGCAGTTAAAGTGACAGAGCTTTGAAAAATCCCTTGTTTTTCTGCCTGTGCCTACATGAAAAAGGTGTGAGAAAACCCTGCACACACCACTCTACAGTGCAGGGACATTCTGAGGTCTTCATCCTGATGCCCCGTAGAAATTCATAGGAAGTTCAACCTTTATTTGGTATTTTTCCTGAAGTTCACCCCAACTCTCCAATGTTTAGAGAAAGGTGCTGGTTGAGTACTGTGAGATGGTCACTGTGAGCGTTGAAAGAGGAGGTGAAGAGTGTACTTGACTGCAAAGTGTGCATCACAAAAAGGTCCCAGTGCTGGTTTGTAATCAAGCAGTGAAAGAAATAACATGAACTGATAGGTGGGAACATGACTAGGATCGTTTCTGAACAGGACAATGTAAGCAAATAGCAACAGTGAGTAATTAAGCATTGCTGCATTTTACTAAGGGATGCCTTGAATGCTTCATCCCTGAAAGCCTAAATAGCTGTGCAGGGAGGATACTGTAATTCAGCCACAGTTTAGCGGGGTCAGTGCAGGAATTAAAGGTTGAAATCCTGTTGCCATTGGGACAGAATTTAATTAGAGTGGCTATAACCACCCTGCCATGCTGATACTTTTTACTCCACCTGGGCTTGCCAGACTGCAGCTGTCAGTGTCCTTGATAACTCTCTGTTTATGCCTGGACAGATTTTTATTTGCATTCTAGTTTGGGAATTGGTTGTTCTTTGTATCTGTACTTGCATTTACATGTGAACAAGTATATTTGTTCTTCATAGCCTTTGTTCTCCTATTTTTAAAAGGCTTACTCATCCCCTCAAAGATTAGCATCAGTACCATCTGATTTAGGTGACAGTTCTCACCCCATGAGCAGCAAGAAATTGAAATGAACTGTTTCTGGAATGAGCCATTGTTGATCGAAGCTGTCCAACAAGTACTTGAATAACAAATATCTCTTACCAAACCAATGTTGGTTCATGAACAGAGAAACAGAATGAAATTCACTGCATTGCTTGTTTGCAAAACACAGTTCAGCCCTTTCTTTGCCAAAGCTGAGCTGTCAGGAACTAGATCCTTAACTGCTATAAACCAGCTTAAGTCAATGACTTGGGTGCCCGTGACAATTTACATTAAGTGATCATCCAGCCTCAAAGTGCAGCAGGACAGCAGTGTGAAAAAAGCAAATGATGGAGAATGGCAGCAAAACATTTCAGAATAGCCAGAGACATTTCTGGGATAAATTGCAAGTTTGGTCTGGGTTTTTTTTTTTCGCAAAGATAAGGTTTAGGAGGGGGGTGGGGGGTGGTGTAGGGTGGTGTTGTTGTCTCTCATCACCTGTTTCTCTTAGTGCTTGCAAAGGTCAAATCTGAAGCCAAATTTGTAAGAAGGAATAATATTAGCACATGTGATGCAGGTGTGCAGGTGGGGGGATGGACAACCTTCAGGACAGAAGCTCTTCCTCTTGACAAGGTTTTTCCCCCAGAGGGTGGCTGGGCACTGCCCAGGCTCCCCAGGGAATGGTCACAGCACCAAACTTGCCAGAGCTCCGGGAGCATTTGGACAATGCCTCAGACACAGGGTGGGATTCTTGGGGATGGTCCTGTGCAGGGCCAGGGGTTGGGCTGGATAATCCAAGGGATGTGTGTCCCTTCCAGCTGAGAGTATTCTGTGATTAATTTTTGCTCTTCTTTGTACCAATTAGTTCAATAAAGATTAGCACTTGCAGCTAGAAAAATTGCTGTGCTCATGTTGCTGGGTCATCACTGTTACAGGAACACTGTCTGACCAAGCGCATCATATTTTCCACTGCAGTTGAGTTTATGGGCTCAGCTGGGCAACTGGCTCGAGTATAAAAACCCCAGAAATTTCAAATGTTAGAAATGGAATCATTTACTTGATCTTCTCTTCTGTGGTTTGGTCATGAGACAGTTTTACAAGGAGGCATCATGCCCAGGACGCAGGAACACTGAGATGCTAAATTTTATCACACCAAGGGAGCACTGTGTAGTATTCTGCACCTGTAATGTTTGTCATGTTTCTCTTTGCATAAACTTTATGGGAAAATTTTGCCATCTCGAGCTCAAAACAGATCTGAAATGAGCCAAGCTGGGATTGGCTGCTGCATGCACTGATGGGTGTTGAAGTGCAAAACCAAACAACTGTGTAAGGAGGATTCAGTCATCCAAAACACAGAATCACAGAATCATTTAGGTTGGAAAAGACCTATAAGATAATCAAGTCTAATCATAAACAAAACAATCTTAGGAGTAAAACAACTAAAATTTTTATTGATTTAAAAGTGAAAATGGATCTCTGGGTGTGAGAGGTGTGAGGGTGTAAAACCTGAATGGGTCATCTGTGGATTCAATTGGGCTGGAGAGGAATCTTAATGGAGGAGTTCCCCTCCTGCCAGAAGGGCAAAAAACAGCCTTCAGCACTAAGCAACTTTCCATTAACATTTTTAAAGCTAATTTGCTATCATTTAGCACATTCATTTAGCTACATTCATGGCACTTGGAAACAGGAATTAAATAAGGCCCATAATTAAGGGTTATTAGCATTATTTACTGCCGGTGTTGTAGTGTTTAGAGGCCCTTCTCAGGCTGCTCTTTGCTCTAACTTCTACAAATACATCAGAAGAGGCAGTTCTCAAAAATATTTCCATTTAGAAACTGGTAGCATTAACAGAAACACCCCCAAAAGCAAAGCAAGGTCTCCTTTTTAATGCATAGATGACATCAGCTATGCCAGCGACTTCACTTTTTGCTCACTTACTACTCTCATTTCATGGATGAAAAAAATGTAGGTATGGGATTTTTAAATTACTTGTGCAGCAGATGATGCCAGTGGGAATGTTTTGAAAGAATCTGTAAAATCGTGTAAATGCTAGGGCAGATGATGCCTACTTTAATCTTTAGTGCCTTGGTGAATCCTGTAGTTGTTATCTCATCCCACGTGCAGGAGGCATGTCTAATAAACTTCTGTGGAAAACAGGAAAAACTTGGAAACTGGTTGTAGAGTTTTAAGCCATCTGAAAACCAGAATATTAGTGAATAGCTTCTCTGGCATGCTGTTAAATTTCAGGAGTCCTTCAACGTCTGTAATTGGGAATAACCCGCCTCACTCCAACCAAGCTACAGCAGTTGAAGATTTGGCCCACGAGATGCATCCCAAAAGGAATTCTTTGTCTCCATTAGCATTTCAACACACACTCACTACGGAGATCTCACTGGGGGCAAAGCATTAAAACCCTTTCAGAAGTGGTTTAGTTGGCTAATTAGACAATAAGCATAAACCTGATGCATCCAGCTGTACAAATAAAACGTGACTTTAAAGTTTAATGTCCTGAGCACAGAGTAGTCGTGAACTTGGAGCCAAGAGGGGCTGAGAGGAAGGTGGCTGGCTTTCAGCTCGGTAGTGGTGTGTCTGAAGGCTGAAACCTTTGGAGAACTCAAAGAGAGTTTATTTTAAGTGTAACTAAAAGGAACTAAGTACCAGTTACCACAAATAGGGTGATCTTTATCTTCCTTTGTTGGCTTGTGCTGAGGGAAAAAGAATCTTAAAAGACTTCTGGCAGCCGCAGGCTTCCCGAAGAGGAGATCACCCTCACATTGCTGACATGTCTCTCATTTTTTGGGTGCTACCTTAGCGCTGAAGGAAATTAAGAGGTCATTTTAATGCCCCCTTACGCCCTTGGCTCCTGGGTAGGTGTGATCAAGTAGCTAAACACATAACTGACATTTCTCCCCTCCGTCCAGGAATTGTGGAAGGAAAATCAGGCTGCTCTTGCGCAGTTTTCCACTTTGGATATCTGGGAGCGGCACCTGTAAGCGCTCACTTTGAGGGATGGTTAATGTGCTAATTACCCAGGACCCAAAAATGCAAGCTGTAAACAAATGAGGACTGTATTTATAATCAATCAATTTTATGACCTTCTGATGGTGATGATATCAGTGGAGTTTACATTGAGAGCCCTTTTACTCCTCCAGGGCAGCTGTGCCCTTGTGTTTTAGTTACAGCTCGAAGAAGATTTTGCTAATTTACTTTATGGTAGGCGTACTTAAGAAAAATATTACCTTCCCTAAACAGCTGAGCCTGTTACCAAGTCTCATTTTTAAATAATGAAAACACATGGACTGTCAGTACCTTCAGGGTGTATTGTCAGGTGACGAGCTGTTTTCCAAACATCCACGGCAGAAAGTAATGACTTCAGAGCAAAATATTGTTCTCATTGGTATAAGTTGCTGTGAGACAAATCCCACACCCTCTGATGTCAATGGAAAGGCTCCATTTGACTTCAAAGAAGGCTGGATCAGGCCCTAAAAGAAATGTTGCCATCATAAAACACCCAAAATGCTTTATGGTTTTTATACATTTTTAAAATGCTCTGCTCGCTGGTGATCTTCCGTGCAGTTTACCTGGCTATGTGTAACATGTAATTTCTGTGTTTGCTTTGCAGAGGATTTATGAGAGAAGAATGTCCATAAAGCCTGATTTGTGAAGTGTTAAAATGATGTCCTGGAAAGCCACACAATGCCAAGGTATACAAGATGCCCTGTAATACCTCAGCCCCAGGAAGGCTCTCCAACTTTTCTGATGTTACTAAGTTCTCACAAAGAAAAACAATGTTGTTTAACTGTAGACAGATGTGTTAAAAATAGTTTGATTTTGTGCCCCTGTTCTTTTATTGGAAGTGCTAGCTTTTTAGTAAAAATTCAGGTCAGATTTCAAGGACAGAACTACTTCCTGCATTTCCCAGAGCTTTGCTGGGGTGGTTGCTGGTTTGAGCAACTTACAAAAAAGGGGCAGGATTGGGGTACATTGTGTCCCCTTAAGCTGGAAGCGCAGAGATAAACTCCAAACCAGTACCAGATGCAAGTTATTCTGTGTAATTCCTTTCTCTCAACATCGTACCCTTATTTAAGCATGGGCTATAAAAGATTTGTTCCTTAGGGTTGTGAAGGTTGTGGCTCTGCAGAAAGGGTGAGAGTCCCATTTTTTCCTGTGTCACAGCTCCTATGATCAGATGCCTGAGAGGACCATGCTGGACCATGGATGAAATCAGTCATCCAGAAGTTTATAGTACCGTAGAATCATTAAGGTTGGAAAAGCCCTATAAGATCATGGAGTCCAACTGCTAACCCAGCACTGCCAAGCCCACCACAAACCCATGTCCCTAAGTGTCGCCCTGATTTCTTAGGATTTTCTAAATCTTTCTGAGTTTACATTCTTGTAGATAACTTTCTCACGCAACTTTCTGTAAACAACCTATTGTTTTGCATTCTTTCATAGAGGTGGAGAAATTTGATGGACTGGTAGTTTGTCCAGTGTCGTTGGAGAGGTGGCACGTTCACCTTCCAATCCACTGGCACCTTTTGAGAACTATAAATGATTGGAGTCAGAAAAAGTAGATTAGTCTCTTCGTGGTGACCAAAGCTGTGGTGCGTCGTTTTTCCTTGTGTCCTCTGGTGACACCTAAGTGCCACATCCACACATCTTTTGAACATTTCCAGGGATTGTGACTCCACCACTTCCCTGAGCAGCCTGTTCCACATCAGCTCTTGCTACGGAGCTGGTGAACAGCTCTGCCTCCCTGAGATCTCTGCTGATCTGCTCCTGCCCATGGGCTGGCATTGACAGGGACCGGATACAGTGGCCCCTGGGGACATCCCAATTCCCTGGGCTGCAGGGAAGAAGCAGAGGGCAAGCGGCAGTGCCAGGCAGAGGGTGCAGGCGCCCCTGGGAGAGGGCTGCCCTCACCTGCCAAAGCTGAGCTCTTGTGGTCCCGCAAGCAGGGCAGGCATCTGGCCAGACAGCTGGATTGCCATGGCAGAGACAGTGTCTGGCCTTTTTAAAAGAGAAACTTGCTGGATTTATGTGAGGGAATGGACATGGTACTCCTGGAGCTGACATGGTCTAATGAATGAGATGGGGAGTAAAATACTTTATGCTCACTATCAGGGGTTAACGACTCCTGCCCTCTCGGTTTTCCCCTGCTCATGTTTTCCCTCTCTCCCCCTCCTCCATGCCCAGGCCCCCGCTGTGTCTGTATTTTCCAAGCAGTGGCACCACCTGGTTTGTTTTCTGTGTCAGGTATATTACAGACTGTCTGTCAGAGGTTAACTGCCCCAGCCAGCTCGGCCTCTTCTCTTCTTGGTCCTGGTCTAAACTCCCTCCCTGCCTGCATGCCTCTGGTTAGGCTTTCCAGAATATAATGGCACCTGGGGAAAGAAGATTTTTTGATAATTTTTAGTTTCTCAGTGGTTAAACAGTCTGGTAAGAATGGTGGCTCTGCCTGCCTGTGGTTTTGGGAACCCACTCGGGGTGCCTCCATAGCTCTCCCTGCGTGTGAGAGGCCTGAAGTTACACATCACAGACTATTTTTGCCTGTTCTGCTTTCTAAAAAACCTCTGATGTGAATTTTCCTCTGTTCATGCCGACTCTGGCTGTGTCCCCAGTCCATATCAAAGAGGTCAATAACCCTCCCCAGCTGTCTACATGGAAGGGAAACTTCAGCCTGTGGCTCAGATGGAGCCCTGGGGTGGTTGTACAGGTGCTTGGCCTTAACCCTGAAAGAAGCAGGGCCCCCTGTTCTGGGCCAAGAGTGTATCTGGGCCCCAGAGAAAGGACAGAAATCCTGGCTTCTTTCAGGACTGAGGCCAAGTAAAGAGGAAATTTAATACAACTGTTTGAAGTTCAGCTGCAAAGATGATGGGATCAAACTCTTCTTGATGGTGGCAGGTGACACCGTAAGGGGGCAAAGGCCACGGATTGCAGTGTGGGAGCTTCATGTTGGACATTAAGGAAACCTTTCTTCCTGGAAAGTGCAAGACTGAAACAAGCTGCTAGTGGAGGACGAAAGGAGGGAAATCTTTATCCCTGGAAGTTTTTAAGACTCAGCTAGAAATAGATCATTTCACACATGGCTTTTCCTCAATGGGCACTGGCACAAGCCCAGGTACAGAGTTGCTCAGCAGTCTCAGGATTGTGTCTGTCTTAACAGTCTCAAACTACACACAAATTCATCCCCTTGGAAAACTGAACATCTTTTACTGCAAATCTGAAGGGCCAACTCAAAATTTTCATTGTACCAGCTCTCCAGACTGTGAAGGAAATATCAGCATAAAGCTGCCCTTGATGCAGCTCCCCTGGGATAGAGACCTTTCATTTTATCTCCACAAACTATTTTTCCCTCAGACCACTGTCTTTTTTATAAATGGGGGAAATGTCTGGATGAACAATTTTCGTTCTCCTATTAATGTGGTTATTGTCTTCAAGATTCCTTTCTCTGCTGGTGCAGCAACTGGAAATTGTGTGATGACTGACCAACTGGATGGTCCCAAAATCAAGGTGTTGTCATGCTGGCCTGGGAAAATAGGGCTTGTGTGTCCCTAGGTGGGACCATCCATCCCTTAACTGGATATTTCCTAGGGGTCACTGTTTGCTGCTCACCTTCTACTGTTTACCTTCTGACTTAAAATCCTACAAATTTGATATGAATTGCATGGGACCACCAGCAGCCATGTTACTCAACAAGATCAGGATGTTGGATGCATAAAGTAGTATTTTATGCTAAGTACCATGAATAATCATGTCCAAGGCATAGCAAATTGGCCTCTGGAAATTAATGAGCACTTTTGACCTCCTTTCTGTGCCTCAGCTCCTTGCCTATAAAATGGAAATGTTCCACCTCCTCATTTTGCAGAGTGAATGAGAATTGATTACTATTGGGCAAGCTCTCATCTATTCCATTGAAATGCTCTTTAGGAAAACCTATGGAGAAATTATTGGTCCTGCCTTCAGATCAGGGTTGGGGTTGCAAAAGAAGTTGTACAGACATAGTGTGTAATGAGAGTGGAGCAAAATAGTGAGTAGCTGCTCACTGATTCAGGACTGTTCACTCTGTGAATTAAGTAAAAATGGTCTGAAATGATGCTTTAGTTGAAGACTCCATCATGAAACATAAGTACAAGAGAGCTGTAGTGAGACACCTGCTTTCCTTAATTGGATGGGCTTGATTTTGAAGCCTAAATGCAGATTTTTTGAAAATTTCATTTTAAATATGGTTCCCCAGGACAGAAAGCTTATGTTTGAACAAAGACTTAACTTGATTAGCCAGGAATCAAATTCCTTTTCGCTTCTCAGTGTTTTAAGTGAATGGATAAATAGAATCATAGAACGTCCTGAGTTGGAAGGGACCACTAGCATCAGTTTCAGAAGACAGTGCCCAAGAATGAGGTGCTTAAAACACATATCCTAATGTGACTTCAGAGAAGGAATCAAACTGTAGTTTTGGAAAGAGCCTTCTATTCATATAGCTTCAGCCACTGAATCAAAGAATCAAAACCAGCAACCACATCAGGTGTCTCAGAGTTCACAGTAAATACAAATACTTGGATTAACAGACACAGGAATCAGCTCAAATCAAATCTAGAATTCAAGTGTATTTATGCAATACTCTATGAAATGTCATTAAACACCAAAATCTGAGTGCAAGGTATTAAGGTTGATTCAAGATGAGTAGAGAATCCCACATACTATGGGTTGAATGTGAAATTCTAGAGTTAAGTTTCCTCACTGGAGCATAGGCAGAAGGATGGAGGTTTGTGATGCAGAACAGATGAAATATGAATCAGAACCAGTTCTCAGCTCAAAAGTACCAGTTGGACTATAGCTGTAATAAACAATGCTGTTGTTGACAGGCATTTTACAAAGGTTAAGGTTGATCTTCATGGCCAGAAATATTTTATCTTGGCCTTGAATTTGCTGCATTTTTTCCAAGTATTTCACATTGCCTGTGGAACACCAGAGCATCTCCAGCATCACTGAGTGTCACTTTGCCAGGTTCCAGGAATAGAAGAACAGCTACCAAGAAAGGTCTTTTCTGGTCTTCCAACTTGCACATTGAAATGCAGACCACTTGACAACTAAGTCCGGGAACTTGGCTGGTGCTCCTTGGGAATTACCCACCCATTCCCCATTCCCTGTTTCACAGACCAAATGGCAGGACTGAAATGAGAAAGTTTCCTGAGAAGAATAAGTTCCCTGGCTGGTTTTATACTTTTCTATGGAAGCTAGGACCTCCCTGAAATGTTCATGGTACCAGATTATCCCCTGCCATTCCTGGCCCAGGCATCTGGCTGACAGATCCTCCCTTCCACACATGGCCAGGGAGCTGTTTCCCATCTCGTTGGGTTGTGGTGCTGGCAGTCCCCAAAGCACAAAGCAAGGCTCCTGAGCTGCTGCTGCCTCAGCCAGGCTGGGATGCTGAAAGACATAACACGAGACCATCTTTCAGGTCTAATTGATACCTGGAGATCAAGAAGTGCAGGCTTATATTTGCTGGTATTTGGTAGATTTAGCAGCAGTTTCTGAGATGGAATATTTTTGCCCTGCATTTCACTGTAACTTAGAGTGGGAAGAGTTGTACCTACCCTTTACAGTAAGTTCAGATCTCTTCTGCCTTTCTTTTGAGGGCTTGGCAGGCTGGGACCTTCAAATTTGTCTTGACAACTGAGTTTATAAATTTTACTTCCAACCAATTTTATCACCTTGAGCTAAACCTGATGCCAGCCTGGGCAAAGATGTGAATCTGGAGGTGGGTGAGCTCTGGCTGTTTTTCTCTGCTCTGCTTAGACTCCTGTGGATGGACCAAGGTTATTCCTTGGGTCACAGGTTATGCAGAAGTGCCTCCAGCCTGGATGGGAAGACAGCATGTGCTATAAAGGGGGAAAACAAACTGATGAGCTGCAGGCAGTCTGTTCCAAGCACTGCTCTCTGTGTTCCTGGAGGAGTATCTCTGAGGCATTCAGTATGCACAGCATTGGCAGGAAAAATCCCTTTTCCATACTTTTTCTTGCTATCTTGTTCCAGAGTCCTTGCAGGGAAAGACTCTTACTTATCTCAGTGGTTCTGCTGCCCTTTCAATTTGAATAACAGAGGCTTTTCTGGGCACCCCTAAAAACCAAAAAAGTGACCCATGGACTGAACTAATAAACATGCCCAGCCCTGTCTGAAGGATCAGACTTCAAGTCTCAGCTTCACCATCACTTTTGGTTACTCCAGGCACTTAGAATCAGGGTTCTAAATTTTTCTCCCTTACTGTTATTTCTCTGCTACATTTAACCAGCCTCTCATTAGTCTTCATTTAGATATTAATTTTTCATGGGAGCTGATTTTTTTGACCCACAGAAGCAATTAATGGTTATTCTTAGAGCTTGAGTGTAATGTCTTGCATGCAGCTGCCTTTGATTACCAGGTTTCTGAGGCCCCCCTGTTATTTTACCTCCTCAGTAAAGCCTTAAAGGATGCTATAGTCACTGATAGCACAGCAAAAACCTTGAAACTCTGGAAAAACAGAGTAGAAATAATTGTTGGGATTTGGAGGTTTCATTCCTGAGGTATGGTCAGGGGTTCAGTGACAATGAAGTGCTGAGGTTCTGCTTATAAATCTGAAGTCCTGGTCCCCACCACCACCGTTGCTCCTGAGCGTAAATCATTCAGGTTTTCCTTTTTGCACATTTACCAGATGGCTAGGGAGGCTTGTGGGTCTAACACATCAAACCAAGTGGCTGGAGAAGGGCATAGCTCACCTGGATTTGTTTGATACCTGTGAGATCAGGGCATTATTTTGGAGTAATCATTCGGACTTCCTTCTGCAGAAGTCTGGAGGAACCTTGCTGTCTTGCAAGGCTGCCATGAAATTTATTTGCTTGAATTTTTCTCTTTCAGTTTGTTCATTAGTTTTTTTCCTTAAAGCTCCACATCATCTTTAGTAAACCCTTTTATCCAACATGGAGTAACTGGGACTTTGCTCAGTCCTGAGGTGATGGTCTTAAATTGTCCTAAACTCCTTTTTCCTAAGTGAAGAGACAGAAATAAATAGGAGAATGACCCTGCATTATTCGGGGGTTGAATGAAGGAGGAGCAAACACTGCTGGAGGCAACGTCTGGCTCAGGTCAAGTGGTGCAGAGCTGCAGATCCTGTGTAGTAATCCCACAGCTGCTTCTTTTGCTATATGAAACAACTTCCTGAGAAGTTAAAAAAAGTCCATTTCATTACTAAAGCAAGGTTTTGAGGTTTTCTTCGGATGAGTTACATATAGTTTTTAAACTATAACATTTTTGACTGAATTCTGCAGAGAAGGTTGCCTTGGTGGGTTGCATTAAAATAAGCAAGTACTCCAATCTTCACAGAAGTGGTGCTCTGTGATGAGCTGGGTGGATAATTTGCTCCTGAAACTATTCTCAAATGGTCCAATGGCTGTCAAAACCCAACAAAATCAGTTGAAGGAAAGATATTTCTTAATTTAAAATAAAAAGTAGGAAAATGTTAAGGTAAAGAATTTTTGGTTTTTATTTTTCCTCTGACTTTTTCATGGGAAACAATTTCCTGAGTAGTTCCAGCTTTAAAACAGTCTTGTTTGATGAGTCAAAAATACACCAACCAAAGGATTTTGGTTTGGTTGGGTTTTTTTCAAGCAGCCCCATGTTGACAGAGATTAACATTAGATAGAGATGACCAGAGATTCTGGAATCCATGCACAGATTTGGCAGATAAAAGCAGGAGAGCTGGAACTAGGTGGTCTTTAAGGTCCCTCTCAACCCAAACTGTCCTGTGATTCCTTATGACTTTCCCAAAGAGCTTAAAACTCTCAAGGAGTTTTGTCAGCTATAGAAAGCCAGATGTATTTTTTAAAACCCAGATATTTTAAGTGTCTATAAGCCAGCACACAGCTGTTGATTTTAACTTCAAGGGTGTATCCTAGTGTTTAAAATGGTCATGTTTCAGTCCCCAGCCTAGGAGCAGTTGCACATAGGAGTAGCTTTGCCTGGTGCAGGCTCTTTGGTAGTACCCACTTAAAGCAGAATCAAAGGTTGTTTGGTTCCTGCTCTCCACTCACGTGGCTGCACACATGGGGCACATCCCAGAGGGAGCAGAAGGGTCACCTGCAGTGTGTCCCTCCCAGCTGAGCTTTCTGCAAATACGTGCCTGTTTTGAGTCACCCTGCCCAGGGGCTTGAATGTTTTTATTCTGCCTATAGCATATTTTCTGTGTTTCAGAGCAGGGGCAGTTTCTTGCTCTGCAGCACGCACGCTCAGCACCACAGGTTTTAGCAGGGCCTCTAGGTGCTACCAAACTGCAGATATTAAGAACATTTTGCAGGCCTGGGCAGCAAAAGTTTGTTACAACACTTATTTATTACCACTCTCATATAACTCATTCATGGTAAACAATGCAGGTTTTATTATGTGTAAGTAACAGGAGACCTTTGCTTTTTCCACTAACAAACATGCCATGGGTAATTATTCCTGTATTAAAACTACATGTGGACATATTTGTGACATGCAACAGTTCCATGGCTTTGAAGAGAAGTATTATTCCAAACAAGGTTAGCCACCATTTATTTTGAGGGGCTCTTGCATTTCTGTGTTGGAAGCTCTTTGTGGCTTTCCTTGTCTATTTGATAATCATTAACATGTTCTGTCGTTAACCTTCAAGCAGCTTTGCTTGAAACTTTATATGCAGCTTCTCAAACATTTGCCTTGCATTGCAGACTGTGGTTTGCTGGGGCTGTTTTTATGATCGCTCGTGGTAAAATCAGGAAGATGAAAAATGGGTGTGTATTTGAAGAGCAGCGTATCCAGCTTTCTAGGTCTTAAATTAGAGTGATGAGCATAAACACTGCAAACAGATCTTTTTCAACTCAATTGCAATTATATTTGAAATTACCTACAATTACCAGTAACCATCTCAAAGCTAGAAATTAACTTTGTAGGCTTTGCTCAGCTGTTAAACGTGCTGTCCCGTGCAGCTGAATGGAGGGGAGGAAAGAGGGTGAGGAAGTGTTGGAATGGCAACTGTGCTGTCTTCCAGCTGCAGCAGAGCTTCTCCCTTTGAAACAAACCTTTGTGCCACTTCTTGAGACATGGTTTGGGAAGCTGTGGCTTTGCTGACCCTTTGCTTGGGTCTAGCAGAGAGTCCTCCCTTCCTACGTGGAGCGTGGTGGGCTGTGCTGGTGGAGAGCAGGCTCTCCATGTCTCCTTCTCTCACTCAAGCCATGAGCAAAAGGTTTATGGCAGCTCCACTTCCTGCCTGACCAGCTAGAAAATAGTATTTTCTAATTCTTTCTCTGCCTGATGGTTTCCTGCTGTTATTTCTTCGACTGATCTCTTCATAACACATTTGGATAACTCTATTCCAGTTTCTTCCACAGCCACTGTGGCCGGTGAAGTTCAGACTCTTTTCACTCTTCTTCCAGAATCATGGCACAAGGATGTTGCCATGGCTCTGTAGCCATAGCCAACCTCACTGATTTTCAGCTGGTGGAGCTGAGGGAGGTATTTTGCCCAAAGCATCTCAGAAATGCTTATGATTTCAGTTTCCAACATGACTCTGAGCAGGGGAATGAGAACGTGCCAGGACTGTCAGTGACAGCTTTAGAAATGGATTGTTTGCATAAACTTGAAAACAGTACAAGCATAAATGTATTTCCTTTGTTTAACTTTTCACTCTTGTTTACTCATCCCTGCTTCTAAAAGGCTTTGCAAGTAAACTCTGCAAATCTTTAAGTTCTGCAGCATTAATGGGGGCTGGGAGTTCTGGGATGGCTCCTTGGCCCTGGGAGCTGAGGTGCAGAGCAGGGACATAAAGCTCTGATCCAGGAGCCATCAGAACCAGCAGGGTGATGCTTCCTTCCTTTGCCTCTGTGCTGGGTGATGATGTCTGAAAAGCTCAGGGACTCTCCATGTTCTTCAGGGACATGTGGGCAATGCAGAAAGTGACCTGGAAAATCAGGCAGGATCAGGATTGCCTCAGTATAGCTGAGGAAAATAGAGGCTCCTATGGGCTGAAATGTTCCTTGCTACAGAAAAACTACTTAGGCTGTGAGAATTTGAGGGAAACAAGTGGTTTTTAGTCCTGTGTTTTTTAGTACCACTGCAGTGGAGTCCTGGTCTACAAGCATTGGAGAGAGGGGAGAGGAGCTCCAACTATACAGTGATGAAAATCCAGGTCTCTTATTGAAGTTAATAATAAAATTGCTCCTCCCTTGTATTTATCTAATTTAATCTTTTTAAAGCCATGCTTGCATGTAGCTTTGTACTCTCATTGTGGATTTAAACTGGATGTTCAGAGAAGGGAACGGAGCTGGGAAGGACCTGGAGCCCCAGGAGGGGCTGAGGGAGCTGGGAAAGGGCTCAGCCTGGAGAAAAGGAGGCTCAGGTGGGACCTTGTGGCTCTGCACAGCTCCTGACAGGAGGGGACAGCCAGGTGGTTATTAGGAGAAAATTCATCACTGAAAGGGTGATCTGGCATTGGAACAGGCTGCCCAGGGCAGTGGTGGAGTCCCCATCCCTGGAGGGATTTAAAAGCCTCGTGGATGTGGCACTTGGGGACATGGGACAGTGGTGGCTTTGGGAGTGCTGGAGAAGGATTGGACTCCGTGGTCCTAGAAGGCTGTTCCAACCTTACTCCTTCTATGGATGCAGGTGTTGGTGGATGACATTTTACTGCCCACTGTAGAACAATACAAACTCTTTGTCTTTCCACAAGGAAAGGGAGGACCAGGACAGCACACAAAACTCTCACTTTGGAGCTCCCAGGAGAGGGCTGACATCCCCTCCCAGAGTTACACACATCACTGGTCCTGGGGAATTTATCTGCTGTGTTTGGTGCTCAGCTGTGGGAGGAAGGCTCAAACCTCAGGCAGAGTGTGGGGTACTTTGAGCAGCCTCCATGTCTTGCAGGGCTTTCAAAGCCAGGGCAGACCCAAGGCAGCTGTAAATGGGCTCTGGAGCACAGAGAACACTGCTTTATAGCTGGGGACTTGCAGACTGCTCCTGAGGGGTCTCTAAAAGTTAACAGGGAAAATGGTCTGAAGGCTGAGATGGGCTCCACAGGGGTCCAGGCTGGTGCTGGAATGTGCACAGGATTTCTGCAGGTCTGGCGTGCTGGCTGTGGCTCGCTCAGAAAAAAAATCTGCTCTTGCAGTGCAGGCTCTGAACCAATTTGTGGACATAAAGAGCTGGTTTTTGCTGCAGGTGAATGGAGCCTGGCATGAACTTTGGCATGACCAAGTCCTCCAAGGCACAACCACGTGTCTGATATGTCACAGAGTCCTGTGTTAAATGAGCAAGAAGCTGCACTGTGACACTGTGAGGTCGTTGTTTTTAGTCTTATTTCCTAAAGGGAGAGAAAGATTAATGCAGCCATGCCCTGTGTGACTGTTTGGTTATGTGGATCCGTGTCCCTGATTTTTGCCCCTATCACTCTCTATCCATAGCCCAGTTTCAGTCACATCTGAGAGAATTTCAAAAATATTCAGTTTTAACAATTTTTATGCAAATACATGGCCAGGCTTTAGAGAGAGTTCTAACTCCTCCTCCCAGCACAGGGAAAGCTAAGCTCAACTCTAACTAGACTAGAAGATGGCAGAGAGCAGGAAAGCAGGAGAAGCTTAGAACATGCTGTAATCTAAGTGGATACCAGAGAATCCACCCTTCAATTAGAGATAATTTTATGTGTCTTCTCTAGTGTTCAGCACTGTGGGTGATAATTTATCAAAATAATCCCTGCCCTCTTCTGACTGGCACATTTTGATACCACACTCCTTATAAAATAACAAATACAATTGTTACTTTTCCTTTCTCTCTTAAAGATGGCAGAGGTGCCAACAGTCCCTTTTCCAGACAGAAACCTAGGAGTAGGAAATTAACCCAGTACCCTCAACAAGGCTCAAGAAGGATTTTACACATCTGTTATGGCTGTGGTCATCCTGGATCTTTTCCTTGTCTCCTAAACTATGGAGCTGGGGTACATGGCACAGACAATATGCAGACTTTGGTGGGCCTCTAACCTTGTCAGATGTGTATTAACACCCTCAGGTGCATAAAATTATTTGGTGTAACAGTGTGGTTGTTGTAGCTTTGCCTAATTCTGCATCCTTTTCATTCCTGTATGTCACTACCACCACCTGCTCCAAAAGTTGCACACTGGGTGAAGCCTTTCCAGGGCTCCATGCCGGATCATCCAGTGGTCATATGGGACATCCTAAGAAGTCAGGAAAACTCTTCTTGCTCCCCAGGGTTGCTTTGTTCCCAATTAGATTCCAGCTGCAAAGGGAAGAGCTGCTTCTGAGCTTGGATTGTGCCTATCATGGTAAAAAGCTGGGCTGCTATCACTGCTCATGCAGGATGACTGATGTGAAAGTGCTTTTCTTGAGCTGCCTGGTGGGTCCACATTTCAGCTTTGTTCAGTAAAGCACTTAAGCATGTGCTTAAAATTAAGTGTGCTGCTGACTGGAGGGCTTGGACAATAAATATGCTACTGGAAAAGTCTCTGGACCATACATTTATTAGTCTGTCTAAAAGCCCTGTTATTTCTTCTTCACTTCTGAAGTAAATCACGTCTTTCAAAAGCCACAGTTGTGGGTAAATGTCTGATTTTGATAGGCGTTGCATATTGCAGCTATTGCTGATTTTAAATAAACTTATAGATGCTCAGTGCATCCACAAATGAGACCCAGCTTAGCTCCTTTCAGTGGTTTGGTGTTTTTTGAGAAATCTGTCTTTGAACTACCCATCTGCAGGCTTTTTCTTTTTACTGTCTGTGTGGCCATCCTGCAATTACCTGTGGGTTTATGATCCTTCTCTAGAGAACAAGTTGGTTGAACGATAAAGATGAGGGTGATAAACTGGGGCAGGGTATGATATCAGTTACCAGTGTCACGTGAGTGTCCTTCCAGATTTACACTGCTGCAGCTTTGCTCTGGATTGGGCTCCAAGATTTGCCATAAATGGCCTTTTCAACAATTTTGGAGTTACAGCTATTGAATAAAAATGTGCCATCGAGGCTTGAGGGCTTTTGTGACTGCAGTGAAGACAGACTGGAGTGAGCAACTCATTGGCAGCGTCAGTGTAAGGTAAATCTGTGGGAGTTGGAGGAAGAAACTAAACCATGTTTTTAAAGGGTTTATGGCTGGCAATTTATTTCCTTAACCCCTTGTTCAGAGCTGGGCAACAGTAAACAGTGAAATTTAGTCTCATAGCTGTCTCTGAAATGAATTGACCATGCAAAGAAAGGCTGTTACTCCCCAAGGCAGCAACAGATTTTGGGAACCTGCTTGAAATGCTCTGAAATGGTTGGGGAACTTGAGGTGTGTGCTTAAGCCTTTTTGGAAAACTGGATTTCTATGAGGTGGAAGAAGAACAGCTCTCCAAATCATTGTTTGCTTATTCATAAATCCCATCTCTGATTATTCCCATGCGGGATCACATGTTCTGTTCTGTGAAACCCCTGGAAAATAAACAAGTGGAGATGAATTCAGGAGCTGAAGTGAGCACAGGCAAGTCCATGGTGCTGCTCAAATCTAAAGTCAGTGCAGAGCAGGGCCTTAGATCAGCTATTTTTAGCAGTCAGCAGTGCAAGAGCACAATCAGTCTATATTTACATCAGATAATATTTGTGTTTACTGTGTAATTACATCGACCCTTTTTGCACATATAATTAACAGTTTGCCATTGCATCCCACTGGGTTGACATCTGTAGGATTCAAAAAGGGTTCAGGATCTCCAAAGAGTGTTTTTGTTTCAGGTTAGACGTGGTCTGATTGTCTAAATTAAAGACATGTCAAACCACATGAAAAGTTCAGGACAGAAGGTAACCACACAGGACGTGGCATGTGGGCCAGGTAATCATAGTGGTGGAAAGAACGGCCACACTTGTAAGGAGTCTCTCCTCTACAGGCTTTGGAAAAAAAAAAAAAAGCTCCTTTTTTGTTTTTAGTAGGAAATAAAAATTAGTAAATTCAACTCCTGGCTGCAAGGAAGCCCAAATAAAGCAAACCAGATGTTCATTAGCTAATCACTTGCAATTTTTTCCCCCTCTTGTTCTTCATGGAGGAAAAGAAAATTGAGCATGTGGGAACTTGCCTGTTGAGAAAACATTTGGATCTTCAGTCATTTATCTGTTTCACCTCTGACTCGGTTCAGGCCCCCGTTAAAAGGCAGGCAGGGTGCTATCAGAGAGAAAGGTCAGTGAGGATCACTGCAGATGCTTTTCAGCTGGGGCGACCCTCGAGGCAAGGCTTTCGCGGGCGTGGAGAGTCGGCTCAAAACAAAACAGCAAACCAAACACAAGCCCAGCGAGCGCGGTGGGGCTTTGAACTCCATCACTCGTGTTTGTCTTATTCCTAAATTGCAGTGTCATTTCTGTACAGTGCTCGTTATAATCACAGCCATCCATCAGGAAGTGTATTTATTACACCGAATACCAACGAATGCTGAATGGCGAGCTGCTTATTTCCCAGTGTTATCAAAGGAAGGCAACATAACCTTTATCCCCTTTGGATTGGTGTAATTTTCAAATCTTTCCCTTTGGATTGATGTAATTGTATTTTCCCTGCCTAAAATGAGACAGAAATAGGCACAAGTTTGTAGTGCAGTTGGTGGATTTTATCAATAATAGACTACTAATACATAAAACCATCTATGTGCATAGAAATCATAGAATCTTTAGGGTTTGTAAAGCCCTCTGAGATCACCAGTCCCAACTCAACCCTGCACCACCACCACGTTCACCACTAAACCATGTCCCCCAGCTTCTCTGGAGCAGTATTATTCCATTAGAAAAGATTACAGTAACTCAGTACTTGCTTCACGCTTTAACAACGTTAATTTAACGGTGTTAATTGTAATGCACAATGGCCTAACAGCTTTTAGGAACCTGACACTGCTCAGCAAGTTGGGCAAGTGTAAGATCTCACCTACCAGAATGCAGAGCCATCCTCATTGTATCTTGGTTGTCATATGACAACTTGCTCACTACAGAATCCTAGAACGCTTTGGCTTTCACCTTCCACTAGACCATGTTGCTCAGGGACCCTTTGAGCTTGGGAGAGTTGGTCTGGGAGAGTTCCAACAATCTTTCTCTGCAAGGGTGAGGCTTTATTTGGATGAAGAACCTTTTCCTAATAGTTTGGTGCCGTGCTGTTTACATGATTAACACATAAACTGGAGATTGAGCAAGTACTGCTCAGATGAACTGACTGAGTGACAACAAGTAGCATGGGAAAGTGTCTGGCTGGGTATGAGTGGAGCTCTCCAAGGATTTTTCTTGGGGATGGATTTTATTTAATATTTTCATGAATGACCTTGGCACAAAACAGAGCATGCTGCTGAAGTCTGCTGATGACACAGACTTGGGAGACGTACCATGCAGAGAGAACTGGATGACCTTGAAGACTGGAATAATAGCAAAGAGATGAAATCCAGTACTGAAAAATGCGAAGTCATGAGTTTAGGGAGTAATAAGAATTTCCACTATAGAGACTTGCCATCTGTAGATGACAAAGGAGAAAAACATGTGGGTAATTCATGGGACAGGCTCTGGAAAAGGTATGCACACCTTCATATATCCCAGGAGGAGTTTCTTTCAGGAGAAGGTAAATATGCCAGGAACTGCGGCATCCTATGGATCATTCTGGTCCCCAGGTTCCTGAGGTGTGAGTTTGACCTGGGCTGCTTACAGAAAAATATGGTGGAGATGTTGGAAGCGAAGAGCTTGTCTTTTGGGAGAGGAATCAAAGAGAGAAAATTTTAACCTAGAATATGAAAGCTGAGAAGAAGGGTGATGGTTGTACATCTAAACATCAGGATGGTAAACATCAGAGAGGAAAATAAGGCATGTAAGGTAAAGAACATGAGGCTAAACGGGTACAAATTTTAGATTGGATGTCAGGAAAATTTTATTCACAGAAAGGGTGATCAGACACTGGCACAGGCTGCCAGGGCAGTGGTGGAGTCCCCATCCCTGGAGGGATTTGACAGCCATGTGGATGTGGCACTTGGGGCACGGGTTAGTGTTGGCCTTTGCAGTGCTGGGGAAATGGTTGGACTTGATGATCTTGGAAGGGTTTTCCAACCCAGCTGATTCTATTCTATGATTTTATGATTGCATTGGTCTGAGTACACTGGGTTCAAATCAGAGAAAGGTTTATGACTTAAGGGAAGCTTATAAGAATAAGCTTGACATGTTTGTGGAAAGGATTATAACACTTGGGCTTTGAGAATATGGACTTTGGAGGTGGTTTCCTGGGGAGTGGTCATATCAGAAGTCTTTTTGTGGCTAATGATTTCCTTACCTGGACCTTGTTTCCAAGGGGGGCTTAACAGCATATGTGGTAGGGGCAGGAGGCCAGTCATGCCTCTGGGTACTTTAGTATTTATTCGGGTTTGTATAGTTAGAGGTTGGTAGGAATCAGATGTTTTATGTTTGGCCTCCCTTGGTGTGTGTGTGATTAATCTGGTTCAGTTAATGGACACTGCACTCCATCCTGTGGTTTCTGTGTGTTGATTCTGAGTGTAGTGTGTATCTTTTGGGTGTTTGAGTTGGTTTATGTTCCTGGGTGTCTACATGACCTGATTAATACTCCCAGGTTAATGCAAATGCAAACAGACCACAAAGGGAGGCCAGGCCAAAAACTGCATATTGAACAGTGTATGACTGGCTATCAGTTCGTCAGATATATAGGAAATTGCATATATTAACCCACTGCTGTTATCCTTATCATTGGTGGTTAAAAATTAAGTATTTAGGTCTGGAGTAGCAGTAATGGATAAATAACAGCACTGTTATTCTCAGCTGCTCGGCAAAACCACTCCTTGTCTTTGTTGTATCCCTTGTTGTACCCCCAAAACAAGCTTTCCACAGGGCTCAGAGGGGCCTTCCATCCTTGCTTTACACGTAGCCATTTCTAGTCCAGAGCTGAGAAACTCCACCTTAAACAAACCAATCTATCCTCAAAACTGAGTTTCTCAAGACAGGTCAAAAACCTCCATGTGCTGTTCCAAAAACAAACTGAATGAGAAGCAGAGAGAGATGTCAGTGAAATCCAGACTCTGGAGGAGCCAGCAGGAATGTCTCCAACCACTCCTACAGAATTTCACAGGTGGTTTTGAAGAGTTGGCTATTGACTTCAAAAGAGAGGAAAATAAACGACAAGTTAGAAATGGCTTTGGAATAGGAGATTTCTGTCCCTGCAGGTAGCCTGGTGCACTGACTCCACGCAGCCTGAGCAGGTGCTGGAGACAGAAACCTCTGTCTGGCAAGGGGGGCTCATTTCTCTGCTGTGACCACACAAACCTGTCTTGAATGCCTGTGAGACACGAGGGTGCTGATGTTTCCATTGATTCCAGTGGCTCCTTCAGGGTTAAAGTTAAGCATGTGCTTAAGGGCATTGCTGGATCAGAGCCAGCCTAATCTGCCTTGCTAGATGCTGGCCCAAAGCAATTCCCAAAAACTCTTTTCTTCCCATCAGCCAACCCCTTGATTTGCAAACTCTCGACTCCCCGAAGCTGCTTAGGCTGTATATTATTTTCTGGTACCTGCAACGCTGTGATTGGGAATTTGTGTAAATTCTGTTCCAATATTTCACTTTTGGAGTCTTCCCCTGTGAAGATTTCTCTAGCATAGCCCAGCACATCTGGCCACTTTTAATAACCCTTGGGAGGGCATGTCAGTTTAACACTCAAGTCTCTCTTCCTTTGCTTTACTAACTGAAGTGTTCAGCGCTACAAAAACAACAACAACAACAACAAAAAAAGGATCTGAGGGATAGTTGATGTAAAAAGCAAAATTTGCTAAATGGGAAGTAAGGAAGAAGCCAAAGAAAAGATAAAAAAAAGCCTTTTTTAGCCTGCAGCTTTCCTCTAGCTTGATCTGACCTAAAGGACAATGACTATTTAGCATCGCTGGAGGGTGGCAAGCACTTTCTTCTGTCAGTGACAATTGCCATGATTTAAGGGGCACTCTACACCGTGTAGCTGACATTTAACAACAAACCTGGACTTCCCAGTCATCTGGCTTCACCTTCCTTGCAAGGAAGTGAAACCAACCCGCCTGTGAGTGGAGAGTAATACTTTTTCAACCCTTCCTTGCAATCTTGCACGAGTGAAGAAGCACCAACATCATCTCTAGGTGCTCCGGAAGCTGCTGTTTAAAAAATGGTGCTAATTAAGGAGGTGACTGTGGGTCCCTGCTGAGGGAGAGCTCACAAAGACCAGGTGACTCCACAGGACCTGCTCCTTATTAAGATATGGCAGATTTAGTCTGTAAAGACCCTCTCTATTGTTGAGACGTCACCACTTCCCTCCAAGAGATTCAGCAGAGGGAAAGCTGTGGTGCTCTGATTCCCTGGCTGAAAAAATGATGTTTTCTAGCCTTTCTGGGAGGATTTTGCTGTGCTAAAGAGACCAGAATTTACTAGGCAGCAGAGAGGGGCAGTGTATCTCCTGCTCCGTTTGCCGAGGGCATATTGGCTTTTCATACAGGTTTTGATTGCACCCTTCATTAAAAGAGCCATTTCTCCCTCCAAATTAGGTGGAATCCAGCACTGAAAGAATCCAGCCCAAGTCCCAGTTTATTTCTCCATAAAACATCTGTATTGTTCTTCCAGGATGGCTCTGCCAAATGAGTCCTCAATAAACCCAAAACCTGGCAATAGACAAAACGCTAAAAAGCGCCTTTTTAATATGGAAAAGTATCCTGCAGTGTTGCAATCTTCCAGTGGAGACCACCCCCTGCCCCTGAGAAATGCAGAATAGCACCAGGCCCACAATTTGCCTGGGGTAAAGCAACAGAGCTGGGTCTGTGCTGATTGACTCCAGTCAGAGGATCTGCCCTATAGTTTCTTGGAGTTTTTTCCCTTTCATTTTTTTTCCTGAAGTTCCTTAACTTCTTTTTCCTATTTTTTTTCCCACTGTTTTTTTCTTGTGGATAGAAGCTTTGCAAGTTCCTTCTTTTATTGTTAAGTCATTTGGCAGGAGCAGCCAAGCAACAAAGTGTTTTATTTGGAAATAGTTGAGGGGGGAAGTCGACAATGTCCGAGCTCTGTTCTGATTGCATGAGCTCTGGGAGGTTTTCACCTCTGCTTCCAGGCTGCACCAGGCTGGGATTATCTCATTTGATTTCATTGGATCTGTGTGCCGTTAAGAAGTGGGGAAAATTAAAGGTTAGTGAAGTTTGCCTTTGTGTCACGCTAGAAGCTTTTAGTTATTTAAGTGCAAAGTGTTCACTCTCTCCTCCTTCTCTATGGACTGAAATATCACACAATGTTCTACTTTGCTGATTTGAAAGTGAAATGTGACTTCTACAGCTTATATATACCATTGCAGATGAGATCCTGAGGAAGAAGCACAGGGGAGATGCCTTTATTGGCTAAAGTGTGAAAACTGTAGTGTGTGAAAGGCACTGAGAGCTGAACCTCCTCCATCTGAACATTACACTCAGAAATGCTCTCTCTTTTATGGCCAGCTAAAATACCTGCTATGATTTTGATCTGTGATGTTGTCCATTGATTTCTTTCCAAAACTTCCCCTCCACAAAAATTCCACTCTGCAGAGATTAAAGGCTGCACTCAGGAAAAAACTCAAACCAAATGAGGAACTGTGCATGAATGTGGGCAGATCTTTCCTCCTTTCTTCCATGCTTGAGGCTCCTGTGGATCGGTTGGGATCTGCCCCCTCTTGTGCAGCACTAAATGCACATGAGAGCTGAGGTGTGTCAGTCTCTGTGCTCTGCAGGGCCAATCCAAAATAGCTCAGGGCCAGATTTCTAAGAATTCACCACCCACAGTCAGGGCCAAGTTGGGAAGTCAAGAGTGATCCGAATGTCACGAGTAGGACACATCTTGTGGCATGGGGAGGAGCTGTGTAGCTGTGTATGTTTATGTGGGTGTGAAGTGATTCACCCAAGTCCAAGAGGCCCTCAGTGTCTGCTCGAAGAGCAGCCTTTTGTGGCCTGGGAGCAGATTTTCAGGCCCTCATTTTCCACCAGGACAGTGGTGATGAGATTGTGGTGCACATGGGCACACTGAGCTCTTTGGAAATGCTGGCTGCTTTTTGTGGTGTGTCAGTGGGAATGGGGCTGCTGGGGAAGCTCATCCTCTGCTGAAGAGCCAGCCCTGACCCCGATAGCCTCCCTGGGCTGGGGCTGGGATTTGGAGCTTCTCTGCACCTTCACAGCTTCCCCAGCCTGGGAAAACATTTCCTACTTCGCTGGTGAGTTAAAGTTAATTAATTGATGCTTCTAAGACAATGTGATGATAGAAAATGCTGTTTGCCAGATAAATATTACTAGTGCACTGTGGGTGTTTGCAGCTCCCATGTGCTATTCCCTGCAGGGACCGACTCATGTCATCCCCACAGAGCTGATTAGGGAGCTGTCACACGCCTTCCACCACCACCGACCAATACCTGTTATCTGACAGTGCACTTGCCCAATCAGTTGTTGGGTTCTCTACAACCTGTAGCTCCCCAGATCACAGGTCTGGCCTCCAGAATTGCAAAAACCTTTTAAAAATCATGACATGGTTTTATTCTGTGAATGCTACTTTTAGCCTTTAGCATGTGTTCGGGCCACCTCCTGGAAAGTGTTTTCTTTAAGACCAGAAAGACCACAGAATTTTTTTTTTCCTTAAAGTGGAAATGCTGGATGGAGTGGCACATCAGGGGCTCGGGTTTCACATAACATCAGGGAAGATTTGCAGTAAAATCACAAGAGCTGGCAACAGAGGGGTTTTTTCTCTGAAAGGGCCGGCACAGCTTGGTGCTCCAGAGAGCAACTTCTTGGCTGGTGCAGCTCCAGCTCTACAGATGCCAGGGGAAGGATGCAAATTGATGGTTACTGAGGACCTGCCACCCTTGGGCTCGGTGCTGGTCAGTGTTTTAAGGCCCTCAGAGAAGCACCAGTAGATGTGGTGCCTTGCTGAAGACAATGCCAGCAAGGGAGAACAGCATCCCTGGAGGGCTGCGTGATGGAGAGTAGGGAAAGCTGAACCCCCTTTCCTCCCGCTCTTCACTTTGGGGGTGGCTGGTGCACAAAGTCCCATGGCTTCTGTTCAACACCACGCTGCAAAAAGGGAGGGAAAGATTCTAGCATGGAAAGCTGTGCCTTTGTGCGAGCTTTTGCCTTCAAACAAGGACAGCCTGTTCCTGCTCTGTGGAGTCAGGCTTTCAGGGCATCTGGAAAAGAAGGCTGGATTTGGAGAACAAATATCAAGGCTTGCTTTTAGGAGGGGACCTTCAGAGCCTGGGCTTGGGGGATTCTCTCTATATTTTGGGACAGGATGGCTGCTGTGCTGCAGAGCTGCCTCCTGCCCTTTCCCTTCTGAAATTCCCCCATCCCATCGGGGTCAGCCTGCCAGCGTCCATCCCGCCGGCACACACAAAGTGCAGCTCTTGGAAAAGCGAATATAATTTTAAAGTTGGCCTGAGAAGCCTCCATCTAGTTTTCAGGGTTCCAGAATGTTGTTTTATTAGGATTACAGTCTTGTTCTTCTTAGGTTTCAGCAGGCGTTTATGACTGTTACAACAGGAATGAAAAGCTGGGGCTGGAATCGGCATCGCGTTCTCCTGCCAGGCGCAGGGTTCACGGTGGAGGCCAGACATATGTCTTTCTCCCACAGATGCTACTTTTTTTTTCTGGATGGGGAGGTGAGCTCTCTCCTCTCCCTGGAAGAGAGGGCTGGCAGCAGCTCTGAGCACAGACACGGTGGGGGCTGCACAGGGGGCCCATCTGCTGAAGGTAATTGCCCTGTTGCTTCACATCGTTCCTCCCTGCCCTTTGTGATGAGGAGAGAGCAGGCCCTGGGTCTGCAGGGAAGGTCACATTTGTGTAGGATGCTGTGTTCTTCCCATCCCCATTCTCTCATGCCCCATGGACACATTTCCTTGGAGGCTCTGAGGTAAGCAGAGGGGATTGGTGGGGGAGAGAGCACTCCAGGGTCAAAACCATCTGTGGCTACAGATATTTCTCTCCCCATTTTTTTTCCAGCCTGCTTTCTCCAGGCCCAATACCATTCATCAATCTGTATTTCTCTCTGTGTGGGTCACTATATCTCACTATATCTCCTCAAGGACTCCTGAGGCAGAGGGGAGTTCCCTGTCTCTGCAGAGCCCACATTGTCTACATGTGAGAGGCAGGAGCATGAAGGTGAGGGTAAAGGCAGCCCTCAACATCCCTCACAAGTGCCCTGCTGTCACAGAATCCCAGAATGGTTTGGATGGGAAGGGACCTTAAAGGTCATCAATTTCCCACCCCCTGCCATGGGCAGGGACAACTTCCACTATTCCAGATTGCTCCAAGTCCCATCCAACCTGGCCTTGAACATTTCCAGGGATCCAGGGGCAGCCACAGCTGCTCTGGGCACCCTGTGCCAGGGCCTCCCACCCTCACAGGGAAATTCTTCTTCCCAATATCTAATCTAAATGTAGCCTTTTAGGTCTTGTGGCTGTGTTGATTTGGGCAGCCAAATCCCACATATTATACCCAGAAATGAGGGAGTTCAGTGTGTCCAAACAGTCCAGCCTGGGGGAAGAACTCAGGCCTCTTCTTGGGTAATTTCTGGCTACAGGATGGTCGGTCCCTCTGTACTGTAATAATTAGCAGGCAGATCCTGCTGACTTGGGAAACTCATCTGTGGTTTTGTTTGTGTGTTTGTTGTTTTTATGAGAAGGTCCATATGCCTTTCAGATTTTGTTATTTTCAGCGAGTTGATGATCTGAGGAACAGAATGAAGAGTTGACATCGCCGGTTGTTTTCTTGGCCTGCTGTAAGGAGCAGATGTAGGTTGGTAGAAGGGCTACAGCTTGTTACTTTATACTAGGGGAATTTGATGAGTTTTATTGCAAAGGCATTAGGGCAGCTCATGACAGCCCTCAACCTGAGGAGAAAAGAGAAGGCTTTGTACCTGGCAGGTACTGATCATCCACAGCGCCCCTTCATGAGCTGGAGCATATCCAAGAGGCAATATGGGAATTTCTGTATGCAGTTAAAGTTTATGAGACTGCCTGCCTGAATGCATGCGTGTGTGTGTGTGTCTGTGTGGAGTGGAACAAGGATCTCCAGCACAATACTTAGTAAAAATCCAGTTTCACCAGTGGGATAAGAGAGATCAAGCACCAACTGAATCTGATCCTCAGGGGGTGCCCCTACGGCTCAGCCGTTGTGTTTATGGCAGGCACAGTAACTGCTCACACACCTGGTTTATGATTTACCCTGCAACCCTCAATCTGACCTGGATTTTCCGAATCAGAACATTGTTTTAAATCTAAAGATAATAATGCCTTGTAATCCAGGTGTTTGCTGGTCTCTGAGGCACTTCTAGTGCAGTGCTGGCTTCTTTCTAGGGGATGGAAATCCTAACAAGCAGTGCCTTTTGCATCTAATGGTTCCTCTGAACTGTGTGCTCACTCAGGGTGTTTAGAAAACAGGAATAGAGCTTGAGCCACAACTTTATCAGCAGAGAACACACTACTCAGCTCTAAGTGCTTGCTAAGTCCATCCTATCTTTCAGCACTTTCCTCCTCCTGCTGAATAATCCATATTTAGTGTTGTTTTCATCAGGTTTTTGAGATTAAGTCTCTCTCTCCTTTGAGAATTGAGCTTCCCTTAACTGAGAGCAAGCAGCCTCATTTTATGTCTGTTTTTAACCTAATGAGGCTGCAGCTTCAGACTTTCGTGACTCCTCTTGGGATCTTATTTATGAACCCCACTGTTAGGATCCTTAGAAATCTTCCCCTTCTTATTCCTGGCCACACTTGCCAGCGTTGACCTTGTGTTTACTCCATCCCTCTACTGTCACGATGTCTCTACTGTCACGATGTCTCCTGGATCTTGACCAGCCTTTGCACCTGTTTTCCACAATTATCCCACTTTGAACTAATCTGTTTCAAACACAACTGAGCAGAGGATTCATCATAAAGAATCACAAGTGCCCTGCGCAGTGTCAATGACTGTAGTAGATGTTTGTATTGGTCCCTGAGTCATCTTGTGGTTTGTAGGTCACGTCCTCAGGTATGATATTCTGATCTTCCTGGTACTGATGATGTCTTTTAACTCTGTGCCTCAGGCAATTTGGATAGAATTGATTCCATGTTTAGCAGCAGCATGGTAGAGGCAGTGTTAACTGCAGTCATCCCACAGCTGATATTGAGAATTCCTCCAGTAACCTCCCTTCACTTCACTTGTTCCATCAGTACAACGTGCTCTCATCTCCACTTTAGACAATTTATTATCCTCCTTACAACACTTGTCTCATCCCTCTGCTCTCCAGTTTCACCAGAAATGTTGTGTGGCAACATATCAAGGGTTTACCTAATATTTGAATAGAGCAGCCTGGTACAAGAGCCTGACACTTCCATCCAGACTGAAGTTTGTCCCCTGTGTCACACTTTGCCACAGATGTCTATACTTTACCCAGTGGTTCTTCAGAACCTTTGTATAGTATTGATAATGCTGTTATGAGCCTATGAGTGCTCAAGTTGTTTTTTCTCATTAAATAAAGCCACTACATTTTGCTTTTCTCTAAGGTATCAGTTTCAGTGTAATAAATCTTATCAGCAGATTTGCAGTTCCATGGGCTACTTCTTTCAGCATTCAGAGCTGGACTGACATTTCTCTTTCCCTGCTCCAGCAGGGAAATTCACTATTTCAGTTTTACTTGGGTTGGTGAAATGAATATTTCTCCTTGTGGGACCACTGCAAACTCTGTGTTCTGGGTGTTGGTGTCTTTGTTTAGGGAGCAAGAGACAGGACAAGAGGAAACAGCCTCAGGTTGCACCAGGGAAGGTTTAAATTGGATATTAGGGAAAAATTTCGCCATGGAAAGGTTTGTCCAACCCTGGCACAACTGCCCAGGGCAGTGGTGGAGTCACCATCCCTGGAGGGATTTAAAAGCTGGGTGGCACTTGGGGACATGGGACAGTGGTTGTGGCCTTGGCAGTGCTGGGGGGAAGGTTGGACTCAATGACCTCAGAGGGCTTTTCCAACCTTAATAATTCTGTGACTCCCTGTACTAAGCACATCTAAAAATATGAAATTTTACCTTTTTACTCACTCTGTATTTAACGAACATGACCATACAGACCTGCCTTAGATTTCTGCAGTCAGGAGCATCTCTGCAGCACATCTGCTGTCACTGAACTGGTGTGGGGAATTTTTCCTGGAGCAGGCTCAGCTGCACACAAAATGGGCTTAGAATTCTAGAATGGTTTGAATTCAAAGGGACCTTAAAGACCATCCAATCCCACACCCTGCCACAGGCAGGGACACCTTCCACTATCCCAGGCTGCTCCAAGCCCTGTCCAGCCTGGTCTTGGACATTTCCAGGGATCCAGGGGCAGCCACAGCTGCTCTGGGCACCCCGTGCCAGGGTCTCCCCACCCTCACAGCCAAGAATTTCTTCCTTATATCTAACCCTAATTTTACCTGGTGTTGGTTTAGTTCTTCCCAGCAGAGGAAAGCTCAAGGAGCTGTAACTGAAGGATGTAACCTTCCCAGCTGAAGGAGGGAGGACTTTCTAGAAAGGATGAAAAACATTTAAACTTTTGCCAGGTTAGTAGCATTTTCCAAGCTAATTTCACATGGCAGTGTCAGGCTCAGAGCATGTCACAGGCATCAGGACTGGAGTCTTAAAGATGCCTCAGGATACTGGTACCACACAGACCCTGCACCTCTGCCAGCAAACCCAGTGTGTCCTCGGATTTTGGGGGTCCCTTCTGTGAGAATGGGATTTTCCTCGCTGTAATTTCTTTCCCAAACAATACTAAAAAAAGGGGAATTGTCTAAGTGTGGAAGACAGCTTCAAACTGGAAGTGAAATTCAAATGTCTTTCTCCATTCAAACAGCAATTTACAAACATCCAGAATTTGGTTGCATTTGGGGACAGTTCCATATGACCAGTGAAAAATCTGTTCTTTATCCAGAGATTCCCTTGCTAGCAATTTTTAAGCCCTACCAACAAAGAATTAGGACACCAGAACATTTCAAAGCACAGGGCTCAGGGATTGTTTGAGAAACCCCTGGAGCAGTGTTTGTTCCCCTCTGAAACAGGTGAGTCATTCTGCTTGATATTAAAAAAATATTAAAAAATCCTCCCCACACACAAACCAACCCTGAGGCCCACGATTAACATGAGGTATTTCACCCATGTGGCTGGAGTGAGGCAACATTTTAAGCAAATAAACCCATTTTCTTGCAATAGGAAGTATTTAATTACCTTTGTAATGGACAGTAGTGTTAGTTCTACCTTTAACAAAGGGTTTGTTCTGCAAAAGCTTTTTCCCAGGCTTTGTTCTGAGAATATATAGAAATGTTGGCAGCACCAGTGACCCATGGAGCTGTAATGCTATAAAACAGGGGAGAGAAATCCAAAGTTTTATTCTGGCAGCCTTAGTGGAGGTGAAATCAGGGAGTCTGAGAGTGGGAGCTATGGGGATTTTGTAGGGAAAAAAATCCCTACTTGTAATTTTCCCATTAGGAAATATGCTGTAAAAATGTAATTTTTAAAAGATCTGGAGGAAACCAGTACTTTTGCCCAATTTATTAAGGTTTTCCTTGCTTCATTTGAAAAGAGAAAAATGAGTTATTTCACATATTTCTTTTAAATGTTTTTTTCCCTGGAAAAAAATTAAAATTCAGAGTATTACTTGTGTTACTTTTTCATAGAGAGGGTTAAAAAGTGAAAGGTTTGCATTTAAATGTAGAAAGCAAAACTTTTAAAAGCAAGATTGAAGCAATTTAAAAAATATAAGGCCTTTAAAAAGCAAAGTACTCTCTCATATATGTAGTTTTTAAACATCACTCACTCTTGGGGAGAAGTCACTTCTTTAAAAAGAGAAAAAGAACAATTTCTAGGAAACTTTAGATGCTTAAAAATTGTAGGGTTTTTTAAAAAGCCTTTAATTTTGAATTTAAAAATCTTTTCTAGCTGAAAAAAATATTTTCAGATAAAACTTGCCTTTGATAAACCTCAGATTTTCAATTAAATAACTTCAAAGGTCGCTTAATTTAACTATTCATGGTATAAAATACAGAGTAGTGAAACTAAGGGTGGCAAATTTTACCTCAAAAATTTGCTAGGGTCTCTGGACTTTTCCTTCCAGGCTATTTAAATACATTTAAAATACGAAAGCAGAAGGGTTTGTCTCAGAGAAATGTGAGTGAAATGTGAATGGTGACAGGGAGTGATGTTGTAGGAGGTGCTGAACCTGCTTCGTCACCTTTGGTTCAGATTTAACCTTTTAACAGGTTTCATGAGGTTTTATTTAATGTTTTTGCTTGTTGTTTCAGAAGCAAACTGATGAGACCGAGATGGAGGTGGCCTAAACCAGGAGGATTGGTTTATCAGTGAGATGATTTTGCAGTGCTGTGTTTCTCTCTCCCCTGATGTGTCTCCATCACCACAAGAGTGGGGGCTGCACCTCTGTGTCTCAGGGAAAAGGTGAATGCCCACTTTGCACATCCTATTTTGTGCTAAATGGTATCTTAAACACAACAACGGTGGCAATTAAAATAATGAGATATATAAAAGACACCTGCTTTAAATGAATACAGTAATCTGCCCAAAGCTCCCTGAGTGGGCTGGTATTCAGCAAGAACCTGCAACAAACCTACCCTTAACAACATAATCATTAAAGAGCAGAAACCTTCCCTTCTAATCCCCCTCATACAGGACAACATGTGGATGTTAGCATATTTGGACTGCTTTGCATTCCTTCTTGCCTGCTTTTGAGAACATACTACATTTTAAAACTTGTTGGGTTCTTTCATGTTTTATTTGACCCTATGTAATTGCATTCCTGAAGGAATAACAGGCTCCCACAGTGATTTATACCCTGTATTAAATGTCAGTTTTGAAGAGACACAGTTAGCAGTTTGGTTTAACCTCCTGCCTTCCTATGGAAGTTCAAAACTGAAGTGGAGCTCGGGATCCAAGGGGAAAAGTAAAAAAAAAAAAAAAAAAAAGGAAAAAAAAAAGATGAAAATGGGCTTAGAGCTTAGAGGCAGTGTGGAATGAGATGCATGTTCCTGGCCCCGCACCTTTGGAAGCCACCGGAATGAGATTCCATAAAGCCATCTCTATTTTTAACTGTAATTTGTGTACTCCATGGCTGCCCTTGACCACTGGGGAAGGCTGTAAATTAGCCCTGTGAAAGGCTCTGCTCTCTCCAGGCAGGAGCTGCAGCCTCTCCAGCAACGGGCCAGGACATTTTCCCTGCAAAGTCAACCACCAAACCAACCCCCAGTGGGTTTGGCTTGTGTCCTAAAAAGAAGGTCAGCAAAATAAATTGTCCTTGTAATTAAGAGCTGCTCCTTTGTTTTTATGTGTTTAACTGTGCATAAATAGCAAAGCAGGATAGGTATGTTATTACTGTTTTAAATATTTCATTCCCTTTGTAGACTTCCTTACGACACAGTTAACAACTGCTTCATCATACCTTATGACCTAATTAGGGGGGGATTTAGTTAAATAAATCTTGATGTAATCGTATATTCTTGATGTAATGGTGCTCTGATGGCTGCATTTATGTGCATGTGGGCATTTAAATGTAAAAGGAAATGCAGCCTATGTAGAATCTGACACAGGACTTTAATGATCATTATCTTTAGAATCACTGGGGAAACAAGTTACAAGGAGACTTATTTAATTGAGAATACACTACATAAACCCCTATTTCCTATTCCCAGGAACTGAATGTCCTGGTGAGCACTGTCCTTGGCAAAGGTATTTAAATTTTGTAGGATCAGGCCAGGGTAGTTGTTCTGACACAGGCAAACAACTGTAGTTTTCATCTGAAGTAATTCAGGGCATTTCCATTGCCTTCCCCAGAGCCTCACTTGCCCATCAGATGAATGTTGAGTCCAGCTCTGATCTGCTGTTTGCCAGGTGGGAAGGCTGACAGCGATCTTTTATTTTGAAGTGAAAAAAATTGTAGGTGACAATGTTTTCTTGGGATTGGATTTATCTTGCCAAAGACAGGTGTCTTGAAGTCATGGAATAAGTTGCCCTCTGGAAATGCATCTCTCTGCTGGGTGTTCAGGGAGCTAAAATGACTGGCTCAGACCTGAGGCTGCCTCTCAGGTGGATAGAGTTAGGTAAGATGAATCCTGCCACGTGAAGTGCACAGGGTATTGTGTATCAGCTCCCCCACTCCTAGATTTGCAGCCAGATCACTGTAAATGTTTGTGCCATGCTGGGAGAGACCTGGGATAGGTTCTTCACCATCTAACTCCAGCTGGAAGACAAGAATTTCGTGTTAATCTGAGGGAACAAGCCCTTGGGGTGCAGTTAACACCTGGAGTATAGGATGAGATGTGCCTTTTGTGGCTTTAGGTGGCAGAGTGAGAGGTATGTGTTCCTGCACTTGCAATCCCAGGCTGGTTTGGGTTGGAAGGGACCTCGGAGACCATCCCATTCCAACCCCTGCCATGGGCAGGGACACCTTCCACTATCCCAGGTTGCTCCAAGCCCTGTCCAACCTGACCTGGAACATTTCCAGGGATCCTGGGGCACTTGTCACATTTTGGCATCAATAGAAGGAAGCAGCCCTGTCTAATGGGATTATTCCTGATGATTTTGTCATTCCAAAGTCAAAGGATCAAGTCTCACAGGTGGACACCTGTGCTTCATGGTTGGTGACTTGGGTGGCGATGATGTAGGGTTTTACCCTGGGTGTAAATCTGCCACCCTCCCTGGTGGGTTGCTTCAAGCAGGAGGTTACCCAATATTAGAAAAAAAAAAAAAAGAATTTTAAATCAGCGTGAGTAGAGAAAATAAATTCCTAATCAGGATCAATATATCAATATTACTTTACTTAATGGCATCCAGCCCTACAGGCAATACTTGATCTCAGCAGTAATAATTAGGAGTTAGAGAACTTACTGATGACTGTCTCCTGAAATTCTCTAATCTTTTGGAAAATATTACTCTTTTTTCAGACATTTGAGACTCTAAAAGCTGAAACACCAGCAGATGGAGACAAACCCTGTTATCAAACCAGCCCAGTTGAGCAGGACCTGTAGGATTTGCAGCTTTTCTCCAGGAAGCTGAGGTGGAAACCTGAAGGAAGAACACTTTTTATGAAAAGTTGAGTGCTATTGTTGTCTGCACATGTTTAATAACATGAACTTAGGGAGAAAAGAAGTTCTCTTAAAAAAAAAATCTCTTGGTACTAAATGCTTTTTTGGCCTGAAATAAAACGTTCCATTTATTTTTGGTGGGTTACCTATACATGGGAATGTGTGCATGCATAAACCACTTCAGAAATGCAATTATGCAAACAGTTTCAAAAATTCATTTCAGATGAACAATCAGAACTTTAAAAAAAAGTTCATACAAATATTCTTGCCTTTTTCCAATTTTGGGGTTTTTTCCATTTTTGGAAGGTAAATTGCAGCTGGGCTTGACACAATAAACCTTTAGGCTTGCCCACACTTAAACTGTGTTTTCTGGTGACTGGGATAGTTATTTAAAACTTTTTAATTAGAGTGAATTATAATGGTTGTCCTCAAGTGCGATGGCAACCCAGACCTCCACAGGTAAGGTAATTTATTGCCATTTGAAAATAAATTAAAATAATGAAGACACTGCATCATAAAAACTTCATTAAATATAAATGGCAGAAGATATTGTGCCTCACGTTGACTCATTTTGCTTTGCAGATGAAACATGAAAAAGTCACAAGTGGATCCAGAACCATTTTACTTCCATGAAATGCCAAAAGAAGTTTCCTTGCTGTCCATATCATCTCTTCTTTGCTGGCCAGGGAGGTTGGTTTTTTACTCCCTTGTCCTTTGCATTGGAGGTGAACTGGAGGTACACAACTGGTACAAGCAGAGCTGAGATTCAAAATCCAACCCCAACCCATGCTGTGGGGCTGTGGGGTTGTTGTCTTACCTGGAGAAAAGGTTTTGAACAGAGTACAGACACAATATTTTATAGCATGAACCACAACAGAAAACATGTGCAGGGGCATAGGGCTGTAAAAATCATCCTTTCTTTAACTGACTGAATAGAAATGAATGTGGATGCCTTCAAATGCACTGCAACTGCAGATAAAACCAGCAGTAAAAATCTCAGAGAGGGCTGAAGAAAGATTTTCTCTTTCCTTTGTTTGGAACAAACTTACTTTTGATCATTTTGAATGGTATAAATATAGACCAGTAGAAAAAGGGGCAGAGAGGACCTTGAGAGATGATCTATCCCTCTACCCCAAGGCAAGATTTGCCAGCTCTGAGCCATTCCTGGTGACAGTAGAGTCTGTAGCTCCTTGACTAATTTATTCCAGTTCTCACCTGTCCTTCCTCTTAGGAAACATGTCTAATGCTTGACCTATATCCTCCTTGCTGCAATTTAAACCCATTATTTCTCGTCTTATACCCAGTGGACATGGAGAACAATTTATTACCTTCCTATCTGCAACAACCTTTTACATAGTTGAAGGCTGTTATCATGTCTCCCCCTCAGTCTTTTCTTCTCTAGACTAAACAAACCCAATTCTTTCAATCTTTCCTCATAGGTCATGTTTTCTAGACCCCTGATCATTTTTGTTATGGAAATAAACATCCTTTAAATCAAGTTCTGTGAATCAATCTTGTGTGGAGAGGAAGGGAAACAGAGAGGTTAGAGTTAGTATTGGGAACAGGAATCTGGTGGTGAAAGAAGTGAATTTTCTGAGGTCTACAGAGAGTACAGCCTTCCATTCTTCTTTGGGTTTAGGAAGTGTATTGGGCAAAATTTTCTTTCCCCAGCTTTCTTGGGAAACACTTTTACCTATTTGCTACCAGAAGGAAGACAGTATTTTATTTCCACAGGCTGTGAGGACAGTGGTCTCTGGAAAAGCACAGAGCAGAGTACCAGACAGTAATTTGAAATGGTATGGTATGTTCTTCATGCAGACTTTCTAAAATCAGCTTGCCTGCAGTGGTATCAACCCTTGTTCTCCAGCAAGTGATACAGGTCATCCCCAGAAAGTAGTTTTAGAGTGGATCATAACTCCAGGACATTTAATGCAATCAGAGACTCAGCACAGAAGATGCTGATGAGTTTTTGGTTGTAAATTCTCCTTTATTACATGAGCTGCCCAGAGAACATTTGAAATACCAGATCAAGTGTTTCAGCTGCAAAAACCATCCAAGGCATTATCATTAGATGGGCATCCTGGGCCTTTTTGCTTTGCATCTACTGTTTTGAGGTTGAGAGAAGGTGGATCTGATGCCTCCTACACAAGTTCCATCTATTCTGTACAGTCACTATAAGCTGGATCTTGAGCACTGAAGAATCAGGGAGTTTCGGAGATCACCAACTTAAAAACTGGGGCTGCAGAAGGATCTAGGAGAAGCCCCCTATGTTTATCCTCCTTTCCATCCTGAAAACATCAAGGGCTAATCTGAGGTTATTTTGGGTGTTTAACTAGACCTGGGATTGGGGAGGATGGTGCTGCTGGTTCTTCTTGGCAAGCACAGCCTGCAGCAGCTTTTTGCTTGTGGTGGTTCTGATGGTTGATGCGTTGACTCACAACTTCCCTGTTCCTCAGAGGTAAGTGTGAAGCTGTGGTAAATCTAGTTTCAGATCAAAGACACAGCAGCCATGTGATATAAAGCATTGAAACAATCACTTTTCTTTCAAAAAAACTGTACTTCTGAAGGCTTTATGCTGGGTTCAGATATCACCTGTCTTCCCAGAGGCTGTATAAATAGGAAAGCCAGCAGGAGCACCAGGCTGCGTGCTTTGGCACTTGAGAGAAATGTGTGCTCACATCTGATCCAGATTCCTCACTAATGGACATGGCCCCATTGTTCAGCTTGCAGAACAATGAATCCATAAACAGGGGACATAATAAAATTTTAGAGAGAGCTGAAAGTCCAAAAGCATCTGAAGCTGAGTGCACTGATGCACCTTGAAAAAGAGTTCAGGAAGATATAAGAGACAGAGTGCAAGAGCCACAGAAAGACAAGTTTCAGTCCTTGTGGAGGACATGCTGACAAGGTGACGGGTTTCCTGCTAGCTAGCATGTGCTTTGTGAAGAAACTTCCCCAATGTTCTCTCACTGGGAGCAACACTGATTTGGCCTGCCAGACATGTTACATTTCAGGCCTTGTCTGATCAAGATAGCTGAGAGTTCTAACACTTCAGCAGAGGTCCAAGATAAACATGGTGCAGTGAAGAAAAATGCTTTTTGCTCTGTTTACACTCCCAGTTTACTGGGAATTTTCTTCCATTTGCTGCCTGACCCAAAGGTAAAGGCTGGCTTGTCTTCCAGAGCCAGACTCATCCTCTGAGCAAAGTGAAGGATGTCAGGGACAAAACTTTGGCAGAAGTGAGACAGTTTTGGTCTTGAGATGCCAGTAAGTACATCCATTCCAAAAAGGAGTTTTAGTTTGATTAGACTGATCATCCTGATGGAATGGTATTGTAGTATTAGCCAAGGAAAGGTTCTGGTTTTAGATATTCTTATTTTTACAAATATCTGAGAAACTCTTCCCTCAACTAGTTGTAAATGGTGTTGTAACAGAATCAGTCTGAAAGCCACTAAAGACAGGCTTCCAGCGTCAGATACAATACCAAAAGTTGCACTTTTGAGATGGTCTCCGTGTAATTTCTCCCATATGGGCCCTAAAACCCCAGATGCTCTAAGAAGTGTTTAGGGTCCTGTAAGACACAAGGCCATCACTAATTAGCAAAGACCCCAGGCACATGTTTAACTTTAAGCATGTGCTTTTCTTTCCCAGGAGTCCATAGAATTAAGGACTTTAAGTGAGTGGGTTTAGGGATATGCTTAAAGCTAAGCACGTGTTTAGTTGCTTTCTTGTGCTCTGGCTTTATTTGTTTTTACAGGAATAAGAGAAATGAAAGATCTTATTACAGATCAAACACAAATAAATGTCCAAGACACAGCAGGGAGGCTTTAGGTCTTGGTTTGGAGCCCAGTGAAGTCAATGGAAAAACACCCCAACACCTCAGCGGACTTTGGAGCAGAGTCCTCAGAGGATCGATGAAGAACCCACTGCAGAAACCTGTTGAATGCCTCATGTTTCCCTTCAAGGTTCCCTTATCTTGTATCCAGATGTTGCTAACAAGGGTTTTTATTAGCTGCTGAGAAGTACAAGGGCAGCAGTTTTTCAAGTCCTAAAATCATGCACATATAGATGAAATAGAAACAGTTTGTGCTGCACTAGCAATTGTGGTCTGTGGAGCTGTGAGTGTATTTCAAAAGTTGTCAGTTCTTATTATAGAATCCTAGAATGGTTTGGGTTGGAAGGGACATTAAAGACCATCTTGTTCTACACCCCTGCCATGGACAGGGACACTTTCCACTATCCCAGGTTGCTTTAAGCTCTGTCCAACCTGGCCTGGAACACTTCCAGGGATGGGGCAGCCACAGCTTCTCTGGGCCTCCCCACCCTCCCAGGGAAGAATTTCTTACTAATCTCTAATCTGACCCTGCCTTCTGTCAGTTTGAAGCCATTCCCCCTTGTCCTGTCACTCCGTGCCCTTGTAAAAAAAACATGTCTTGGTCCCACTGATCTCAAAGTGTTTGCTCTGTCTTTCATGCAGTGCACTGAGGCAAGTGTTGTCACACAGTTCCTAGGGAAAATGTTGCATCTTTGTAGAGGGAGAGGTTTACACAACAGGAAGAGCAGGTTCCTTTGAATAGCATTTCTCTTTGCTGCCTTTAGATCTCTGCAGTGTGCACAGCAACACCTGACTTACTCATTTGGATTCTCCTTTTAGGCGTGCAGGGAAATAGCCACTGCTTGAGAACAGTCTGATCTATTTTTGATTTTCATTTCAGGTTGATGCTGAAGACGTCTCTGTTTGATCAGTTGAATTTCCACCCATACAGCTGGATTTTTGTCCTTTGGTTAAGGCTGGAGCTTTGCTTACTTCTTCAGAGACTGCCCTAGCCAAGGTCAGCAGAACTGCCTGAGCCACCAGCCATCACCCAGCAGGGAAAATGATCATGTGCTGTCTTGCCAGGCTTGTTATGAAGGCAGGTGTCATTAGAAGGTGTTTCTGCCTCCTCCTTCTCTTCCTCAGAAGTCATTTGTGTCACAGCAGCAGAGCCATGGGACAAGCTTTGTCCAGGCTGGAGAGCAGAGTGCCCACCTCGAGTCTCTGCAGAACGGGTAAGCAGTTAACCCTTGCTGAGCTGCTGTTGCTTCCTCTGCTGCTATTACCTGTGTTTACCAGGTCAGACTGACACTGGTGTGCAGGGATGTGGCATGGCCACATCAGAGCACCCAGCCAGAGTCTCAGGAGGGTGGTTTGGCTGCCAGGACATGCTGATGTCACTGCAGTGCCTGTTTTTGCCTGTCTTTGCTGGGTCAAAGTGACACTGATCCACCACGATGAGTTATGGTCACACCTTCATTTGGCTCTGTCACCCCAGGCCTTGCTGTCCCATCAACAAAAAACTTCTGGTGGCACCCACTGGGAGAAGTTTGGGAATTGGTGTGCTGGGAAAGGGTCTGGTACCAACTGCTTGCACAAGGGAGTTGTACTGTTCAAAGTTTAATAGAGTAAAAGAGAATAAAGTGGTATTTGCAGTTTGGATGGCCACTGGGTGAGCCCCACAAAATCCCTTTGATGTTTTATTCATGTTTGGTATCTTGATCTCTAACTGAGGTCTCGTTTTAAGAAAAACTGCCAATATTCACCAAATTCTGGTGCAAAAATACAACACCAAAATGTTGAACCTGCTCTTTCTCCTCCTCAAGGCTCAGAGATTGCAGTGAAAAGGATTTGAAGCATTTTTTTTCCAGTAACACTAAAAAAGAATGTGGCTGTTAAATATGCATTTCTGTTGAGTGCCAAGAGCTGTCCCTTTCTTTCCAGCCATTTCACAGAACTGGAAGACACAAATCAATAGGTAAATGTTCAGTACTAGTAGTCTAATTATTATTTCTACTTTTCTCATGGTTATAATGATAGGAAACATTTTTTTACTTGCTCCCTGGAAGAATTATTTCTTTTACTTAGTCCCTGTCTTCAATATTTGTAGCGCCCTGAACAGAATCTGCAATCTTTAGTAGCATTAAAAAAATCCAAACCACCCATTGGCTTGAAAGGAAAATGTGAACTTCTTCAATGAGGGCAAAAATACTTCTGTTGCTTAAACGTAGGTAATTAGACTGAGGACTTTCTCCAAAGTAAACCCTGACAATCTAACAATAATCTTTGGCTTTTGCACTGCATAGAGTTTCTCTTACATTGTTAAATGCATTCCATGTTTCAGTAAATGACACCAGGCTCACCAGCAGTGAGTGAGTGATTAGTTTATCATCCTCTTAGTGCAGCCATCTAGATCTTTAACTCTTTAAGCAGTGACATTTAAGTCTTGAGAACACCCAGGATCATGCCTGAGGCTTTAGACATTCTCAATTCAAGCAAATCTTGCATATCTTGTGAAAATGAAGAGAAGAAAGTAGGTGCTTGCATTCTGATAACACTTTGAACAAGTCAGGTAAGGTAAATTGCAAATAAACACCTTTTTTCAGCTTAAAAAAATTCTTATTTTTATTTCTTTTATTTAGAGGATGCCAATTCCTCTCTCCTGGGACCACTTAGGTCATTAGGTGAGCAGCATAAAATTACAGGGAGAAAATCTTAACAGCATACAGAGAGACTGAAAGGTGACAAATCTACATTTCCTAAGATCCAGGGATGTGAGGTAGTTTTTCTTTTTTTTTTTTTGTTTTTTTTTTTTGGCTGGATTTACAATTCATCTCTCATGGGGCAGTAGAATGAAGAGTTTTACCAAAGATTTTATTATAACAACAACAAAAAAATATATATGTGAGCTGTAACATACTGTACAAATTCTCTTGTGCTGAAATCTTGCTCTAGCAGGGACGTGTAAGTACACAAAGCTTGGCAGCAACAAAAGCCTTTGGAGAATGGAGGGCTTCTACTTTGGAAAAGAAAGGTGCAGGAGGATTTTCAGACAGAAGGGAAGGACTTTGACCTGTGAGCTGCTGCTCAGCATCATGGATCTCCATCTATCATCTGATCCTGCTCAGTAACGCGAGCCAGATCACTGTGTGTGCCCTCTGCCATGGGAGACATGGAGCTGCTCACCCCACAGACACAAAGAGCTTTGGGAGCTCTGTTGCTGGGAAGAATTTGAAATGTATGAACAGAGCATTTACGTGCCTCAAGCAACAGAACAGAGCCCAGCCTTTAGTTAGTTTTTGTTTTAAAAATGCCTTTTGTACTCTCAAACCATTTCGGGTTTGAGAATTTTTTTTTTTTCCAGACTGGACTTTGAGGTTTGCTGGTTTGGGTGAAAGGAGTTTTTGCCCAGCAGGGCAAGGGTGATCCTGTGTGGAAAGGGAAGGGATGATGCTGGGTGAGGTAAATTCCCTGCATTCTGGAAAGGGTTGAGAGTGGATTGGGAGTTACTCTGAGACACTGGAGCTGTGCACCTCCTGCAAGCATAGGAACAGTGCTTGGGTCTCCAAAGTTCTGGTGACTCTTGCTCAGCCTCCAGGTTGTAGTCATTCTCAACCCCATAGATTCATTCAGAAATCTGCTTCCAGTCCCTCTTCTCCATCAGAAAACACGATGGAAGTGATCCAGTTGTGCCATCCATGTCAAGGCACCTCCTGCAGTGGGCTCATCCTGGGCTTCTGGTGGCTTATCAGTTGGAGAATCTGTGAAAAAGGAATGGTGGCTGTTCTGGGGGCAGCCAGTGTTCCCAAGAGAGGGAAACAAATCACACAACAGATTTGCAAGTCCAAGCTGTCCTTGTGGCACCACTCTGAGAGAGATTCTGTCAACCCCACCTTGCTATTTTGTGCTTTGGGTCTATGGTTTGTCTCCACAATCCCTGACTCAAGTCAATACTCATGGACTCTAAGTCCTCTTTGACCTTCTCATTTTATCATCTGCTCATCAAACATCTGCCTTAATCCACTTCATTTTTATCCTGCAATCCCAGAAGCCCCAGCACCACTCAGCTTCTCCTCAGCCTGGGCTGGGGGGGATGGGCATCAGGATTCCTGCCCTACTTTGCACCTAGGAGCTATGTAGGGAAACAGTGATGGGAGATAAAGTGGTTTGCTGAGGCCTCTGGAGACAGGACAGGTGACTTTTTGGCAGCCATGGAGTAACCTCAGTGTTGGGTCTTTGTGAGAACGTTTGTGAGCTGATGCCAGTTTTACAAATGACGTTTCACATTTGCTTTTTGCAATATTTCTTCGAACTGGGGTGTGGTGCTGCATACAATACCTGGTTCTGAGGCTTGCTGCTCTATCAGGTATGTGTACAGAGGGTGGGAAAAGGCAGCAGAGTCAGCAGGACAGAGGTGGAACAAGCAGGAATGCAGGGTGAAACCAGGGGAACGAACAGGTCCTCCGGGAATCTGTTCTAACTTAGTTCTGCTTCCCTGACTCAAAGAGTAACTCCAGTGTGCCCAGAGGGCTGGTACAGGGAGATAGCAGCCTTATGCTAACTCCAGATCCTACACAAGTAGAAACTGCTGGGCCAGACCCTCCATCCTGAGACTTAGGCTCAAAAATCTACTTTTAAGCCTATTTCTCTTCATGTCTGGGTGATGCTGTGCTCCTGGAAGGTGCATCATTCTGGGTTGTCACTGTAGACCAGTGCAGGCCTGTCATAACACCTTGGTGCCTCTGGCTCCAGTCCTGTTTTCTAGAATTGCACTTGGCCTTGCCTTGGCCCTTTGCCCAGACTGAATTTGCCTTCTTGGTTTTCACTTCTTTCCCATATCGGTTTTCTCTCCTGTTCTATCTTCCTGCTGATCCTCTGGGCTCTGGCTCTGTAAACCCTCAGCCCAGGTGGGCCTCTGTGCAGGTGAGCACCCCTCACTTCCAAGGCCCCTTCATATGCAAGAAAGAGATACGAGATTCCTCCAGACTCATTCCTTTTTTGCCATTTCACTTTTCCCTCTTCAAACTGACTTTTAGATATTCCTTTTCTAAAAGTCCCTCTTCTCTCTCTCTCTCTCTCTTTTTTTTTTTTTTTTTTTTTTTTTTTAGCCAGTTCCTCAGTTTTATCCCTCTGTAAGCTATTTGGTAGCTGGTATTTTAGGAGACAGAAAGGCTGGTTTGCCTGTGGGATCGGACACGCACGGAACGCACGTACGACGCTGGTTTGCCCACATCGTTTGGATAAGGTATCAGAGAGGACAGACTGTCTTTGCATTGAAACCTGCAGGTCAAGAAATTGGCCTCCCTTCAGTTCACAGCCCTCGTGGCTGCCAGCCAGTAATGTAAAGCCCTGATGAGTATTTCTGGAAAACGCTGGAAACCCACCTCTGACTACAATGTGTTTAATCTCTCATTTCCAGGCATAGTCAGTTTTGCTTCTTCTTCCCTTCTCCCTCCTATTCTTCTCCTCCTTCTTCTTTTTCTTCTCATTCTTCTTCTCCTTCTTCTTCTTCCTCCTCTTCTTCTGCCATGGGTGACAGGTGAATCACCCGGTGTCTCTCCAGTGATGCACAGGGCAGCACCACTTTTGTCCCATGTGCTGTAAATCAGAGATCATATAGGGTGTCCATGTCCTGTTATTCCTCCAGTATTTTCCCAGGGTTTGGAGTCCCACTGAAAGGCTTTGAAAGACTTTTGTGTGTTGGGTTGGAATTTGAGGACCTATTCAGAAGTAATGGTTTTTTTTAATTTATCTCTGACAATGGTGCAAAATGCTCTTGTTCTTCCAGAAAGGAGGCTCTGACCTGCTTTAAATTCTAATTGCCTCCTTTCCCCATGTTTTTTAATTACTCTTCACTGTTTAATATACTCTTAACCACTTGGATAAAATAGATTCCTGATGAGTCAGTCACTGCCACAGAAGCACAAAGCTGAACCTAGAACTTCTGAAGTCCAAATCAGGTCCTTCATCACTAGGACAACCTTCCTTTAGGCATCCCAGTACTTGCAGCTCTGCACCAAATCTGTGGCCTTTGAAATTCCCAGGTTGCTAAAGGCATCCTTTGGGCTGCTGAGTCAGTGTCTGTACATGATGGAAACAGGGAAGAGGAAAACAGATACTTGCTTATGCAGAAAAGAGCCAAAAATGAAATCAGGTTTCACTGCTGTTGACACAAACTCTGTCCCCACTCAAGTATTTTTTGGTCGTGACTGTTTGGGAGAGAAAGCGGGCTTTGATTCTGCTTACAAGTGGTTTTTTTGCTGCCCCACAAAGAAGCAGAGCAAGTAAAAGTACGTAAGAATGTCTCTAATTGAAAACAAACCCAGCTAACACCTCACTCGTTAGCTTGCTTGATCAATAATGGAACAGAGAGCCTTGCCATGCTAGGCTGGAGTAGGTCCTGCTGAAAGGCTTGTCAGGAAGGACTGCAGCTGTGTCAGCTTTAGGTTGGATTTCAGGAAAGGCTCTTCCCCCAGAGGGTGCTGGCACTGCCCAGGCTCCCCAGGGAATGGGCACAGCCCTGAGGCTGCCAGAGCTCCAGGAGTGTTTGGACAATGCTCTCAGGCACAGAGTGGCATTGTTGGGGTGTCTGTGCAGGGCCTGGAGTTGGACCCAATGATCCTTGTGAGTCCCTTCCAGCTCAGGATATTCCATGACAGAATGAGCAGGAGCCTTTCTGTCAGAAACCATCTTCTCAGTGTCACGTGACTGTGGGAGCTCGTGCTCTGCTCGCACACACCCTGTGTAAGTTTATTCAGTGAGCACTTTCTAAGAATGATGATTAATTGTGAGTATGAACCTTGTCACCAGGCGACTGGTACAAATGAGCCCCACCAGTTTGTTATTGCTGGAGTTGGAGGCCACAGGGTACAGCCATGTTTCCCAAGAGGGACTCCTGGGCAGGATCCTCCCTCTCTGCTTTCAGGTGAGGATGTTCACATGAATGGACTCAAAATTCATCCATGTGCTGACATTTCCCAGAACTTGCTATAGCACCTACCAGTAAAGTTCTTTGCTGTTGCTAAAAATCCAGTAGAGCTAATGTGAATTATTTCTGCAGCAGTTGTCCTGCTCTGCTTATTTACACCTTGTAGTAGTGATTGAGGTCATTGAAGCTTCTGCTGGCAGCAGATCTCAAGCTGCAATTAAAGGACAAAGACAAATGTCGGCACCTCGGAGGGAGAGTGAAATATCAGTAACAACAGAACTCAGCCAAAGCCACATCTCAGGGCTAGACACACACGGAGTGGTTTGTAAGGTCAGGGAGCTGTCAGCCCTGTGCTATTCTCCAAAAGCCTTCATCAGATCCAAAAGGAATCTGCTTATCTCCAGTAGCCACGTGGTTGGACAGTGCTTGTTAGGAGAATGATGGTCTTTGTTAGTACCAGCCACAACTGCAGAGCAGGAGGAATGAACTCTTCATCTTCTGGAGGTCCTCCTTGCTTCTCAGGGATGAGGTGAGGGCTTTGATGGAGTGGGGAGGAACAAAGTGCAGAAGCAAACGTGGGCTAAAGGCAGCAATTCTTTCCGAAAGCTGGATGAGATCAGTGCATGTTCTTCTTGTAACGTCCCTCGAGGAAACCCATTGATGTGGAGATGATTTTACAACAGATGTGTTTCTAACACAGCTCAGGGGAATGTTAACAACAGGCCATTAAAATGGCTCTCCCTTTATTTTATGAGTCGTGTTGCTGAAGCACTTCCCTAATCATGGAATCATAGAAATGTTAAGGTTGGAAAAAACCTCCAAGGTCGTTGGGTCCAACCTTTGGCCATTCACCACCTTCCCAAGCAGACCAGAGCACTGAGCTGTTTTTTGAACACCTCCAGGGATGCTGATTTCATTCCCTCCCTGGGCAGCCCATTCTGTGAAGAAATTCTTCCTGCTGTCCAGCCTGAAAGATCCAGACCTCTGAGTTTTGAGGCCCAGCATCTCTAAATGAACAATATTTAGCAGCAGAGACCTCACACTCTCACAGCAGAAGGCAGAGAGTATGAACAGCAAGGGGTAACTTTTCTAGCCTTGCTCACTCTTGGGCATCTCTGAAAAGTGGCAAAGGGAATGAGTCAAGTAACAGCAACTTAAGATTCACCCTGCGTGGGACAGCCAACCTTTTAATAGCATTCTCAAAACAATAAAAATCATCCTTCAAGACTTAAAAATAGAAAAGAGCAGACAATCCTACTGTTTCGACTGCCTTGTGTCTGATTACCAAAGACTGCCTTTTTAGAACTGCATTATTTTAATGTTCCCACACAATGTTTTTGTAGGGATTTGTAAAAAAAAAACCCAAAACCTGTTTGAAATAAAAGAGCAGTGCTGAACCTGATTCTCCTCTTAGCACAGGAGTGGTTCTAGACGTGGTCCTGACACCTCAGCAGAGATACTTTCGTGTAAAGAAGAAATAAATTCCAAGTTGGGCCCAGTTCTGTGTTATAGGAGAAGTACGAATTTATTTATTCAGGAGGAAGTAGAATATTCTGGTAGAACAGGCCAGCTCTGAAGCACTCAGAGAAATCATGAAAATCTCAGAGTGGTTGTAAAAAATGTTCCTTTCTCCATTCAAGCAGCTGCACTTGTTTTTACCGGTCGGCTCTTTACTGAAGAGCTACTTTTGAAAACGTAATCCCTTGGAGTTGTTTGCTCAGTTCCCTTTGTTTTAATTGACAAGCTTAGGCAGTTGAAAGGAAAGGGTAGGAGGGAATTGATCTTAGCACACTTATGGGCATCTCCTCCTGCAACTCATGTCATTAAAATGTCTCTTACATAGGCATTTATTTATTTATTTATTTATGGTTTTAGGCTTGTTTCTGCTCAAGCACAAATCTGGTGAGGCAAGTTATTTTTGTTGTTGTTGTTGTTGTTTTTCTTTCTTTTTTGTTTTTCCCAAGGCAGGTTGTTTGCAGACTTTAGAGCCCAAAAAGGTGCAGCTGCTCTAAAAATAACACAGGATCCAAGAACTGGTTTGGGAAGGTCTGAGTCCAGAGGCATCTGCTGAAATGCTGCCATTAGAGGAGAAGTTTCCCTTGTAAACAGAGCTGGCCTAATTTCTAGAGGTGCTGAACATCGACCTGCAGTACTTGCTGGTAGGTCCTGAGCACACAAAACCTGGAAATGGGTCAGATGTGAGTGGCCGGGATTTATCACAAGCATGTCTGGGCAAACCCACAATTATCGGGTTGAAACAAAACTGAGCAAATAATTGCCCCTCAGCTCCTGACCCCTGCGAGCAGAGCTGGGCTCTGGGGCTCCAGGACACCTGCCAGCTCCTGGGCTTCTCGCTGCCACCAGCAGTCTGTTGTCACAGCCAAGGTCTGCACGTGATGGATCACCCCTTGGTCTGGCCAGCCTTTGCAGGGTGACATCCCCAACACCCCAAAGCTTTGCTGCCGGAAGAGACCAATGGTTTTGCCACCCAGGTGCAGAGATTCCCAGAAGGTTTTTCACAGAAGACAGAGAGGAAAAAACCTGGCAGCTGATCCCTTAATCAGACTGGGACTGGGTCACAGGCAAGACCACCATCGACTCCTCCATCACCCACGTGAGGTGTGATTAGGGGAGCTGAGCCTTGCGTTGAGTGCAGACACAATATTCTCTGGTTTTGATGTGCTGGATCTTTAATGTTGCATCTACCGCTGAATTAAGCAGTGTTTGCTTTTCAAACCTTCCACATTTGTATTTTTAGCTCCGTTTTGGCATCACTTTTTTGGTTGGAATATATAACACACTGGGTTGTTTAGTGTGCCTGGACCGAGTTCAGCCGATGTGTAACTCCACGGGCTGGAGCAGAAGCTCTGTTCAAGGTGAATTATGCTCTATGGGGCCAAGGAAATACAGCTTCTGTAGGAAGGCAGCCCAGCTCCTTCAGTAAACGCTACACTATTTCCATCCATGGTTATTCCTTTGTGGTTTGGGTTATGTATTTACATTTTACGGAATAAATACTACAGCTTTCCCCATGACTAACACTTCTTAGTAACCAGGGAGCTACTCAAATACGCTCTTGCCTCCTACGAGACCCCAAACCACACTGCCCTGCCCTGGCTCTCTGGCCCCAGCTGGCCACCTCCTCACACAGGGGCACGGTTAACCAGCGTTACATAAGCAATTTTTGGGAACTCAGCTTTACAGGATGGCTTAGGAGAGCAGGCGCTTGATGCCGTGTGACCGAATTCCTCCTGGACAAACATTTCCAACACGGCCACTCTCTGATCCTTACAAAACCCGAGTGAGGTCTTCAGACAAAGAGAGGAACATATCCCACAAAAAGGGAGCTGGTTGCTTTTCCCAGTCCAGAGATCTGTTTTAGGAACAGCACTATACAGGCCCTCATGTAAACTTTGTTTATAGACTGGAGTATTTTCAATGAAAATGTTATTTAACTTAAAAAAAGTTGCACAGCAGCTACTCCCAAAATTGTTTTTCCTTGTTAAGAATAACACACAGTGTGATACATTTGAAATGGTGATAGCAATATTTCACAAATTTTGATGGATTCATAGTCCAAATACCTTGCTAACAGATGTTTCTTTTAAACCCGGAGTGGTATAGGAATAACTCAGAGATATTACAGTGTCAGCACTGCCTTTTATCTGTGCGTGTCCTTTCGGTGACATCCCTGGGCTTTTCTAATGCATGGGTCAGGTCTGAGCTTAAAAAAAAAAAAGTGAAATATGAAAAGAAGGCGTCTGTGATGGTGTGTGAGCTCTGGGGCAGCGCTGGGAGGACACCAAGGCGCTGGTGTGGGTTTGCTGCACTCAGGCACGGCAGCCCCGTGGTTTGTGGCCACAGTCATCGTTTCTGAGCTGGTTTTTGGTTGTGGTTAATTGAGCTTAGGAGTTCCCATGGCCACTCCATGACCACATCTTTTGGTCTCATAAATTAACTGTGTTCTCACTGTGGGTGACAGTTTGCCCAACGCAAAGGGATACCCCAGCAGGGCAAAGGGACAGATTTTAATGCCCTAGTGGAGCTGGCTTGATTTACCATGGGGTTGCTCAGTCTACTCTGTGTCTCCAAAGGACGGTGCATCTGTCACACTTCCTTCAGAGGGTTTTTCCTCAGAGCTGCCTTCTCCACACTGTATTCATACATCACCCCCAGTAGGTCAGAGAATCACAGAATATCCTGAGCTGGAAGGGATCCACAAGGATCACCAAGTCCAAATCCTGGCCCTGCACAGGACAGCCCCAAGAATCCCTCCCTGTGCCTGAATGTGTTGAGTCCAGTTCATGTGTGCTAATGGTAAACCAGTTTGTCCCAAATCCCCTCCTGGGAGCAGCCTCAAGCCTTGAGAAGTCTGCTTCTTATTCTCAGCCCAAAGCTGGTCCAGAGCAATTCTGGGGTTGAACTGCGGGGCAGGGAGCATCCTTCCTTCCGGAGACCCCTGTCCGTATCTCTCTGGGGCCGCCAGCTGTGGCCGTACACAGGCGCCTGCTGCGCACCTCGGTGGGGGTCCGGGAACCCGGCCTGGAGGGCAGAGGGTTATTCAGGCAGCCAGGGAGAAGGATGAGAAAATCTGGAGCATGAGAGGGAATCCAGAGCAGGCACTGGGGATAACCCCCGGTGCTGGCAACGAGCTCCCAGCCGCCGGGACGGGACGCTCGGGGCTGGCGGGTGGTGGGAGCACAGGAGAAACCCGCGCTCTGCCGCCGTGCCTTTCCCCGCGCAGCTACTTCTGGTTCCCAAGCTCTCCCTCTTTTCTCGTCGGGGAACAGCCGACCAGAGTTTCCCGAGTATCCCGTCCCGAATCTCCCTTCCCAACCCGGTCCCTCGGGGAGCGCCGCGGATCCCGCTCCCCGCCGTGCCCCGACCTCCCCGGGGACCCCGCCCCGGCCGTGCGGGGACAGGGCGGGGCGGGAGGGTCCCCCGGGGATGCACCTGAGCGGCGCGGGGGATCCCGGGGGCACCGCTCCGACCCCGTCCCGCGCCCCGAGGGTCCGAGCGCGGCCGCTCCGCCGGGGGTCCCCGCGCTCCCCCCGCTCCCCGGGCGCTGGCGCGGGCGGCGGAGCGGGCAGGGCCGTCCCCCGCGGGGCCGGGCCGGGCCGGGGGCGGGCCGGGGGCGGCGGGCCGGGCCGGGCCGAGCCGGGCTGGCGGCGAGCGCGGCTCCACGTGACTGCGGGGCCGGCAGAAAACCGGGGCCGGCGGCGGCGGCGGCCGCACTGCGCCGGGCGGCGATCGCGGGAGGCGCTCGGCAGCCGCTGCCCCGGGGCTTTCGGCGCGCTGCGTCCGGGCTGGCTCTCCAGAATCATGGACTGTGCTGATATGCCTTGCTTGCTGTCAGTGAGTACAGCCCTCTTCTTCCTCCGCCTCGCTCCTCGCTTTTTGTTTTCATCGCAGGGCTTTAAATTTTTTTTTTTAAATTTTTTTTTTAATTTATTTTTTTAAGACAAACTTTTTGTTGTTCTTATACCGGCGTCCCCTCCCGGGCTCCGGCGGCGGGATTCGAACCGGCGGCTGCAGAGCGCGCCGAGCCGCGCGCCCCTTCCTTCCCCGCCGGGCGCCGCCGCCGCTCCCGCTCCCGTCCCGTCCCGTCCCGTCCCGGCGGGGCAGCGGGGCCGGGATGCGCCGGGAACCCGCCTGCCCGAGGGGGCTGCGGGGCTGCGGACAGCCCGGGCACGGCGGCCGGTCCATGCCCGCCGGGGCGCGCCGGCTGCCGCTCGAATGGGGGCAGCTCCCCGTGCCCTTTTGCCATTTATTATTATTATTATTACTACTATTATTATTATTTTTAAGTTTATTCGGAAGAGGAGGGGGGTTTCGCTTCTCATCCTGACTTTCTTTCTTGTTTGTTGTCGTATTTTTTACACCCCAGAGACACCATGATTCCTGGTAACCGAATGCTGATGGTCATCCTACTATGCCAAGTCCTTCTAGGAGGTACTAACCATGCTAGCCTAATCCCTGAGACCGGCAGGAAGAAAGTGGCAGAGCTTCAGGGACAAGCCGGATCCGGACGCCGCTCTGCCCAAAGCCATGAACTCTTGCGGGGTTTCGAAACAACTCTGCTGCAGATGTTTGGGCTCCGAAGGCGGCCTCAGCCCAGCAAGTCAGCCGTCATTCCTAGTTACATGCTGGATCTCTATCGACTCCAGTCCGGAGAAGAGGAGGAAAGCCTCCAGGAAATTAGCCTGCAGTACCCTGAGCGATCGACCAGCCGGGCAAACACCGTGAGGAGTTTCCACCATGAAGGTCAGTGATGGGAGGCGGTAAATTCCCAGCCCCGGTAGCGATCGGGATTTCCTTGCGTTTGGAAGCTCACAAATGCCTTTAGAAGCAGGACGTGCCCGGCCCTAAATTTATGGGAGGAAAACCACCCCCCCCAGCCTGCCGTGTGTGGGTGACAGGCGTGCTGCTCGCTATTTTTTCCAGCATCCTGTGCTTAACCCGAGCTTGACCATATTTTGAAGTGCTTTTGCTTCTGTTGACAACAGTGAGTTTCCTTCGGTGCCTCTGCCTCGGGGTCACTGCCTGGGCTCGCGTGGATTTAATGGCTCTGGATCGGATGCGGGAGTAAAGCGAGGGCGGGATCTCGCCCCTGGAGTGTTTCTTTTGAACTATCAAAGCAATTGCTGCCTGCTTTTACTCTTAAGAAAGGAAAAAAAAAAAAAAAGAAAAAAAATCCCCCCAAACCCCGACTCGAATTTAATACTTACAGCTGTGTGTTTATAAGGTTTATTCAATAGACCCTTGTAATCTGATCCAAATGTTTCCTAGCGGATGTTTCTTTTCCAAAGTAAATCTGAATTATTAATCCAGCCGCATCATTACTGCGTTGGAATTTGCTTCTCTTTCTCCCCCTGCCCCCCGTAACAAGGCACCTCTGTGCTCCGTGGCGCCGCATCTCGCCGGGGAGATGATTTTGGAGAGACTGGGGGAGGAAAAGCTAAAGGGAAAAAGTCTCCCTGAACGGGGAGGCGAGATGGGAAGGGGTGGAGTGCTCGAGGCGCGGGTGAGCCAGCGGTGCCGGGGCAGGAGCCGCTCCCGGCGCGGCCGGGAGGGATGCGTGGGGGAGCGGAGAGGAGCCGGTGGCTGCTGGGCAGGTGAAGCGTGGGTGTGAGTTGTGGCTGTGCCGGGGCCGTGTGCCCCGAGGCTGACGTGCTCTTGTTTGCTTGTCTTACCTCTTCCCCCCCCATCCCTGCTCTCTTCCAGAGCACCTGGAGACCGTCCCGGGTCCCAGCGAGGCGCCCCGGATCCGCTTCGTCTTCAACCTCAGCAGCGTGCCGGAAAACGAGGTGATCTCCTCGGCGGAGCTGCGGCTGTACCGGGAGCAGGTGGAGGAGCCGAGCGCGGCGTGGGAGAGGGGCTTCCACCGGATAAACATTTACGAAGTGATGAAGCCGCTGTCGGAGCGCGCCCAGGCCATTACGCGCCTGCTGGACACGCGGCTGGTGCACCACAACGTGACGCGCTGGGAGACCTTTGATGTGAGCCCGGCCGTGATCCGGTGGACCAAGGACAAGCAGCCGAACCACGGGCTGGTGATCGAGGTCACCCACCTCCACCACGCACAGACTCATCAGGGCAAACACGTCAGGATTAGCCGATCTTTACCTCAAGGGCGTGGGGACTGGGCGCAGCTCAGGCCGCTCCTGGTCACTTTTGGGCACGACGGGCGAGGCCACGCGCTGACCCGCAGAGCCCGCCGGAGCCCCAAGCACCAGCGTTCCCGCAAGAACAAAAAAAACTGCCGCCGCCATGCCCTCTATGTGGATTTCAGCGACGTGGGCTGGAACGACTGGATCGTGGCACCCCCGGGGTACCAGGCGTTTTACTGCCACGGGGACTGCCCCTTCCCTCTGGCCGACCACCTCAACTCCACGAACCACGCCATCGTGCAGACGCTGGTGAACTCCGTGAACTCCAGCATTCCCAAGGCCTGCTGCGTGCCCACGGAGCTCAGCGCCATCTCCATGCTCTACCTGGATGAGTATGACAAGGTGGTCCTGAAAAACTACCAGGAGATGGTGGTGGAGGGGTGCGGGTGCCGCTGACCCCCTTCCCCGCCGCCCTCTCCTCCCCTTCTCTCTCCCTCCCGTCCCACCCCAGAACTGCTTGCTATAGCTGGACTCTTCTCTAAACTAAACGTTCACCTTGACCTTATTTATGACTTTATGTGCAAATGTTTTTGACAATAATGATCATATATTTTGACAAAATATATTTATAACTACATATTAAAAGAAAAAAATAAAATGAGTCATTATTTTAAAGGTAAACGCATTTTGTGTCTCGCCTCTCAGGGTGCTGCTGAGGCTGTGCTGGCTGGCAGTGCAGCCGGGAATTTATTCTGTCTCCTTATCTTTTTACCCCCCTCCCTCCTTCTCCACTCCTTTACCCCCCACCCTCTTTTCACTTAAAGGCTTTGCACATTTTAGTCTTTCTATTTCTCGCCGAGGTACCGCGGATCTCCTGGTGCTGGGGCTGTGCCACGTGGGAGATGAGGGTCCCTGGAGATTTAAGAACCGCTGGGAATAGAGCCGACCTTGCTAACCTGGCCCAAGCCTTTCCAAAGCAACCCACCAAAAATGCATTTGAAAAGAAGGTGAAGATTTACCTGAGGGCTTTATGCTAAACCCGCTGGGTTTTATACCCTTCCTCTGACTTCAGGATTCCCCAGGTTTTAAAACTATTAACATTTTCCCCCCTCTCCTCCCCTCCCCACTGGAGATTGGGAAGCTTCAAAGGTTCCACAGGTCCTTTGAAGATCAAATCACTCCATTACAATGCCAAAAAAAGAAAAAAGAAAAAAAAAAAAAGATATCTGGAGCAGTTAAATATGTGTTAGCTAATAGCTACCTGTGCTGTGTCCTTTCTAAATTGCTTCCGAGCAGGAAGGTGATTGGAGGCGAGCAGGTACAGTTGGAGGTATCCGGAGCCTTGAAAACCCTGCCTCAAATGCAGCGGAGGGGCTGTGTTTGCCTTGGAAAATAGGGAGCTTGGAAAATAGCCTGGGATGGGTGGTGTGGGACCATCGTGGGAGTGGGGAAGGGACAGCAGGGTAAAGGGTGCATGATGCTTTCTTTTCTTTTTTTTTTTTTTTTTTTTTTTTTTTTTTTCCTTTTTTCTTTTCCTTTAATGATTGAAGCTTTCCAACCCTCCGAAAGGGGCAGCTTAGTTGAAACCAATAAAAACTGGAGCGGAAAGCTTGCCAAAAGCTTTGGCTCCCTGAAGAGTGCAGGTGGAGAGAGGAGATGGGAGCTGCGGGGGGGAGGAGAGCGTGGCCCTGTGGTTCTCTTGGAAAGAAAAATCCCCAGCCCTCGACCTCCTGCGTGCCACTGAGGCTTTCCCACCCCTCCATCCCAGCGGTGTTCAGGCCACAGGGTCCCATCTGCTGCCGGAGAGCCCTCGGGTGTCTCCGGGTGCTGGGGGCCCTCCCAGGCTCCCAGCACCCCATGGAGGAGCGATGGGTGTTGGGTCTCCGGGGCCCCCTCGGCCCCGAGCTGACACTCTCATTCCTGCCTTTAGAAGGGAAATGTGTGGCCTGGGGCATCGGCGACCTGCTGCCTCCCCTTTGATGCCTGCATATCAGACATAGCCATGCCAAAGAAAGAATTTCATTTTGAAGTGGCATCAGCTAAAGGCGAGCGCCTTTCAGCTGCCTGACAGGGCAATTACACACATCTCCCTCGATAACCCCGGCTGCTGCGGGGTCGGGTGGGAAAAGGGGTCTCCGGGCCCCCAGGCAGCCCTGGATGTGGGGCAGCCACTGTGGGAGGGTACATTGGGGGAAAAAAAAATTAAAGAAAATCACTGTGACTTTGCTAAAAAGAAAGAGGCTTCTCCCTGGTTCGCTTCCCTGTTGGTCGGTGCATCCCGGAGGCTGTGAGGGTGTTGTGGAGCTGGGCAGCATCCGCACAAATGCCTCTTGGATTTAGGTCATTCTTGCTGGAGGAGCCTCCAACTGCTTTGCTGCGTTCCTGCTGCTTTATGGAGCTGTTTATTTTGGTGCTTCTTTTTGCATTGCGTTTCAATGATGAAATCAAAGCTTTGACCCTCTGGAGGCACAGGCACTTGCTTTTCTGTAGGTGCTCTTGTCCTGAGGCCTTTGGGAGATTTTACTTTGCCTGGGCTGCTGAGATCCTACATGGGGTGCTCTGCTCAGAAAGTGTAGGAAAAAAGTCAACTGTTTAAAAAAATATATTTTAATTATGTAAAATTTATAGGAATCTAACCTGTGTGGCTATAAACCTGCTGACAGTAAATGTGATCTTGGGGACGAAATACTCATGGATGCATTAAGGAATTTATTCATCACTGCTGAACTTCTGCATTTTACACAGAACACAGGGGGTGAGGGTTCCCCTCCTGGTGTGTGTCCTTGTCACACATGGGTGGCAAACTGCTGCACAATCTACCTTGTGTGATTGGAGAGGCACTTAGCAAAATGCTCAAACTGCTAAGTCATTTAAAAATAAGAAAACACACCAAAACTGAAGTGAAGCCAGAATTAGTCCCTTTCTAGTTTCCATCTGACAGCCAGTGGTGTTTTTTTCCCACCACTTCAATTTGTGCTGCGTTTCAATGCTGTTGACCTGAGCTCTCTTCACCATCCTGGCAAGGAGGAGCGGGGTTGCTTTTGGGAAGCTGGGAGTGAAGCATCAGTGTGGAGGGATCCTGGAATTCCTCACAGTGTTTCTGGCCATTGTTTTGTGCATTTCTTGCAGCAGTTATGGGGTTTAATCCCGTGCTGGAATTAACATGGTCACTGATCCTGTCTGTTTGACAAGTGCTCTGTGCCATAGAGGCGCTGGTTTGGTTTGAACAGGGCAGACCTGGAGTGAGGCTTAGTCTCAGGCAACCAGTGCTTATCTTTGCTTAAAAATATGAGAAATGTGTCATGCCATCATCCCTCTGACCGTGGAATTTACTCTTTGCAAATGTGACTTATTTCAGAGGGAGAGCCGTGTTTGTGTTGGCCCGTTCAGGGATCCCTGGGAGGTCTGAGATAAGGCATATCAGTTAAATCCCCCCTTGTTCAGTCCAAGCTGTGAACGAAAGGGGAGCAGGTTGAAGGTGGGTGTGCAGCCACTTCCCACCATCTGGTGTCCTTCTGGCAGCTGTGCCTGTGGACCAGCATTCCCAGAAGTGTGAGCTGGATGCGAGATGATCTGCAGCTCACCACGATGAGACTTCTCTGTGCCTTTCCCAGGAAGGCTGTGGCTTTGGATACCTAAAAAGTACTGTCTGTGTGGCTTATGGATATAGGAAATAAGGAAAAGATCTCAGTGGGGTTTGCCAGCTTCCTGTGCTCCAATGGTTACTGTGGTGGTGGTGAGAGCCACTGGATGCTCTGGAATGATGTTTTTTGCTGAGCGCAGGTGAGAGGGTGGGGTCAGGTGTGCTGGAAAACTGGGTCTCAGGCTCTGCCATGTGTCAGGAGCTCCCCCCGGAGACCTGTGGTTACACTGATCCCATCTCCAACCCTTTCCCTGTTGACTTTAGGATCCTAAGAGTCTTCAGGCAGGACTTCATTCTCCCAGCTGTAAATCCAGCCCCAGTCCAAGTTTACAGCATCACACTAAGCAAAGCTGCTGCCCCAGAGATGGCGTGGCTGAGGAGGCTGCACAGACAGCCAGGCTTTGCTTGTAGCCACAGGGGCAGAGCCTTTGCAAATTATTTTCTAAAAATGCAGATGGGTTTGGAAGAGAAGCACCGAGGTTTGCACGTTGCTATTCTGGGAGGAGCACAGAGGCTTTGCTGCAGAGACAGCAAAGGAAGACTGGGCCCTTCCCTGCTGCAGTGCTTGGACAACTCTGGAAAACTTCTCACCCATCACAAAATGATGAGCACAGTCGGGCTGGGATGGCTTGGAAATCTTGGCATCAACAGAGGCTTTGTTCTCTTTATCCTGGGGTTTCATGGCATGAAAGCAGGTCTGAAGATCCTCTGCTGTGGAGTCTGTATCTGAAATCTCAGGACTAACACAGGTAAGAGGAGATATCACTGACCCCCTGTAGATGAAGGTTTTGAGCAAACAGAGATGAAGAGACTTGGGCAGAGTCATGTGTGACGAGCAGGCAGAGCCAGAAGAGGTATCTGACACCTCAGTCCCTGTCCTGTGGTATGGCACAAAACTCTTCTCTGGTCTAGAGTCTGGCCTCCTGCAGATCCATCACTTCACCTCAAACCAGAGGTGGATTCCTGTATAATCTAATGGAGAGGAAGCTACAAAGTCCATGTTGTTTTCTAGGCAGGAGTGATAATGACAGGGAGCATTAGAAATGGCCCAGACAATGCTCATCCACTTCATGGATCCTGCATTCAAGTCTGAAAGTGTAAAATAGGACTTTCAATACCTTATTTTCACCTGGCTTCCTAAGGAAATGCCTCAGACTTGCTCCTTAGTGGACTGCAGAGTATGCATTAAGACACAGTCAATGAAGGAAAAATTCCATCACTTGTACCTTAGCAGAGCTCAAGGAGGTCTGAAGGTTCCATGGGGAACTCTGGCTCTGCTGGACCAGCTGTGAGTAATTTATTCCACCCAGCAGATGAAAAAAAAAAAATGTGCTGGGACTTTGGTTCTGAGGGGTCCATCCAGAACTTGCCCCAACCTGGAGCGCTGTGCTGTTTTCCACACAGTCAGTGTTTTTCATCCACTGCCTCCTGCTCATGCCTTGATTCCATGTTTTACACAAGAACAGCAGGACCCCACTGATCCCTTGTGTTCTCCCAGAACTCTGGTTTGGCCTTGTGGAGGGCTGCTCTGAGCACATCTCCCGAGCAATGACAGTGGAGTTAATGGGATCCATGTCCATGAGAGGCATCGTAGAATCACAGAATTCTTTGGAATGCAAGAGACCTTTAAAGGGCTTGTAGTCCAACCCTCCTGCAATGAGCAGGGACATAAAACCTCAGAATGGTTTGGGTTGGAATGGACCCTAAAAACTCATCTCATTCCAGCCCCCTGCCATGGGCAGGAACACCTTCCTCTATCCCAGGTTGTTCCAAACCCTGTCCAGCCTGGCCTGGAACACTTCCAGGGATGAGGAATCACTCCCAGCCCCAGAGTTGTTTTACAGACCACGAGGGCTGCCTGGACCTTTTGCTCATCACCAGTAGGATTTTGTCCTAGGAAGGACTGGTGACGAGCTGCCCATTACATAACATCAGGGTGCCAAGGAAATCCTAATCCAAACCCAGCCCTGTGCTTTGGACCTGTCCGTGTGCTCCAGGCGTGGCTGCATCTGGAGGTGCTTTACACCATCAGCATTTCTTCCAGTCTTCATTCAGGTATTTATGGATGCAGATTTTCCTTTCCACTTTTGGTCTGCTTCTCCCTTTTCCTGGGGATCACAGATGTGCAGATCCAGGGAGACCACACGGCTCCCAGAGGAGATGTTGGCTTCCAGTTCTAGCAGACTGTGGATGGAAAATGTTGAAGTTATTTTATATTCACAATGAAAAAAAGGAAAAAAGTCTGTGCTAATTCTCTCCAAAAGTCCACCAAGTGCTGTGGGAGAAGGCAGGAACACAGCAGGCCTATAACAAAGTTTTTCTGCAGCACCTATCACTCTCCAGCTATTTACAGGTCAGAGCTTCCAGATCCAGAATCAGGGTCACTGGATTTAATAGGCCACTGTGAACTTTACTTACAGTAATTTATAGAATTACTTTATAAATTTTATATTTTTTTTCTCAGTGTAATCCCGTGCCAGAGATTCCCACACTTCATTTATCCATTCCTTTTGAACTGTTGCCTTTTACTGGTTTTGAAACCATCACCTAGAAGTTCATCTTCATGCCCCATGGTTCTTACGTTTTTGGACACAGTGGAGTCCCACAGGCAAAGAGCAAGTGGTTTTCCAAGTAATCCACCCGTCCCTCACCTGTTCCTTCAGTAATATGAGATTATATGTTACAAAATGATCTCCTGATGCAGACTGTACTGTTTTATGTATCAGATTAGAGGGAAGATGGTGACAATCTGTGTTGCCGTTCTTGGCTTTGTGGGCTTTGTCTGGGCTGTAATGCACACCTGCTATTTAGTACTGGAATCAGTGAAATCCTTCATGCCAAGATTAGCTCAGAAATGCCAAACTGATCTTGCACCTCACTGGGGGAGCCCTGGACAGGATGTGCAGGTTGAAGGATGTTTAATAGGGAATTAAATAAATAGAAGCAAACACTCTGCTGGAATGCCACACTAAGTGGTTGTCTCCAAAGGAGGAGGACTGGGGAGCTCAGTGAAGAGCCACCCAGGTCCTTTTTTCCCTGATTTTTGGGGCAACCTGGTCTAGTGGAAGGTGTCCCAGCACATGGCAGGGGGTAGACCAAGATGAGCTTTAAGGTCCCTTCCATCACAAACCAGTCTGTGATTCTCTGAAAATGCTTCTCTGGGCTGATAGAAGCTGCGTGGGGAGCAGGGAGTAAAGGGATGAAGTTGTGGGCTGGGGCTGGTGGAAGCAGCACAGCCCCACCATTGCTCCACCATTGCTCATGGCTGGGCCCTGGGGGCTGAGCTCTGGATCTGCTCTGGGCTGGTCCTGGGGGAGTTCCTTGCTGTTGTTCTACGTCAAAGAGGAAAACCAGGGCCTTATTCTATCACTGTCTCCTGCTTGGATGTCTGAGGAGAAGGGCTCCAACCTCATATGGCATCTCCTGTTCGTCACCACAGGAACCCGCATCCAAGGGTCTTCACATCATGACGGTCCCTGGCAGTGGCACCAAGCAAGACACCCTGTGGAACATCCTGATCCTTCCCACTTCTGGGCTCAGAGCACCAGAAAAAGGTATTTCTAGGTGTCACTTGAAGAGATTTAATGCATACAGCTTGAGGAGTCGCTGTTTGTTTTGGTGTTTAAAAGGATTAAAAATAATCACGGCAGTGTTCCTTGAAAGACAGTTTGTAGAGTTGGACAGTTTCCCAGCAAGAGGCAGTCCCCAAGGATCATTTGCAAAGATAATATTTTTAATTTGATTAACCAGTGGTAGCACTGAGCAGGACTCACATGTGTCTCAGCAGCAGGATGGAATCTGCAAATTTTGGAGCAAAATTTGGTGGTACAAGCAATGAATGTAGTGAGAAGGGCTCCACAGAGACCTGAGCAGCTCTCTTGGATATGGCAGAAAACAAAGAGCTGGGTGCTTTTCTGGTCAGAACACAACTCAAGAGAGCCCAAATTAGACTTGGGATGGATGAAGTACGGACTTTCCCCTAGAGCTGCCAAGGGCAGGGGTAAACGCTGACTGATTTTCTGATCCCTGCATTCATGGGGAGTTATTTCAGACCTTACTGGATTGGTATCAGGATCAAACAACCTTAGGGAACAGCCTGGTCAGGTTCTGCCAGGAAAATGGAAGGTTGGAGGGGAATTCTGTGTGTGTCTCAGGTTAAATACCAATGAGAGGGAAGGGCTGCTCATCTCTGAGTAGGAACATTTGGGGAACTGGAAAGAAAAATCCAGTTATCAGAAATGAGATCCCGCATGGGCCAATTCAACAGGGTCAAAAATCTGCCCTTGTTTGGAGGTGACTCCTCTTTACCAATGGGAAAGCAAAATGTTCTCAGGAGAGCAGAGAGCAGCTCTGCCTTGCTGGGGGTCTCTGCAGCTTTGGGCACAGGATGTCAGGTGAGCACCTTGACCCAAAGTCACGCAGGGGCCGCCTGCAGCCCCAGGTTTCACTGTGGATCTCACCAGCCACGGTCAGAAGAGAAGCAACGCAGACAAAATTATTTCTCATCATCAGAACGGGGTCAAAATGCCCTTTCCTGGTTTGATGGCTAGTGGGGTGGGGGGGACATGGAAAGGGGCATTTGCTATCGCCAGCCAGTCAGAGATTTGGAAGTGGCTAATGGAGGGAAAAAGAGGGTAGGGTGCCCTGCTGTGACTCCCTTGGGTGCTCAGATATGGCACTGTTCCCAAATTCCCCTTCCTGTGGGGTGAATAGCTGGCTCATTATGGCAACGTGGCTTCTGTGCCCTTGGGGCAGCAAAGCCTCAGGATGGGAGAAAGGACGGCTGGATTTTCTTCCCACCTCCATCTGTGTGGTCCAGGGTGGGTCAGTGAATGGCCTCGTGCCTCAGTTTCCCCCCTCACAGGCCAGCAATGCACTCATCCTGCTGACAGTCCCAGCCATAAATATTATCTCACAAGCAGCTGCTCTTGAAAAAAAAAAAAAACCAAAAAAACTTTTATTGCTTCCCGTTAAGCTGATGACTGTTAATGAGGAGAATTAAATTCACTGCCCTGTTGCCATTAGACAAATATGTGCTCCATCTCCATCCGAAAACCCCATTGTAAATAGCTGTGGAGGAGTGGGATAAACATCGTCCTTCCCAGGGCAGGGCCCAGCAGCAGCAATGAGCAAACACAGGTGTGGAAGATTTGTAAGCTTTAAGGGAGATTGGGGATATTTGGGAATCAAATCTGGTTTTGGTTAGGAGCATCTTCTGTGGAAAAAAGTCCCAAACCACCACAGACAGACCCCAGGGCCGATGACGGCTGTCTGCAGCTGCAGGCTGGACGTGGCGCCTGGGAACGGGGTGGTGGCAGCATCCCAGCATCCTGGGACAAACAGGGGACAGTGATCCTGACACTGCTCCCACATCCCATCATTTTGCCACGTGGCATCCCCAGATCCCTGCTTGATCCGAAGCCCCGTATGGAGAAACCCTTCCGTAGCAGGTCAGCTCCTCTCGGATTGCTGGTGTTCAGTTTGTAATTGGGGCTAAGCTGGTGCTTTCCCTGGTTTTCCTTCCTGTCTCTCCCCTTTCCTTTTGAAGGGGAAGGTTTTATGTGGCTGGAAGGTGTTAATGCTCCCAGAAAAGCAAGTGAAACACAAGTGGACGTTTTGGTTTTGGGGGCAGATGTGACTGGTTTGGGTGGGCCCGATCCAGAGGCCACACGAGTGATGACTGAAAGTGTTTTCTGTTGGAACATGTCATTTGTGGAGCAAAATGTGACATCTAGGAGAGCCGCCTGAGCTTTGGGGGCCAGGTCCTCCCCTCCCTTCTCTCAGCCCCGCTCTGACACCGTAGCAGGGGGTTTGTCTCTACTGCAGTTAATTTTTCCTGAAGGATCCTTGACACCAAGCTCAGCCCAACCAGCAATTAGGGCCACCCAAATGAGATTGCAGGATAGAGAGCTCTTCCATCCTAAAGGAGGTCCCTGATGCAGAGATGGGACAGTTTGCCCTGCATCCACCCTGATGAGCCGTGTTTGTCCCTGCCACTTTGCAAAGCAGAGGACAACAGGATGTTTTGCACAGAGCCCATGGCATCCTGCACACATCCGCTGCTCTCCGTTTATCTTGTTCTGGACAGCTCATTTCAGACTCAGCAAAACCAGGAGCAGGGATGGACTAAGCATTTCCTGACCTTGTTCTTGTGTGAGGACACGGGGCTCTTCCCTTTTCTCCTGGAAGAGGCACAGCCAGGCCAAGCAAGTGCAAGAATCTGCCACAAAAATGCTGCTGGATTTTCTTCCATCCCTGCCTAGGAGGAACCAGTACTTGGTGGACAAATTTGCCATGAAAAGCTGGTGAGACTCCATCATTCCAATGTTCCCTGAGGCTTGTGGATGACAGGACCTATTTCCCATCTGCTGGGAACTCAGGGTGAGGAACATCTCCAGATGCTGGGGCTCCTGCCCTGCTTTGGAGTTCACCATCTCTGGCAGGCACAGAAGAGGGGCGCCAAGGAGAGGATGTCCCAGAGAGCCGGGCCCTGTCTCCAGGACTGTGTGTCTGAAATCTGTCCCTCAATGTTCCAACCTCCAAACCCTCTGCTGTCCTGACAGGAAAGGACTTGCCTCATGAGCGAGAAGAAAGTGGATGGCCTTGTGTCACCTCAGTGCCACAAAGCTCCAGTGATGCCTGAGGCTCCAAGCCCTGTTTGCAGCCTGGAGCTGAACCTCTCCAAAATTATTGGCAGGGTCTCCACCCACAGCTCCTGCACCTGCAGGTGAAAGGCTGTGTCACCTCAGGGCTGCAACAGCTTCAAAAATCCCCACTGCTGCTTCTGGGATCACACCACGCTTTGGCACAGGTGTCCCAAGGAGATTGTGGCTGGCTGGGAGGAGATGTAGAATCTCCTGGATCAGTGGTGGGGCTGCTCTCCATGGTGAACACCTGCATGTCTTGGCAAAACGGGCCCTGCGGCCTGGCACAACTTTCTGCTGAATATTTTGGCTGGATCCATGAACTTGTGCGGCTTTTGTGGCATGGAAACTGCCTATAATTTATGCTGAATACAGCTCCATATATTAAGCTGACAGTTCCAGAGCATTATAACATCATTTAGTCCTTTGAAAACAATTTCAAGCCACAGTGTAATTGTTTAATGATCAGTAGAAGAATCCCACATTAAGCCCACAAATAAGGAAAAAAAAAAAATCTAAAAGATACCCCCAGCCTACAGCAACTTGAAACCCGAGACCTGTCACACCTGTGACACACCAGTGGCTTGGAATTGCAAAGGAAGTGCTGGCTCCTGGGGAAACTGCAGCGTGAGCTCCCAGCATCCCAGCCCAGGGATGAGGCTGCGTGCAAGCTGAGGGAGATGCATTTAGAGATGAGACTGAGGAGTGAGCAGCCTGGATGGCTTTAGCTCTCTCATTCTCTCCATTCACCTTGTGCTGTGAGGAGTATCCATACGGCATTTACCCTGCCTCAGTGCCCAAAAGTGCTCTTCGGCTTCAACAAATCCAGAGAAAATATTGTTAGTGCAGCAGTCTAAGGATGTGCCAGGAAGCCAACAGAGATCCAGGTTTTTTTCTCTCAGAGACCCCTTGAATACATCTGGGGAGATGGCATTTTTTCCCAGGGGAAGATCCTAAGTTTCATGAGGCAGTTTCCTATGCATCCAAGCAAGGAGAAGACTTGGGTGCATGGATAACCTGTAGGGACTGGCTGGATATCCATCTATTCGGTGTGGGTGTCTTTCTGCTGCTTTGGATCTCCTTGCAAGGTCTGGGGTCAGTTTTGGGCCCCTCATGACAACGTGGAGGGGCTGGAGTGTGCCCAGATGAGGGAACAGAGCTGGGGAAGAGCCTGGAGCACCAGGAGGGAGATGGGAAGGGGCTCAGCCTGGAGAAAAGGAGGCTCAGGGGGGACCTTGTGACTCTGCACAGCTCCTGACAGGAGGGGACAGCCGGGGGGTCGGGCTCTGCTCCGGGTAACAGGGACAGGAGGAGAGGGAACGGCCACAAGTTGTGCTGAGAAGTTTAGATTACATATTGTGGAAAATTTCCTCACTGAAAGGGTGATCAGGCATTGGCACAGGCTGCTCAGGGCAGTGGTGGAGTCCCCTTCCCTGGTGGGATTTTAAAGCCATGTGGATGTGGCACTTGGGGGCATGGGCTAGTGGTGGCATTGGCAGTGCTGGAGGAATGGTTGGACTTGATCTTGGGGGTCTTTTCCAGCCGGAATGATTCTGAGTTCCCCCCATAGGACTGAGCTGTGCCCAAGCTCTGAGACTCCCGAGGGTGTCAGCTCCCATCCCAGGGCTCAGTCCCTCCCTCCTGCGCTTTGTTTTCCTGCCCTTTCCCGGAGCCGGCTGCAGGTTGTGCTTTCCCTGCTCTGTTTTTATCTGTGCTGGTAGCAGCCATCCCCACCAGGCAGGATTTATTTACATTGAAGGGTAAGTGGGAGGCTGTAATTGGGATGGGATTTGAAGAGGTCAGGAGGAGCCTGTGCGGGAAAAGTGCAAATGAGGGAGGGCTGGGAGTTTGCTCAGTCGTTACGCACAGATCATTCCAGCTTCCACTCAGTGCCATTAGCTGGGGGTAAACGTGCTGTCCAGGGACATGTGTATATACATTAATGGGGTTTTTTAAACAGACCATCAGTAATGAGCTGTTAATGTTTTCCAAGTGGTCTTTCAATCCCGTGCTCTGATTTCCTTCGGCTGCACGGCGCGCTCGGGAATTCCGGATCTCTCGGTCCCTGTGCAGGAGTGCGGATCCCTTCCCATGCTCCAGGTCCCTGCTCAGCCTCGGCCTCCCCAGGCTCTGTCCTTGCCTGTCTCAGGTCCCTCCAGCACTGCCACAAGCCCCAGCTCAGTCCCACACACACAGGTTGGCCACGCAGTGGGTTGGTGCGACCGGTGTGAGCTCAGCCAGGAGGAAGGTGTAGGATGAAAATCCAAGGAATTGCCTTTCCAGGAAACCTGGTTAAATCACAAGCTGAAAGCTCGTGGCTTGTGGCCTCAGGCGCACTCAGGAAAACAAGAGCTAAGTTACTACACCCCCTTTCCTCCCACCCCCGGCTCATCTCTGGGGCACCCTTGGGAGGCCACTTGAAGAATTGCACCAGTGATAGAATCAGTAATTGAGGAAACTGATGCAAACGTGATGTCCCAAAAGGTTGTGTGGGAAGCAGATTTGGGAGGGATGCTCAGATAAGTGGAATTTTTATGCCTTTTGTGCCTTTCTTGAGCAACATCATCAGACCTAAGGGTTTCCTGTTTATTTATTCAGCGCTCACTGCTGTATTACACACTTAGGAAATCACAAAACCCATTGTTCTGAGGACAGGTGAGGTGGAAATAAAAGCTGCTATTTAGGCTGGGGCATTTTGGCTGGTGCTGAGCATCTTGTCTTGTGACTGTACTCATGCATCAGCGAAGTGAGCACAAACACACCCTGCAAACATCTGGAAGGAAGATGCCTCAGCTGTGCTGAGCAGGACCAACAACAAAAACAACACAGAGCAGCCCCAAAGCTGCTCTGCTCCGGGCCAGGTAGCAGAGAGGCCCCTACAGTGGGCTCTGGGATGATCTGTGTCAGAAGGCAGATGTAGAAATGGCTTTGTACCACCCTTGGTCTGTGTTTGGCCAGTGTGGAATGGCTGTAGTAAAGCTGGGGAGCTGGAGTGGACGGTGCTGTAGGAAACCCAGCCGGATTCCAGCGTGTCATCCGCATCTGTTCCCCCCGGGGACGTTTGCATCCAAGTGTTCTCCCAAACCGGCCCACCACACAGCCTCCTCTCGCTGCAAAAATGTGCTCAGATGACTTAACTTGATGACTTTGCTGAATTGAACAGTGTCCAGCAGCACAGTCATGTGTTTGGAGAGGGAAGAGCTTTCCAGAGGGAGCTGTTTGCCCATCGAACCCAAACAGCTTCCATTGCTGATGGGGGTACAGGAAAGTCTGAGTGCCCTGGGCAAGGTACCCATGGCTTCATCCCTATAGAGCTTGGCAAGGGAAGAAAAACCCAGCAATTCAGCTCTTTCCCACATTTTCCAGCTACTGGACAACCAGCAGTGGGAAGCTGTGGCAAGTGAAGAAGGACTTGCAGGAAATCTTTGCAGGGCCTGCACTTGGCTGTCACCCAGTGATGCCAGCAGGGCTGGGCTCAGAACGTCTGGGAATTCTTCCCTTCCTCAGCAGTGACGGGATTCCTCTGTCTCTCCCTGGTGGATCACAGCTGGTGATGCTTGGCAGGACAAGGGGTAATGGTTTTAAAGTGAAAATAGACAGAGTCAGGCTAGATACAAGGAAGAAATTATTTAGGATGAGGGCAGTGAGGGCCTGGCACAGGGTGCCCAGAGCAGCTGTGGCTGCCCCTGGATCCCTGGAAGTGCCCAAGGCCAGGCTGGACAGGGCTTGGAGCAGCCTGGGACAGTGGAAGGTGTCCCTGCCCATGGCAGGGGTGGCAAAAGGTGGCTTTTAAAGGTCCCTTCTGACCCAAACCATCCTATGAGCCTGCTGTTTGTCTGAGGAAATACGGAGTAGATGGGCTGGCTCAGTGTCCAGGGACCGGGAAGGAAGAAATCCTTTAGGATCTGAAATCATGTAACTACAAATGCTACATATTCCTCTTCCAGCGTCAGGTAATTGCTGTGAGCTCCATGGGATTGTGGACACGGATATTGTTTCACCTATGCTCGTGTGGGGCCCAAAAATCACAGTTTAACAGGTTCACTTACAGTTTTGGGAACTGTATTTTTTCCATTAAAGATGGGATTTCGTCAAAGAAGGTTAAAATCCCCATTCCTTTGTCTCCTGAAATTCCAGGAAGCCTGATTTGTTTCAGTGCAAAATTTAAAAATTGCATTTTCTGAAATAAACATTCTGAAATTTATTTTAACTTTTTTTTTTTTTCATTTAGTTTTGTTAATTTAGTTTCATTTTAGTTTCATTAAAGTGTTGATTCTGATACAGAAATTGCCCCAAACTTTTCATTTTGCATTTTTTGTGATAATTTTTTTTTAATTCTAACAAAATAACTAAACAGGTGGCATGATATTAGAGATGACCAATGGACTGAAATTCTGAATTTTATTCAACCCCACCTGATTGTTTGAGCCTTTTAAAAATACTCAGCAAGTGCAAAACTGTTGTGACAAGACTCCAGCTAACAACAGACGGATCAGTTGTTCTTTTTGGCATTTTCTTTTGATCAAAGCTATAAAAGACTGGTTAATACAAAAGCAAATTTAAACATGAGGGTTTTTTTCATCTTTTTTTTTTATTTTTCTGTGTCTTGCCATAGGTTGTGCTTTTTTAGAACTGAAGTAATTAGATACAGCAAAAAATAACAATAACAACAGCAGCAAAAACAAGAAGTTAATAATAATAATACTGATTGCTATTTATTCATATTTATATTTATATAATTATATATAATAGTATATTATATTTACATAATATATCTATATACAAAAATATATATAATATATAAAATATATTTTCTATATCATATAATATATATTATAATATATATAATATATATTATAATAAATTATATATATCTTTGTATCTATATATATAATAAATTATATATATCTTATATAATTATATATATAAGATATAAAAATTTATATATTTATATATAAAATATATAAATATAATTATATATAATTATATAAATATATACTTTATTTATTTATTTACATTATATATTTATTTTTATATGGTGGTGTTTTTTGCCTCGCACCCAACCACGGATCCCAGCAGTGGTGCAGGTTTCCCAATCACTGCGGTGAAGGATCATCCTGGATAATCCCACCTCTTCCCATCTTGTCATTTCACCAGCTTGATGTGTTGGAAAGGAAAAAAAAGGGAAAAAAAAATCCCATCCCATGATGCAAAGGTTGTTTTATCTCACAGGGAGGTTGAATGAGGCCTGGTAATTGCTGGGAGATTTATGAGTCTGGAATTCTGCTCAGCTCTTGCTGGCTGATGTGTCCGTGGTGTGGAGGTTGTGAAAGCACCTTGGGAGACCACATGTGAGGAAGCTTCAGGAGGTGTGTGTGATCTCTGGGGGCAAAATGGAAAACCCCACATCTCACCGGAGGTGGGTTTGTCTGTGGGGTTGGCAGGGAGCCAACTGTCCCCCTGGCCAAAAAAACCCAAAAACCTCTGGAGTGACACTCTAGTGCTGCAGGAGATGAACGGTGGTGGGGACGGACTTCGTGGTCCAGGCTGCCTCTGATTCTTCACGCGTCAGAGGACTGGGAGTGAGTCATCCACAAACCTCTTTCAAAGCAGGAAACATTGGAACAGCCACGAGGTTCCCTCCATTCCACAAGTTCTCCTCACAAGCACAACCTTGATCCTTTGGGAGATGCTGGTGCTTGGGGTCCAGACTCCTTCAGGGTGGAAGGGCAGTGGGATAATCCAGAGCCACACTGGTGCCTGGGAAAGCACCATGGGATCCCGCTGGTTCAGGAAATGCCTCTCTGCCCTGGTGCCAGCAGGGTGACCTCACTGCCAGGCTGTGCACGGGTCCCGTGGCTCAGGTGCAATCCCACTGTCACTCATCCAACCAAGCCCTGGTGATGTCCTTCAATATTTTAATGCCAAAGTCATCCCTGTGAGAGAATGGATGCTGTGTTGAACCCTGACCCATTTGCTGGATATTTGCAGCACTTATTTAACCAGCCTAACCTGACCACAAGCCTGCAGCACTCACCAAATTTAAGAATTAAGTCTCCTAGCTATTTTATTTCTTTTGCACTTTCCTAAATCCCTTTTTCTTTGCTTTTTTCCACTTAGTTTTGTGCAGCTCTGCCTAAGAGGGAGGCAATGACAGCTGCCTCACACTGTGCACAAGAAAGTTCTCATCACTCCTGCCAAACTTTTCCTTGCTGCTCCTGTGTCTTCTTCTGCATCCAGCTGCTGCCTTCGATGTGGTGCTTGACAAGGTCAGAGGGTTCTCTTTTGCAACAGGGTGAAATAGGTGTTCCAGTAAATATTTATGGAACAGGGTGACTCTGTTTGGGCAGTGGGGTGAGGAAAGCCAGCAGAAGGGTGTGAGGATGCCGGCGCAGGCTCTGCTAGATGTGGGTTCAGGCAGAAACCTCACCTGCTGTGGGGGAACTCAGTGCTCTGCTCAGCCCTGCCTGAAATAACCTGTGTGTCTGCAGACCACAGAGACTGACAAGTGATAGAATCACGTCTGTGTTTGGGCAACAGCTGTTTCAAAACCCCATGGTAAATAGTCCTGCTGAGCCCTTTCCCAAGGCTCTGCATCCCTGGGGGCTCTCTGTGTGCTGCCGCAAAGCATCCCTGCAATGCTCATGGCTCTTCTCCTGTGTGGAGGCTGTGGATGGGCAGTGCCCAGCCTGTGCCAGGTGTGTTGTGACCTGCCCACCCTGCAGAGCTGCATTTGTTGGTCTGGAGCAGCTGGGAGTGCCCTGGGGACTGGACTGTAGGAGCTGCATCCACTGTGGCAGTGACAGGGCCCGAGGGAACGGCTGGAGCTGTGCCAGGAGAGGTTTAAGTTGGAGATCAGGAAATTTTCTTCCCCCAGAGGGTGCTGGCCACTGCCTCAGGGAATGGGCACGGCCCCGAGGCTGCCAGAGCTCCAGGAGTGTTTGGACAGCGCTGCCAGGGATGGCCAGGGTGGGATTGTTGGGGGGTCTGTGCAGGGACAGGAGCTGGGCTCTGATCCCTGTGGGTCCCTTCCAGCTCAGGGAATTCTGTGAAAAAAACTGAGGGTCTGTAACACTGAGAGGAAGATGTTGGCTGTGTTTTTATAAAAGCTTTAACGAGCTGTAGGATTTTGTGCTCTCTGCAGTCTCTGATCCTGCTTGCAGCAACTGAGAGTCAGTGATGATATTTTCACCTTGTTCAGAGGAGCTGTTCCCAGCGGAGGCACTGCCAAGCCTTGCCTCAGGGCAATGACATCTCAGTTCCCAGTTGCCTCCTCTACCTTCAAACACCTCCCCAGCCATCATTCTCTCATCCCTATATTCTTGATAAATGGACTCTTTCAATCAAGTAATTCCCAAGCACTCCCCTGCAAGCCAAGACAATTATAGATGTAAATATAATATGCACCAGGTTTGGCACCTCTGAGAAATCTGGAGGTACAGGGTTTTGGGTTTTTTTTTTTTTTCCTTTTTTCCCCCTGGTCTTTAAAAAATAAGAAACTTCAGATGTTTCACCATGATATCTTGGTGGAGCTTCAGTGAGAGGAGAGGTGCCTTTCTCTGAGGAAAGGAGTGAGTTTCTGGTTTGGCTGGTTACCCCAGGACTTCACACCTTGTTTGTGAGATGCAGCTGGAGGCATTTGGTTTGGGGCTGGGTGAGGATATTAGAAATGCCTGAAATACATATTTGAGTAGATGCATAGCCAGGAGCAGGAGATGAGATAAACTCTGTGGTTTTGCATAATACAGGTGAAACCTTTGTTGCCTGGAAGATGGGAATGTCACTGCAAACCTGGAGAGATAGAGAACAACAAAACCTTGGAGCTGATCTCTTTTGAATTTTTGTCTTATGAACTTTGAATTGAACTTCTGCACCGGATCTGATCTGGATGAAATATCATATCTGGGGCTGATCCTTATCTCTTAAACCTTTCCTTTGTCTCTTTGATTCTTTGGGCTTTACCCTCTTGTTTTGTTGTGAGTGGCCCAGAGCTTTGATCTCGGCTGAGCCCCGGCGGGCAGCACAAACCTTTGCTTTGCTGTGACACACACAGAGGGACATTGGGGTCTGAAGAGACAAGAGGTTTCTTCTTCTGTGGCAAAGTCCGAAGGCAAACGGGGTAACTTCAGAATTCATTGTCTCCCCTTACATGATGGGAAACTGGAAATTCACACGGGTATTTCCCCAGTAAAGAAAATGCACCTGTGGGAACTTGGTTGTTGTATATCTGTTTCCAATTTTATTTACAATCCCTTTTATTTTTATAAAGAGTCTGAGCAATTTAAGCTTACCTATCCTTTAATATAAAATAATTGAAACCAAAGCTCTTAAATGCTTTATAATGTCTTTTTCTCTGCTTTTTACAGTCGCGAGCGGAGGTTTTTATTCTTCCGAAATATCTAGGCTGCTAAGCTTGAGTTATATTTTACCTTTTTGGGAAATTCCTTTACTAGAAACCAACAGCTGGTCTTAATCTAATCCGATGATACCTGCTGATCTATACAGTAAGAGCAAAGTGAGGCCAACTGTGTTGGAAAGCATCAGGGGCTAAGCTGAAAATATTCATTCATTGTTTTGGACTTCTTTTTTTTTTTTTTTTTTTTTTTGAAGGAATGATGTAGAGAGACACTTCAGCCTTACTCCCCACGTTTTCCATTAGTGGTAATTTAAAACTTTGAAAAATGTACAGTAACTTGCCTAGGTCAGCTGAGTATCAGCATGTAGCTTTTCATTCACATTTTTCATTTAATCCGGTGGCTTTGAATTCCTTGCCTTGTAAGTTTCTATATATGAAGATTAGAAACTGCTCCTGGCTATGGAGAATTACATGCTTTTAGATGAAATTTAATCCCTTGTAAAAGGTTTTGTTCCTGGTGATCTCTCCTGTTCACATCACTGGGCTGCCTGGCTGAGAGCAGATGACACAGGTGAAGCTATCAGCAGACAATAGACAAAAAAAAAAAAGAAAAAAAAAAAAAAGAAAATCAAATAATCACGGCCTGCATTTAGGATTAAATCTTTATCAGAGGTTTTGGCAATCTGGCAGCTTAGAGATTTCTGCCTTTGATTCCAGGAAAGCAGCCCAGCAAAGCGAAAGTCTGCAAAACCTATTGAGAATAAATTGGATGCATCCGCATCGTCTGTGTTTTGACAGAGTTTGAAGTGGGAAGTCTTGGCTTTGGAAGGGTTTGGTGTGTGATCCAAGCACACCCCATCCCACGGCCTGGCTGGGACTTCTGTCTTCCTAGCAGGATCAAGACCTTTCCCCAGACTTCACCTCCTGAGAACTTTCCTTGGAGGGAAGAGCCAGTGCTCATCTCCTGCTCGGAGGCCACTGAGTTTCTTCTCCAAGCAATTGGTCCTTTACACACCTTGGGATGCAGAGCTGCCCAGCAGGGTCTGGGGCTACAGGGGGAATCACCTCAGGATTTATTTGCCAGTGATTCCTCAGACTGTCCAGAAAAACAAAGGAGAAGCATAGATGGAAGTTTCTGGAGTTCTGTGTCCAGCTCTGGGGCTCTGAAAATCAGAAGGAGGTGGAGCTGCTGGAGCAAGTCCTGAGGAGGTCATGGAGATGCTCCAAGGGCTGGAGCCAGGCTGGGAGAGCTGGGAGTGCTCACCTGGAGAGGAGAAGGCTCCAGGGAGAGCTCAGAGCTGAAGAGGGACTGGGAACAAGGGATGGAGGGACAGGACACAGGGAATGGCTTCCCACTGCGAGGGGCAGGGCTATTATAAAGATGGGATATTGGGAAGGAATTCTTGGTTGTGAGGGTGGTGAGATTCTGGCACAGGGTGCCCAGAGCAGCTGTGGCTGCTCCTGTATCCCTGGAAGTGTCCAAGGCCAGGCTGGACAGGGCTTGGAGCAGCCTGGGATAATGGAAGGTGTCCTTGCCCATGGCAGGGGGTGGAACTGGATGGTCTCTGAGATTCCTTCCAACCTAAACCATTCTCTGATTGAAAAGTTCTGCTTGGGGTGAGTTCTTTCAGCCTGGGAATTTATTGCAGTCAAAAAAAAAAAACAACTAACTTTCCCCTTCTTCTAAACTCTGTATCCAGCTATGCCATTTCAGCCTGACATGAAAATTACCCTGCAAAATCCCGCTGCTTCCCTTGCCCCATGGCTCTGCCTCAGCCACCTGTGAACTCAGATGAGAGGATCCCATGTGGGAATCAGGCGCATCTATGGCACATGCCAGGAGAGCAGGTGTGGAGAAAATACCTTTGAAAGCTTACTGATCTTTCATTTTTTTATGTCTTATGGTATATATGGATTTAGAGGGCGGCTGTGTGTTCATGGAGGTATCACTGGGGCCTTCTGAATCCTCCAGTGGAAGACAAGAAGAAAAAGCCAGATGACTTAGGTGACAAATTATATAGGTTAAATCACAAATATTTCAATCAATTCTGGCTGCTGGTGAATGGTAGTCCCTGGCTGGGACCTGCATACAACCTTGATGAAGAAAAATGGGTGAACCCCACTATTTTCTGTCAATTTTTAGAAAAATGAGGACAGAGCTGTTCATTTCAAGTTGTTCTCCTGGCTCCAGCAGAGTTAAGAGTTGCTGGAGCCAAACAAAATTCAGAAAATTTCACTTCTGAATAAAGCATGTGAGCCTGGCCCAGAAGTGGGCTGCTCTCTTCCTTTTATGAATCAGTCTCCAAGATATGCTCACATTCCTGAGGAACAAGCCTGGAATAACACGGCTGGCTTTGGGTGCAATACTCTGATTGTGAGGAAGCAACAGTCTCCCGTGTATGAATAGCTTTTATGTTGCAATAGGTCAGAGCTATAGCATCCAGTGAAAAATGGCTTTTTAATGTGCTTTACAGGCTGTCAGGGCAGGATGAATGTAAACCACGGACCTGGCTGCGTCAGAATGATATTTTATTTTTTTGCTTTATCGCCCAGACACAATGAATCTCAGATCAATTAGTTTTGCTTTGAAGTTTGCTCTTGATCCAGATCTTCAATAAAAAGGAAGTTTCCAAATCACTGGTCTGTGAACACTGTTGTGATTAATTACCCTCTTATAATCTGAGGAATTCTGGTCGTCGCTGTATTTTGAATACCTCAGACTGCATGGGGAGTTTTATTTTGGCTGGTATATTTGGAAACTGCTAATAAACACCTACTTCCTGTTTTTCTTGCTACTGTGTATAACAAATTGTTAAAAAACTTGCTTTCCCTTTTCAGCCTCCTGCCTGTTAGACCAGACCTGAACCATATATTGGTTAATCAACACCCTATATCAACTGCCAGAGAATTTTCTCAGCTCTCACAAGCAGGACATTGTCTCTGGCTGTAACAAAAAATGAGTAACTTGAAGAGAAACCTCTGCTAGAGACAAATAATGACGGATCCGGCTTTAAATTCGAAAGGAAGCTTTGTGCAAAGCTTCCTAAAATAACAGAGTGCTTTCCTGTCGATGCCTGGGTTAATTGGGGATGGTCATGGATGTGGAGCCTTCGCTCCATCCTGGGAAACGATGCCGAGCCGTGCCCGTGGTGGGAACATCTGTCTGGGCAAAGATTTTGAGGTTAACACTCTATGGAGGATGTTTGTTTAGACAGGATGAATGCTTTTGTGAAATCTAATATTAGGCTCTATCTAGGTATGTCCGCTTGGCACCGGCCTCTGCATTTTGTGCACGAACAAATGTTAATTAGCAGGGAAAGAAAAAAAAATAATAATAATTCCCCACTTTGTGCCTGAAGTAACGCGGCGTAACAGTGGGAATAGATTAGTTCAGCTGCTGAAAGGTCCTGTGGCTGTTGCCTGGTGCAAGTGTTATCAGTGTTTGTGTGGTGCTCCGGGGGTTTGTTTGCTGGCCGTGCCCGCTCGGAGCGGGTGACTCACGGCAGAGCCTGTTTCCAGCACGTCCAAGTTCCTTCAATCCATCGCTTTCGTGGCACTGGCGGTAACAAACACTTTCAGAAATTTCCCTGAAATGGTGCGTTGAGGTTGTTTTGAAGCCCAAGCCTTTGTTTTCACAGTCTGTGCTGCTTTTAACCTTTTATATTTCGAATATACTTTAGTCCCAACTCTCTCTGGTTCTGGGGGATCAGCTCAGAGTTTGGGTTTGGCAGGGTGGAGGGAAGGATGGATTTGCAAAGTGATGGTGGTTTCAGTGTGCGTCATGTCCTGCATTCTCACCAGCATGGATCTGGGGCAGGAATGTGTGAATCACCTGGAGAGGACACTCTCTCCAGCTTTTGGTCCTGGTTCCTGCTGATGGGATCTGGCTGCTGGTGTGCAGAGACCTGTGGGGTTCACCTCAGCTGGAGGCATTTGGTCTGTCCAGCCTTGAGAAGAGAAGAGAAAAGAAAGAAGAAACTGAGGGGACACCTCATTGCAGTCTACAGCTTCCTCATGGGGGGCAAAGGAGAAGCAGGCATTGATCTCTTCTCTCTGGTGACCTGTTACAGGACATGGGGAATGGCCTGGAATGTCAGGTGAGGTCTAGGCTGGGTATTAGGGATGGCTTCTTCCCCCAGAGGGTGATCGGGCACTGAAGAGGCTCCCCAGAGGAGCAGTCACAGCCCCAGCCTGACAGAGCTCCAGGAATGTTTGAGCAATGCTCTCAGGCACAGGGTGTGACTCTTGGGGATGGTCCTGTGCAGGGCCAGGAGCTGGATTCCATGATCCTTGTGGGTCCCTTCCAGCTCAGCTCATCCTGAGATTCTGTGATTCCTCTAAGTTCCCACTGCTGCAGGAGGAAGAAACCTCTCCAAAAGCCAAGTGTGGTTTGGTCATCTCTGACCCTCAGGTGTCCCTGTGGTGTTACCAGACATTCAAGCTCACCAAACTAGCAAAGCAAAGCACAACCCTGAGGATGCAGGTCAATGCTGGGGTTCAAACCACCTGCAAATCTTGGTTTCTGCTGGATTTGGGTCCACAATTCTGAAGATCTCCACAGCCCCAGCCTGCTTCTGCTCTGGTGACACCGGGGTGTTGTGACAGCACAGACTTTATTGGTACCAGCTGCCTGGCCATGCTGGTGGTGGCTGGTCAGGTGTGCTGGCCAGATGCCACTGGTCAGGACAAACTCTGATGATCTCTGTTCCTCTGGTAGCTCATTTTCAAAAATCCAGTACCTCTTCTACATCCAAGCTTTTGTCTCCTGCTTGTTCCTTTATTAGTTGCTTATTTGGAAGCATCTTTAAAGATGTCATTTGTAAATGGTGGAGGCTGAAGGGTCACTGTGGAGTAAAAAAGCTCCGGGTGTGTGGAAGGATCTTCCTTGCCTCCTCACAGGCTGGAACACCTCATGGCTGCTTCACCCAGCCAAATATCAATGACCTGCATCTGCTCAGGGAGGAGTTCCAGCCTGGTGGCACTGACACTTCTCCCAGGAATACCCACTGTCATGTCCCTGCACGACATCCTCTTCTCAGCTGTCTGCAGCCACAAGCCTTTAAAAGCAACAAAAAGGAGAGAGAGAACTGGGAGGAAGTGGAAATACTCATGACTGAGGGCTGGAAAACCCACCTGTAATTTTGGGACATCTCAGCGTGATCCCTTGGGTTCAGCATCTTCAAACATGACTCAAACATCACTGTCTGAGTCACCTTGAAATGGAGCAGGATGTGGGAAGTAAAACCAGCAGGCATCACGGAAACCTCTGAGTCAAACAGGTCTCCAGCAGAACTGGGAGGGAGTTTGGGATAGAGGTGGGCTCTGGGGTGCAAAACCTCTCAAATGGAAATGTCCTGGAGGGGCTGTGGGTGCTCCAGGAAAAAGGGGCACCCCTTCCTTTGCTCAGGTGGCCAGCAGGTATCGAATAGCTCCAGCAGCATCAGAAGTGCTGAGCTTTGCCAACACGTCCTTTTTTTTTGTGCCAAAAATACCCTTTTGGCTGTGCTGGCAGAGTTTTCTTCTTGACTAGCAGCACATTCAGCGCGTCAGGGCAGCCTCCAGCTGCGCCACCACCTCTCCCTTCCGAGGCACAGCACACCTCAACAGGCTCTGTTTGCTTTCCACCTCCCGTGTTTTTGTTATATTTAGAGCCTGTTTTTTGGCTGAGCTGCCCCTGTGTTGGGGCTCTCTCCTTGGAGCTGGCTCAGGGTTTTAAGCGCAGCCCTCAAACAGTGGGACCTGCCCAGGTGGGTGGCAGCTGGCCAGATGTGCCAGCCTGGGTTTTGGCAGTGGGCAGGGAGAAGGCAGTGGGTGGAAGTGCCTGTCCTTCCTGCCAGCTCTCCTGTGGCAGCCTGGTGAGCTCAGATCATCCTGGGACCATTAAAAAAGCAGTTTTGTCCTTGGTTTCCAGGTCTGAAGTGTTTGAGATATAGTCCCACTGGATGGAAATGAAATCCCTCATAGAAAGAGACTTTTTAACTTATTCTGCTGGGCACAGGGAGGTTGAAGGAGTTGCCTGCAGTCAAACAGAGCTCTGGACCAAGGATCTTGCTGCTGGCCCCAGATTCCTGTATCACAACCCCATTCCCATCGCTTTTTGTCACTATCCAAGTCCATGGGATCAGGGGCAGGTTGGTGCCACAGCACTTGGCATCATGGAGGGCTTTGCAGCAATTGCAGCTCAGTCCTGACCCTGTGGTTTCTTTGTGCTTCTCCAGAAGGATGTGATTAATTCCTCACTGGAGAAACAAAGCACCCCACTTGAATATGCTGAACTTTATTAATGCCCACAAAATTATAAAGGAAAAAGAAAAGAGGAGGTAATCTGAAGAATGTTTGACCGTGAGCCCATTTGTGTTTTGAAATGACACAATGTGTGTGTTTTATGATAGCTGCAACCACTTTGTGTGGAGATAAGAGATTTAACATAATGTTTTTTTTTCTTCGCCGTCATTTAGGAAAAAAAGAAGCCAACATACCATTGCTGAAAAACATAAACAAAGTGGCCTTTTATATCTCTTACTTAAAACTCGGGCTGTTCCAAATGTGTTTTTACTGAATGGCTGGTGGGTTTGGTTTTTTTTTTTTTTTTTAAGTAGCAGAAATGTTGGTCAATTTTAAAACAGTGCCCTACAGCTTCCCAGGTAAATAAATTAGAAGTTAGAGCTGGTTCAGTAGCCACTTCCTGCCATGAAGGCCAAACAGGATCCATTCCCTGTTTTCTCTGTCACGCAAGGAGCAGGCAGGGAGCACACAGGTTATGACTAGGAGAGTGTTTCAACCTCCTCTCTATTTAATTAGTCATATAATTAACACTTTCTAAAAGGAGGTAATTTTTTCCAAGCCCTTGTAAACTCCTAACCACTTCATTGAGCTGTTACTACTTTCAAAAAGACTGCTGCAGAAAGTGCTGGTGTTTCCCAGCCTTGGACACTTTTCTCCCAACCATAACACAGGGATTGCACGGTTGTGGACAAAATCTGTACCAAAAAAAGCCACTTTATTCACTCTGTGTCTCCTAAGGCTGTGGATGCCTTATAACAGGTAAAAGACATAAACTTTGAGTAATAAATAGAAAAAACAGCGAGGTAAAAATGATCGTAAGGTAGCAGGGAGGAAAATATGAGAGTTCTGGAAAACTTGATGTGAAAAATGACTACTTGTAAGACTTCTTGTTGGCACATAGGCAGGGGATGTCCCTGCAGCTGTAACTACATCCCCTTCCCTCCCTCAGTGCTCCAATCCCAGGAGCTGGGTGTTGGCCAGGCTCAGGCTCCTGCAGATCCTGAGGGACAATGGAGCAGCACCGTTCCTGACAGTGAGAAGCAGCTGGGTGGGATGAGAGGTGAGATGTGATGTCCCTCCTGCCCCTTGCTGGGTGAGAAACCATCTGCAGGCTGGGCCATGAACCACATCCCTGGGGTGATCCAGACCTGTAGAAAGTGCTACACTCCCCAAATTCCTATTTTCTGTAACCTGGATCGTTTCACTGGGTGGGGTGATGTGATCTAGGGGGCAATGGCTCAGCCATGAGCAGCTCGGATGATGGGAAGATCTTACTCCAACTCCCTGGCTCTGCTGGTGGACAAAAGCCATAAGTGAGCTACATTTGAGCTCAAATGCCCACAAAATTCCCTAAACCCAAGACACCATTTCCCCCTTGGGAAGTCTCTCTCAAAAGCAGGGAGTAATTTTCCTCCAGATGCTGGTGGGGAATAATCTGAATTATTCCTTCTCATCCCAAAATTGCCAGTGTGAGATGCAAAGCCACGAGAGCTTCTTTTCTCTGCCAGCAGAAGTACGAGGCCCCCGCAGGGACGGGGCAGGGGAGCAGGACCATGGCCGTGGGGAGAGTCTGGCCGTGCAGCTGGCTCTGATCAAAGCCTGGCAGCACTCGCCGTGTCCGACAGCCCTGTTTACATTATCCGGCAGTGAACGGGCTCGTGCGGCGTTTCCTAACCTGGTCCTTGCTTCCATCTGCCTGGATAGGGGGAGGGGATATGGAGGATGGGGAAGGGCAGCCAGCCTCTTCCTAGTGCTGCTGGGCACAGAGGAGAGATGGGCTCCCCTCATGGGGCCAGCCCCTGTGGAGGGTGGCCACTCTGCAGAGCAGATGTGCTGTCCTGGCAAAGGGAAACTCTCCCATCAGAGTGATGGGAAACTCCCTCCCCGTGGAGTTCTTGGCTGTTCTGCTGTCCCTGCCTCCAATATGAATGCTTCTGTTCACACGGTTTTCTCTGTGAGCTCTCAGAGTTTTCCCTTTTACTTCTCCATAGAATCCTAAAATCCCAGGATGGTTAAGGTAAGGGACCTTAAAGATCATCTTGTTCCACTCACCTGCAGTGGGCAGAGACACCTTCTATAGACCAGATTGTTGCAAGCCTCATCCAGCTTCTCCCTCAACACTTCCAGGGATGAGGCAGCCACAGCTTCTCTGGGCACCCTGTGCCAGGGCCTCACCACCCTCACAGGGAAGAATTTCTCCCCAGTATCCCATCTAACCCTGCTTTCTGTCAGTGGGAAGCCATTCCTCCTTGTCCTGTCACCACAGGTCCTTGCCCAAACTCCCTCTCAATGTCTCTTGTAGCCCCTTCATGTACTGAAGGGCCACAAAAAGTTCACCCTGGAACTTCCTTTTGTCTAGGCCGAACAATCTCAATTCCCTCAGCTTTTCCTTGTAGGAGAGGTGTTCCATCCCTCTGATCATCTTTGAGGCCTCCTCTGGACTCATTTCTTCACAGTGTGCAGGAGAGTCAGGTGATTGTCGGTCCATGGACATCTGCTGAGCTTTTGGCCACCAGTCTCGGTGTCCTCATCACCCCAGGACAACACCACTGCCTCTGGGATATGAATTCCAGCAGCACCATCCCAAAGCACCTGCAAGCCCTTAGGATGAGAAATAAGCTGCAGTGTTTTCTTCTCTGGTCAGGAGTTTTGGGGAGTTACAGCAAAGCACAGAGCACAGGCTGGATCTGCGGATGGAGGGGCAGGTCTGGTCTCTTGGAGATGAAAGAAAATTGTGCATCATGTGGGGATCCAGGGAATGGTGTGGGATTATGTCAGTTTTGGGATGATGGGGAAAGGGGTGCAAGAGGGGTCTTGGGGCTGCTCCAGTGCAGCTTGAGGGTGTCCAGCAGGTGTTTTGCAGGAGCACATCTCTGCCCATGTTTGGTGCATTTTGACACTTGTTTTTCCATTTAGGCTGGAAGTTACTGATGTTATTCTGGTTCTAGAAGGACTCCAAGGCTCTGTCAAAGACCAGGGGCAGTTTGGAATATTACGATGCGAAATGGTCCCTTAGCCACTCATCTCCGGGTGAAAATTAAGTAATAGTTTGTGGTTAAATTCTCTCCACTTCAATTTTAGAGGGAAGAACTATTGCCTGCCATGGTGGCTGGTTGGTCCTGTGCCCTGAATTTACTGTGTGTAATAGAACCACTCATTAATGTGTGACAAACTGCCTCAGGGCAGGGCTGAATGTCCCTGCACATCCCTAGGAGGGGTATCTGCCATTACTTCTCACTCTTGAAAACTGTCACCTTTGCTTTGCAGGACGTCATCCATCGAATTTCCTTGCACTCCTTGGAATGTGCTAAGTAATCAAAAGGAGCAGCTGACAAAATAAATGAGGAAAGTGTGTTTTTTATGGGGACGTCGCCCAAAGGGCAGGACAGGCGGCTTGGGATGTGAAGCTTCTGCCCTTCAGGAGTCTTGATGTTCAGGTCCATGGGGCACTTGGCAGAAAGGGTCACTCCCAGCCTTCGTGCACCCAGACACGATCTCTCTGTCCTTGGCTTTGTTTGTTGCTATCTGTCTGCTTTCCTAATTAGCCATAGTCCTGCTACCTCTCCTCGCAGACATGATGCAAAATAAATGACCTAAGAATTCCCCCCAGAGCATGGCTCATTAGAGATGGACCAAACACCAGGAAACACACGAGAAGGGCTGGTCAGAGCCCGTCATGAGGTGAGCTAAATGATCTACCAGCCCCTCTCCCTTCACAGGGTGCAGGGCTGGGATCTGGGTCACACACCAAAGGTTCCCTGGCTCACACCCTACAGCCACACAGCTCAGTGCGGTCGGGCTCGCTCTGAGTCCACACACCCTTCCCAGCTATTCCACAATCCTCATGAACATATGGCTCTAGCAGTTGTCAAAAAATGTTGGACAGAGGCTTTGTGGTCAGCTTGATCTGTCCCATCTGGTCATCTGATCTCTTTGTTCTCTGGACTCCCATCCCTCCACTTGCTGTGGAGATAATTTGAGTAATGCTTCCCTTGTTTTTTTCGTTTTGCTGTGTCGTTATTTTCCCTGCTAGGAAGTGCAATCTTCTCCTCCTTGTCTTTGGGGATAAAAATGGTATGGCTTGACCCTGGCTGCCCGGAGAGATTTGTTTAGTCTTTCCTGTGTTGTGGAGCACACAGTGCGTGCAGCACAGCAAACCTGTCCAAGTTCAGCAGGACAGTTTGAGCTGGGGATGCCAGAAGAGATGAGAAATATCATCCTCTGACCGGGAGATTTTGATTTTCACCCAGGTGAGGTGTAGTCGTAGGTCTGTACCTGCATTTCTTCAAGCCTCTCTAAGCTGTGGGTTTCTTGGGGCTGCGCTCTTCATTCTTGATGTGTCCAGCACCTTGCACTGACTGGAGAAAGGATGAGGAGTCCCTGGGGGTCATGTCCATTGCAATTCCTCTCTCCTTTTTATCAGACCTCTGTTCTTCCCGACCCAGCTTTGGCTGAACCCCAGTGAACTTCCCCTCCATCCCCGTGCTCTTCCCCCTTCCCCGCCAGCGCGTTTGCCGCCGTGAACTTCCCGTGCCCGACCCGAGAGTGTCTCCGAGAGGTGTGATCCAAGTCGTGGCAGGAATGGCTGCAGCCACAGGAAGGAGATCCACCCCTGGCTCCCTCCCAACCTTCCTAATCAGGGGAGGAATGTCTCTGGATGAGCCTGTGGCCACTTGGCTCTGCTGTGCAAGAGCTTCCTTTGCAAGCCATCTGTGCGGGTCACGCCGGGCAAAGCACACCCTGTGCCCTCATGGATCAGCATGTTCTGCACCACTGGCACCAGCTGGGAGGAAGAAGGCTGGCAGGAAGAGGAGGATGATACACAGACTGAGGAAGGGTGCAAAGTGGGTCAGCCACTGCTGTTCCTACCTTGGTGCATGGAAACGGGATTCTTCTGGGAAAGGCAACTCCTGTGTCCGTGCTGAGGGTGTTTTGGGGTGTCCATCATGCCAGCCACTGCTTGTTTCTTGGTGTGGATTTGGAGATTTGTGGTCAAATGGCAGCTGCTTTCCTCTGCTTGATGTTCCATGATTGATCAATAAGGAGGAGAGACCTGACCTTGCAAACAAGGGTGTCTCATGAAGGCAAACAGGACAGGCAGGAATGGCTTGGTGGCTGGGAGGGTGGTGAGGCCCTGGCACAGGATGCACAGAGAAGCTGTGGCTGCCCCTGGATCCCTGGAAATGTCCAAGGCCAGGTTGGACGGGGCTTGGAGCAACATGGGATAGTGGAAGGTGTCCCTGCCATGGCAGGGGTGGAATAAGATGGTCTTTAGGGTCCTTTCCAACCCAGACCATTGTGTGATTTTGTAATCTCCTTTCTCACTGAGATCCCCACCAGGGCTACTACAACTGCGTGGAGAAGGCTCAGGTGGACGTGCCTGAGTGGTATGGCAGCAAAGGCTCTCCTCAATGGTTACAAACTCCCTCTGGCTGGCCTTCAGCCCCTCATTGTGGTGGGGCTGCTGTGCTTGGAGGCTCCAGCATGGGGCCTCTGGGTCTCTCAGGGCTCTCTGCATCCTGCAAAACCAGGGGCAGGTCCCGGTGTCAAAGCCTGCTGCCCTCCCAGAGCCGTCGGTGGGACTCCACACTGGAATAAGGCAAACAGGATTTAACCTTTGCTACGGCGTGTCCCAGCCAAGAGCTATTGTTAACAAACTTGGCCCCCGTCCATTTGGCCTGGGTGGTTCGAAGAGCAGAGAGTAAATAATCTGTCATTCGAAAGAAGTTAATATTTACAAACTTGGGGCCTGCTCCTGCTGCCATTGTTGTTGGGGAAAAGGGTTTTGCTGGGGGCTTCACCTTCAGAGGAGCAGGGCCCTGCAGCAGAAAGGATTGCAAAGTAGAGCAGCTGAAAATCCTGTAAGCAGATTTGACACCCTGCCCTGCAAATACAATGGCAGGTACTGTTAGAGCAGGGCCTGAAAAAAAGCCTCACTGAAAATACCCCCTTTACACCTCCATGCAGTTCTGTGGAATGCTATTTCTTTATTTCCCTTAGTATTTTCCCTAATAATTTAAGTTGACACCTCCATGGTGGCATTTCTTAAATATTAAAAAAAAAAAAAAAAAGTGGCTCCCATATTTTTCCTCTTCTTGTGTGGACTTTTACCCTCTGCTTATATTCCATGATCTTTTCAGTTCTTCCACTCCCACAAAGACAGGGGCACATGCTGGCCTGTGAGTATCCAATAATCCTATTCACTCCATGAATGCTTGAATGCTTCCAGTTCAATATGGATGTAGGTTTGGCAGCCCTGGGGCCTGGGCTCAAAATAAGGAACTTCATTGATGGATCAAGCCAATGCCTAAGGATAACTCCGAGCTATCACGGAAGTTGGAGCTGGAAAAGACCAGTAGGTTCTTCCAGCCTGTCTCCTTGCCAGTGCAGTGCTCTTCATTATTTCTCATCAGAAAGGAGATCCTGTTCCCTGGATATTTGGTTTAGCTTGGACACATCTGCTAAGGTCTGCAGATTTCAGTCCAAAAACAAGAGTTATTTATTCAGTTACATTTTCAAGTATTTTGGGAACTTGCTGCCAGAGTGTCCTTTGTTTTTGTTTCCTGTGCTTCCAAGATGTCTATTTAAACAATTCTGCATGCACCTGTAATGCAGAGCCCTGCATATTTATTTTAAGGAAAAAGGTGCAAGGGATGAATGTCTCATTAGCATTACTTTAATCATTTAATTTTGGAAGGCTGCTGCCAAGCTCTGAGCTGGAGCATTGTGAGCAAGTTTTTCAGGGGATTTTATTTCGCCTGGAGTTTTCTTGGCAGGGACAGGCTGCAAGATTTGGTAGCTGAGCGGGTAGTGGAATTATAATCCAAAAATTGTCCGTTGGAATGTCCAGGTAACCACAGGAACAGATAACAGAGCTGTTTCCACATGCAGACACAGCAAATTTCAGCTACTTTTGCGAGGGTGGTGACCCAAGGAGCTTCGAAGGATGCTGCACAAAAAGCATCCCAATAATATTTTTACACACATGAAGACAGTTGGCTCAAGGGAAACCCTGGACAAGAGTTTGTGGCGTCAAAAATGGTGCCTCTATGCTGAGATATATATCTATTATCTATTATCTATTATAATATATAAATTACAGAAGATAATATATAAAACATAACATGTAATAGGTATTATATAATATATATAATTATATTTATAAACATTGCTTAGAAACCTTTTAAAATTTTTAATTGAGGTTTTAGAGCAGAGTTCCAGATACCGGTAAATTATTATTGCTGCTGTGCCTCTTGGGTGGTGTTAGCAGGGTTAATGGATGAACTATAACCTTTAAATTAGGTACAGGTGCAAAAGCAGATTTGATAAGTGCCACCCATGTAGTGGAAGGTAAAGGTGAAAAGCAAAAATAATAATGCATTGAATGTGTTCCTTTGCCTCTGTCTAAAGAAGAAGAGCAGAAGGAGCCAAGTAGATTTTTTTAATAGTTAAAAAGTTACAGATAAAAGTTGAGATTTTCTATTGATTTGATATTTGATCACTGCGAATAGTGATAGCTTGACATTGCTAATTTTGTCTGGGTTAACACTGAGGCACTGGAAGAGGTTGCCCAGAGAAGTTATGGATGCCCCATCCCTGGAGGTGTCCAAGGCCAGGCAGGATGAGGCTTAGAGCAACTTGGGATGGTTAAACTCCCCATGGCAGGGGAGTTGGAACAAGATGATCTTCAAGTTCTCTTTCAGTTCTGTGATTTTTCAAACCTCAGATTTATCCGTGGTTAATTTCAGAGGCTGATATTGCAATATGGGCACAACAGAAATCTCCTGTTTTTAGCAAGGATAACAGGAGCTGACTCAGTGAGGGCTGACAGAGGGAAGGGCTGATAGCACTGAACCAGCTGTATCCAAAGCTGCTTGTCTTGGTTAGAAAAGGCAGGAGCCTTCCTTGAAATGGAAAATGTAAACCCCCTCCCTCCGATTTATTATAATTTTGAAATTAAAAGGCTCTCAGGCAAAGATATGGGAATAGGAACAGCAGTTATTTACTAGGAAAATTAAAAATACAAACACAATAGTACAAACCAGAAAACAAACCCCTGCCAGGGTCAGAGCAGCCCTGGCAGCCTGTGGGTCAGGGTGGTGGCAGCAGTCCCATCCCATGGTGGCTCAGCCCTCCTGCAGTGCCAGCTGTGCTTCTGCTGGAGCAGGGATCCTGCACAAGGCTGGAGTTTTCCTCTGAAGCTCCAGGGCTGCTGGAGATGGGCCTGGGCTTCCTCTGGGAATGCAGTGGGGAAGAAAGCTGCTCCTCTGGGAATGCAGTGGTGTCATGGTTTGAGGCTGCCACCTCAAACCATGACAAGTGGGCAAAGGCTGCTGTGGTGTTCCAAGGTCAGATTGTATCCAGGTAGGAATGCTTGGCTCCTCCCCTGGGTGGAGCATCTCCCCATGGGATGATGGAATTTTCTCAGCCATGCAGGGACACTCAGTGGCCATGGACAGAAGAGATCTGGAGGGAGGATTGGCTGTGGGAGGGATAAAGAAAACTGCCCAGAGAAGAGAGGATAAATCCCCAGCTCTCACAGATGGGAATAGAGTACACAACCCCACCCATATCTTTCAACCTAAGACACTGCTCCAACAAGATGAAGCCTGAGCAAGGAATTAGCATTTGGTGACAGCCAAGAACTGCAGGTGGTTTCTAACCAGAATTTGTATCCTGATTGAACAAATATTAAGGGAGTCTCCACAGATGTAGGAATTATTTATGTCTAGGTCATGTTTCCAGAAGTTTTGAAGGCATCCATCTGTGTGTAACCAAGTCACTGGTTGGTTTTTGGGAGACATAACTGGTATTTTAGGTAAGAACAAAATGAAGTGGAGGATTTCAAGATATCTCTGGGAAAAGTAAATACAGAGCTGATTTTGTTTTATTGTAAAGCCTCATGCACTAACTATTGATTATTCTTTGAGTGAGTTGACAGATAAAATGTTATTTATGGGACATGAAATCTGAATTTATTAGCTGTTTATTCCTACCCCCCCCCAAAAAAAAAAAAAAAAAAACCACCAAAAAACCAACCAAACAAACAAACAAAAAAAAAAGCCAAACAAAAAAAAAAAAAAAACCAAAACCAAAGAAAGTAACCACAGACTACAAGTACCTGGCAATGGAGTTAGCACATGGAATCAGCTTTTTTCCTCTTTTATTCTTCTCTCCTTTGTTCATCCTCCCTGGTATTTGATATATCATTAGTCCATCCTGGGAGGGAGCATCACACTTGACCAAAGGACATGAAACTGCAGTCCATGAGAAAAGAAAGAGCCAGAAGAAATGGTGGAAAGCCCTTGCTCAAGCAGCCTATACGGCGTCCAAGTTATGTAATGGGTGTGCCTTAAAATTAAAATTAACAGTAGTGCTTAACCCAAGAGCCAGGAAATGCATTTCCAAGCGGCAGCCACTTCTGCGCGTGCATGCTTTGCTGCAACCATTTCAGAGCGTGGTGTTTCAGTTCCCCTGGGTACTCTTGCACTGTCTCTTCTCTTTTGCGTGGGATTCTGAGTCAAGACAAAAATCCTCCTGCTTTTGTAGAGCAGATGTTCCCCAAAAATGCAGTGTGGAAGGGTGTGATGAGTGCAGACCTTTCCCGTTCTGCACTTTCTGTGGTACTTCTGCGGTGATCTTTTGAGGGTGTCGATGCCCCTGTTGCCATGGCATTGCTTCCACAGCCAGAGAAAAGCACTAATTTGTGTTTTTCCTTCCTCAGGAGTTTGGTGGAGACGACAGATAGAGCTGCTCATGTCCCATAACTTCCCTGCCTGCTGCCAGCTTTGTCATGGATGTGGAAAGGCCATTCCAGGAAGATGGTTGAGGGGTTCATTGCAAGAAATTATACCTCCTCTTTTCAGATCCCTTCTGAAAACCCCTCCAAGGTATTTTATTTTATTTTACTTTATTTTATTTTATTTTATTTTATTTTATTTTATTTTATTTCATTTCATTTCATTTCATAGTTATAGTTATAGTTGTTATAGTTGTTACAGTTATATAGTTGTTATAGTTATATTTAGTTTTAGTTTTAGTTTTTATTTATTTTATTTTTCTTTTATTTTATTTTAATGGCTGCAGAGACAGAGACTGAGGAAGCAGCACTAAGAGAAATAACATCTCCATGGGCACTGGGAATGGGACTGTAGGTGTGATGATCACCAGATTGAAGCAAAGCAAAGTTATTGAGAGGTGATATGTAGAAAAAATTCTGCATTTTTTCAAATAGTTGTTAAAAAACCAGCTGAGCTTTGAGAAGATAAACCTTTCCTTGTAACCTGTATGTGTGATTATGTGCTTTGTCATCTAAATGTGCAAACACCGTAATGCTTTTAAATTTTACCAAAATAGTTCTAAGTCTTATCTGAGGCGACTGCATTTGAAAGCAGTGAAAATGTTAATGCTAACAACATTTTTTTTGTTCTCTAAATTCCTATCCTTAATTTAATATAATACATTGCTGTTTTAAAGGGATATTAATATTCTTTTCAAAGTGTTTGGGACTTTTACATAATTTAAAAAATATTTGCAGCTGTTTTGAATGTATCTGCAAGTACTGATAGACAAAAGGCATGGATATCCATAAGAACATTGTCATAATACATTCCATATTAACGTAAGCAAAAAAGAATGTTTGCTCAGGAATACCAAAAAAGGTGATTGGAAGACCCACTTCTGTGGCCTTAACATCTTCCTGCTAAACAAGTTACACTCCTTATTTTTTTTTTTCCTACATTCTTAATTGGTTACTTGCATCTGCCTTTTAGAATTAGCAGCTTTTTTGCATTTGGATCATCCATAGAGCTGACCTTGGGCCATTTGTTTTAGATTTCCAGAAATGATTTATTTGTACTGTAATGGGATGGAATCATACAGTGTTTCCCATTTGTTTTCAGCCTTAGTTCAGAGTGTAGCTTAAGCTCTCATAGTATATTTGGGAGTGCTGATTCCACTCTCATGTCCAAGGACCACAATTTTTTTCTTCTACACTGTTTGCACTCTTCTCTCCCTGTATAAAAATCGAGGTCCCTGGGTCAATATTACATTAGGGGGAAAAGATTATCTTGGAGGCTGAAAAATTTTACTCCTGGCTAAATCACTAAAGGATGGGGTGTGAATGTGTGTTGTGGTAATGAGCAGGGAAAAAAATCTTCTCAAATAAATTTCTTTTTCCCTCCATGTCCTACATTATATTAGAACTCCTGACAGAGGATGGGATCTTCCTTAGGCTGTGTGCTGGGAATCTGCACAGCACTAGAACCTCTTTGGAAGGAGATATCCACTAAAGTTACTTTATTTTCCCTCCTGTTGAGTCATTGGGATGCTCCATAGCTGTAAAGATAGCAGTCTTTTCTTATAATAACTGACAATTGTGGAAACTTAGAAAAAGAGGGTAGATGAGACCTCATGGAGCTGTCTTGTCAACCCCTCTTCCCACAGTAGGATTGGCTATAAAAAGAGACTTCTCTTGCATTTAATCTTCTTTCTTTCAGCCTTTACATTAAAAAAACCCCCCCAAAAAAACCCACAGCAGCAGAACAACAATGAATAATAGAGGGGGAAAAAGGGAAGCAACAATTTTTATGACATGCTCAGAGTTGCTTATGGCTGTGTTTGAGGGCACTTCTGTGTCCACGGTGCTTTATGGCCATTTTTGATCAGTTATTGCACAGATCTGGGCTTGTAATGAATGGACAGTCCCTCTCACCGTGATAATGGAACATGAGAGTATAAAAACTTTGAAGTGCAGGAGGCAGCTGAAAAGAAAACAATAAACTATGTATATGAGACTGGCTTGTTGCTTGGTGATTAAGAGATGAGGACCCCATAGGTCAGCTCCCTATAGGTACAAACAGATGTTTGCACTGTTTCACAGCTGCTAAATATGATATAAATCCAAAGAATTTCTCATGTTTTTATAAAGTTAAAAAAAAAAGTACCCAGACAGCAAATTTTTGGTCATTCAGATACTCTTACCAAATGACATCTGGTTTCTGTACTGCTTATTTAAGCAATCCTTAAAAAAATGTTTGCCAAGGGGAATAACTCAAACCTTTTAGTTCTTCACCATATATAACTGTACAGTTTAGATTACAATGTAGCATGCAGAGTTTATTATAAGCAATGCAGTTCTTCATTTCTTAGCTAGCAAGTATTACTTTAAAGAAAATAGGATAAATATTATGTAATTAGTTCAGGGAAATTAATGTATAGTTACATTTCAGAGTGCCCGAGTTTCAGATCCAAACGATGACAAAGAAAATGAATTGTTTCCATATGTTAGGAGATAGCCCCAGTTATGAGCAGAGAGCTGAGGCATAAAAATGCAACAGGGCTCCCATTAAATGGAAAGACACAACTGCAGTGAGTGGAGAATTGGGATGGGAAGGTGCTCTGAAGGCACCATAGCTGCTGTTGGGACCACAGGAGAAGGAGAAATGGGTGCTTTCAACAGCAGGAGATCCTCAAGTCTTGTGCTCTGACTTGCTGATGCCTAATGAGATGGGAATTTTTTCACACATCCCTGTTTGTAGATTTGTGAGGTCTCTCTGGGTTCTCTGAGGTCTCCAAAAGGGAGGTCTCCATACTGATGCCATTCCTTCAAGGCACTTGCCAATGAGTCTGCCACTCCTACCTGGCCACCTAGGTGCACAAACCATATGGGAACTTCATACCCTCAAGACCTCTATCCCTCTGCCAAAATTGGTTGAAATTGGCTAATGGGCTCCAAAGTTATTTTCTTTGGGACTGAGAGGGGACAGACAGACTCGCTCTCGAGGAAACATAATTGCCTGCATCTCGTGTCTGTTGGAAACCAAGCTAAAAATCTTGGTATTAAGCTTATCATATAAATTATATATGCATGTATTTTACAGAGGAAGATTTATGGCCTTCAATGTCTAAGCATTTCATGCTTTTGAAGTAATGCATACTTTGATCCAACAAATACTTACACTGAGGGTTCAATAATGCTGCTTATTTTGAGAAAGATAAATCCCAAAGAGCTGAAGGACCATAGCTGGGCTGTGATCTATGTGTTTTCTTTGTGGTCTTCTCTGCCATTTACTGTTTCAAAGGATTAAGGCTAGAAAGGGTGTATTGCTCATTAGGACCTTTGAGTGCTGCATATTGACTCAGTGTCACCCGCCCTTTTTGAATTGGTGGATGTGCAACTTTCTCCAGTTATTTTGAATCTAAATAGCATGTTTTTCTCCATTTCTTTTCACAGGCCTGTCTGTTAGTCCTCAGACAGAAATTTGCACGTCCACAGTGTCTATAACATTAAATTTATCTGTATCTGTGGTCTTTCTTGAGGTGCCTGAAAATCAACAGCTTTCTTCCCTCTCTTTGTCGAGCAATTCCAGTGTCACAAGTACCATGAATCATCCATTTTGTATATATCTCAATGACTGGTTGGGTTTATTTTCACATGAATACACACATCCCATAGTACTGCTTGGTAGCTAGAAGCAAAATGCGGTCATATGTTCTGCTGTAATGACATGATTGCATTTTTGTCTGTACTTTTTTGCTCTTCTTGATTTGGTCTGTCGCCACCATTGTGAGATGCACTGGACTAATTGCCCATCAGATGACAGGGAAACGTGCAAGTCCTTGAAAGTGGAAGCTGGTTTATATGGACAAGAATGGAACCAGCAGTGAGTTTATTCTCCTTTTTTAAGCTCCTGCAAAAGAACGTGCTATATTAGAAACCTTCTTCTGGGGCTCAGGGCTATTATTTTTGTTCCACATTTGAGCAACACATTGAGATCCTGCTCCAGGACAGAAAAGCCAAACACTTCTGCAGTGCAAGTATTGCTGCAGTTGTAATTAGTGGTAATAACAACTATTGTGGGAGCAGTCCTAAAAAATATTAATAGCCTGACTGGTTTAGTAACAATGGTCCTCATGCCTGTGGTGGCTTCACTCTTCCCTTTTCTGAAGTTCAGCTTTCATTTTATTGCCAGTCTTATCAGACTGGATATTGACCAAAGTGATACATTTGAAGGGTATTTTCCTGCCAAATAAACAACAAACCCCAGTGGTTAATTTGTATTATTCCTCTCCACTCTTTCTCCAGCCAAAACACAGATTTTCTCCTGCCACAGTCCCACAACTTCCTGCTTAGTAGGAAACTTGATTAACTTGCTGGCTCCATCAATCTTGAAGGTCTTGCTTTTATTAGGAAGAAAATTGTTTGTTCTGCTTGCACATGATTTTGCTGGGAATGATTGTTCACAGTCAGGTGCTTCAGGCAGAGCTTTTAAGTGGAGTTAGCTGGGAGCAAACCACCACAGGGGCAGCTCCTGGCAAAGACACCGTGCTTCAACACTGCCTGAGGTGTGACCAAGCTGAGATAAACTGGGTTTCTAACTGGATGTGCCCACCTGTGAGCAGCAGGCTTGCCCTAGTTTTTGAAAAGTTTTGCGCATGTTGCAATATGTGACCATTGAGAGGTTTTGTAAGGGTGTTCTTCTGCTTTCTGTGGTTTTGTTCTTTTTCAAAATCTGATTTAAATAAACAGACTAATTCTTGCAGGTGGGGAGAAATTAATCTTGCATTTGTGTCTTGGCCTGTGTTGACCCTGAGAAGCTCTAGCCAAGGGCCCAGAGGGGTTGACAGGTTTGTTTTCACTCCTGGTTTTCTTTCCTGCTTGGTGTGTAGCGATGTGCTCTGGCAAGGGGCTGGGGGTACTGACAGTGTTTGGCACAGAGGAGGAAATCAATAGCTTCACACTTGTTGAGAGCAGGTCTGGCTCCCCAGGCTTCAAACCAGAGACCTGCATTTGATGGAGAAACTATTTCTAAGTTTTGTAGGTCTTGAGAACATTTTGCCTTAGAGTCATGTTGTCATCATATAATAAATAGTTGGTTTTTGAAGAATTCCTGGAAGGTTCTGCTTGGATTTTTTTTTTTTGTCTTTTGATGTGGGGGTATGCTAGGGAAAAAATGCTACAGAAAAAACCCTAAAGGTAGGAAAGAGGACTTTTCAGGTGAGGATTATGTCCATGTGTAGTAACAGACCCAGTAAGAGCATCATAAATCCTTAAAATATGGTTCTTCCTGTGAGAAATGCAGTGTATTTGTGATGGTATAAAACACTACTGTTCATTCAACTCCGTTGTCTTTGTAACTCCTGGGCATCTGTAGGTAAATACCATTTCTGTGTACATTACAGGAAGGTCTAAAGCCTTTAAAATAAAACCAGGCAGAGGTATTATTTTGGCAGAAAGCTTTTACACTGATTTCCTGATGTTTGCAAATATTTCTGTAAGGATAAACATCTCTGGAGAAGTCAGCTCTAAATAAATAAATGTTGCAGCAAAGGAGGAATACCCTGAGTGGGTGTACTGCAGCTGTTGGGGTTCACTGGATGAAATGTGTTACACATCTTCCCAAAGCTAAGTGATGACAGGCTCTAACTAAAAACGCTCCTTTCTTAGTCATCATCACAGTAGTCTGAAAAGGTGGAAAGGAGAACATCCCGGGCTCTCCTGGGTTTAAACCCAAATTAGCAAGAACGTCATCAAGGCTCGTCAAGAAACGTGCTCTGTAGCCAGGCTGCTGTGTGGTGCTAACATGGAATGAGATGCAGTGTGTCTGCTGCTTGCAGACTGAGTTTGACATTTTTGCTTAATTCACCATGGCCATGCGAGTGGAGCGCACGCTTCAGACAAATTCCACTCTTGTTACTGCTCTGCACTGCTGCAGAGGCAGCACTTCTAATGAGGGGACTATCTCCACATTTGGCTTGGCAGCCAAAATAAACTTCTAGGAGTCGCATGCTGGATGGCTTTTATCTCCACGGTGGTGGTGGGCTCTTTCCAGCAAGCACAATTGCAAACACACGTGGGGACCAAAGGCATAAACATTTTGGGGGCAGGTTCAGTTAAAGCTCCTCAGCACTCCTCCCCACCAAGCAAGGTTTCTTTACCATGTGACTCTCCAGTAATATTGAGAGGGAAAAGGTTTCAGCTGGAGGACAGGTCGAGAGCCGGGGTGTGTAAGAGCACGAGGAAAAGGAGGATATTGGTGAAAAGCTGTGGAGGAGTGACATATGGGAGTCTTATGTGTAGATCTTGGAGGCCTGCGTGCCAAAGCAACAGACCAGCTGGTTCCAGGACATGTCATCTCACCTGGACCAAAGTGGCACCCAACAGAGGCAGGGGGGATGCCCACATTGCTGGGCACAGCAGATGCTACCTGTCTTCAGCCAAAGGTGGTTTCTGTACTGTGGCCTGAAGGGGACAGCTCCATTTGGGATGGGTTTTAGGGAGTGCCTCAGAGGGAACTTCAGTGAAATCAAGTAGCAGAGTTCATCCTTGGTTTTTGGTAGTGCATGGAGTTAGACATCAAGGGCAACACAAGTTTTCAAAAATCTTGCATAGCAGGAGAGCAAAATGTAGCTTTGGATGATAAAACCCAAGACCAACATGGTTCCTGGGCCTCCTGACTCCTGTCAGAAGAAACAAAACCTCAGAGCAGCCCAGCACAGGTCGAAATGTGCTGCTTTATGTGGGGTTTCATTATTTCTCTGTCCCCAGGCCCAGACTGCAGTGACACCTCTGGAGCTGGGCAGACCTCACCCCACGCCAAATTCCTTTCCGCTGAGGCATGGCAGCAGCCCACCCCGCACTCCAGATGTTGCTGCTCTCTGAGAAACAAGAGCTTAATAAGCCAGGCTCACCCTTCCTCCTGGGGTGAGCCCAAAGACAGTCAGAGATGGAAAATTGCTGCTCAGTACCATGAACAATGTGCTTGGTCAAAGAGCAGTGCCAGCACTTTGTCTTAATGGAAGAGAAAGCCGAGACACACAGTGCAAAAATCTGAGCTGCCAGCAGCCAGCGACTTTAACATACATTGAAAACTATCCATGAAAGAGCACACTGAAACCAAGAGAAAAAGCCCCAAGGTATATTCAGACAAACTGAAAAAGAGCAAGAAACAGGGGGGAAAAAAGATTCTGTGTGGCTTTCATAGGTTACGTTTTTCCCAGTCTGTATTTCACTCGGGTTTCTTTTATTGGCTTATCATGAGCATATGCACCACAAAAACACACACGTGCACAGGACTGCAAAAATAAATCTCCTGTTTTGTATACACAGGACCTGGGTTTGCCATTGCCCAGAGGTGTTGGAGCTCTGCTCCTGCAGGATTTTGACAGACCCTGGACAGTTTTATGCTCAAACCTGTGTTCACATGGTCATTGCATTTGCTGAGCTGAGAGTGGCTCTACTGCTGGCTGGTTTGTTGTCTTGTTCCCTGCTTTGTTTTCCTGGCCTCTTCCTCCAACCTTTCTCAAATAGGAGACTTTTTTCCTTAGGAGAGCCTGAAGTGTCAGGAAATACAACATTCCCCCTTTGCTGGGGTAAGGCAGCTCAGAACTGATGTTGTAACCTATCAAAAACCACATTGGGAAAGTGTCTAAGCCAAGATGTTCACCTGGGATTGTGTGTCTTGCTCTTGCACAAACATCTTCCCAACATTCTGAGCCTGTTCTCCACTGGGATCCACTTGGCTCAGTCCCATTCAGATCCCAGCAGAGCTCGAGGCACTAAAATGCTGCTGTTGGCCAGGCTGGCAAGTGCTCCTGGAACACTTTGCTGCAGGGAAGTCATCTGACGTTGGAATGAATGGGCTCCTCAGTGCTGGGATGGTGACCAAGACCGGAAGGGAACGCAGGGGACATCGGGCCGGATCCAGGCATTGTGTCCTTGGGTGCGACACCCCGCAGACACCGAGTGACAACATTTCTCCATGAAGAGTCTCATTAGCTACCAGGGCTGGGCTTTTGGTGAGCTGTTACTCAGTGGAAGGTGCTGGAATCTGGCCTGGAATAACCTCCCTCCAATTACTCCCTCCCTGGAGCTGCAGGAGCCTTTCTGCACCCCCATTCTGCAGGACCAAGCCCAGATCCCCAGAGACCAGTCCTGTGCACATCCCGAGCTCAGCACCAGCCCATAAATCTTGCTGCTGGATCCAGGCAGTGAAATATGAACAAAGGAAACCACCATGCAGTGCAGGGGTAGGGTGGGGAATTGCTCTGGCACCCTCCCTGCTCGGAAAGAAGTGAGAAAACATGGCTTTGTGTTGCTGTTGTTGTAGTTGTTGTTTTATGGTTTCTACAGATGCTTCCAATAAAAGAATTATGAAACTATTCCCATCGGTGGCCTGTCCTCTACCCACAGTAGTGACGGAGAAGTTTGCTGGATTTCCGTCAGCAGAACAATGTGAGTGTGGACTCTACTGCTGCAAGTTTAGGAAAGCTCCTCATTTGCTGCCTGCCAAGGGGAACAGGTGATTTTTTTATTTATTATTTTTGGACACTGGCAGGTGATGATGATGATCCATTTCAATTCAAATGTGCGTGTCTTAATACTTCTGTTATTAGGGTTTTTCCTTCCTGGTCTATGATTTGCTGATTATGTTTAATAATTAGAGTTAATAATTGGTGTTCTGGGCTTCAACCATGATCTCTGCCTGCACTATTATTTGCAGCCTCCTGGTGTGCTCCAGGGAAAGGGATGAGAGCATGGCAGAGCAGTCACTGGGGAATTGTTGAGTGTGGATGTTGAGGGCCTGGATGTTGAGAGTTTCTCTGGAATGCAGCAGAAGTGCTGTGGTTTGAAGACAGATCCTCATCCAGAGTGAAGGGATTACATTTTATTTAGGAAGTAACTTCTTAAGTAAAGTGGACAACCAGCTAGCAAATGCTGGATGACACATTTAGTCCATAAAATGCCATTCCTGGACATGGCTCTTAGGAAACCAGTCCTGAGTCTGCTGATTTCAAATGGAGTTTGGGCTTGTAAAACCAACATTTAGGCATTCAATAGCTTTTCTGAGAAACATGACATTTTTTCCCAGTATTTTCTGGTCTCTTTTATAAGTGAAATGATGTTTTCCCTCTCTGCTCCCCCTGCCCATGCCTGGCTCTGAGGCTTCCAGTCCTCAATTATGCTGCTGCAGCTTCTTTAATGGGGTTGCAGAGATGTTACTGGTACAGCAATGCCTTGGGTGGTGTGGAGCTCTGGAAGAGCTTGATCAGCAAGGGCTGTGTCTGCAAAGGAGGGAAAATATCCTGGAAACATCCCAGCTCTGGCTCTGGGGCTGGACTGTTGCATGCAGAGCCAGAAATGAGACCTGATCTCTGCTCACCAGGAGAGAAGCAAACACGAGGTTCTTGGGGTTTGTCCCTCCCCATCAGTGCACGTGTGGTCTCCTACCCTGGCTCAGCAGACACGTGGCATCTGCTCAGCTCTTCGAAGGGCTGAGTCCTAAAATATTAAAAGAGGAGGTAAATAATGAAAAGAAAACAAAATTAAAAAAAAAAAAAAGAAAGGAAGAAGAAAGTCCGGTTGCAGCAGGATCTGAGAGGCTCACGCCGGAGTGGACATTTAGCAAATGGCTGTTCTTTACATCACAGGGCAGAAATATGAAAAATATGAAATGTGTAGCAGGGCTGGTAAAAAAGAAAATGTAATAAGAGTAGGACAAAGAATGTCACATGCTCCAACCGCATCTGAACTTGGCAGCAGCAGCCCAGGGAAGCCCATGTAAATCCTGGGAGCATGTTAAAAGCATTTTCACCCACAAAGACTGACATGCATGAAAAGTATCTTTTCAGCAATGTCAATCAAGAGCCTGGAGAAATAATTTACTAATACACTGCCTTGCAGGGACACATGGCTGATGGGAACAGTGTTCACATCTTGGAATGGGAAATAATTTGTGGTGGGCTTGGAACAGGGGCAGAGAGGTGTGAAGTTGTGTGAACAAGCCTGTGTGTCATTGCTGAATTTAAATACGGTGAGCAAAGAGTGAGATTTCATCAAGGGGCAAAAGGAAAACACAACAGCAGAAGGAAAGTGCTGGAAAATGAAGCAGAGACAATAAAATGTAACCCCAGACCAAGGGGTGCTGTGGAGAAAGCCTTAATGGAAAATGCTCTGGGTATTGTCTAAGTCACATGGAAAGGAAATTATTATCCAGGCAAGAAACCCAGGGCTGGTGTGTGCAAAGGGAAGCAGCTCAGTGCTGCAGCAGGAGTGGGGTAAGATTGGATTCAGGATTGTCCAGGACCTCCCCTGGCTCAGCTGTGCCCAGGGGAGCAAGTCTTCCTCCCAGAGAGGTTCCTCAGCTGAGCCCTGACTTCTGCAGGCAGCATGGCCATTGGATGTCTCTCCTTGGCCTGTCCTTTGTGTACTGGAGACGTGCCAAGATCTGCAAAGACTTAGCTACACTGGTATTTTTTCCCCTTGAAAAAATATACTTTCTGATTTATTGAATTAAGGGATACATGTTATTTTGCATTAAAGGGGATATGGTGAAACCATGGCATGTTCATTTATTCATATTTAATTTGGCTGTTGCAGAAGGAAATACTACATATCTTCCTGAAAAAAAATAATATATTGTAGGATACTCCTGGACAGGACAAGGAATTTGAATCTTTTTTTTCCCATGTTGGTCCCTGTCAGTATTTGCAGGTTAAAAAACCTCAGTTTAGAAATAGTTTCTGGAACCACTTCCCCCACAGATCTGTGGGGTATAGCTTGACAACAGCCAGTGTGTGATCATGTCTAGGAATGAATGCTGCAGGCAGGGTGGGTGAGAACTGTCTGTAAGTAGAGGACAGAAATAAAGAGGAGGAGTTGCTCCATCTTTATGATCACTCCTTTTACTTATGTGGAGTTCTTAATAATAAGAGTAACTTGTGACCATTTCCCCTTGTCCTGTCCCTTGTTCTCTGGGACCAGAACCTGACCTGGATGCATCCTCCTGCCAGGAGCTGTGCAGAGCCACAAGGTCCCCCCTGAGCCTCCTTTTCTCCAGGCTGAGCCCCTTCCCAGCTCCCTCAGCCTCTCCTGGGGCTCCAGACCCTTCCCCAGCTCCATCCCCTTCCCTGGACACGCTCCAGCCCCTCAATGTCTTGTCATGAGGAGCCCAGAACTGAACCCAGGGTTTGAGGTGGGTAAAAGGGGAAGATCCTGCACCTTCCCATGGGTGATCTCCTCCTGTGCTTTCTCCTGCCTGTTAAACCCATCCCTGCCCCACAGAGCAGCCGTGCTGTGCCCCACAGGGAGCCTACTGGGACAGCTGCTCTCCCTCCCCACCACCCACCAAGGGCTGGATTCCCCTGCAAAGACAAAGACTTATTTATTCTCGCTCCTCTTAAAGTACATATATTTTAGTCCAGGAGGATTTGCCGGCAATAAAGTTCTCTTCTGAGATTCCTAAATCACGAGGTACTTAGGCTCTCCAGACCGTGATGCCCATGGACAATATTTGCACTGTAGCCTGACACATCTTCCTGCTTTAGAATAACAAAAAAACATGCAGCTGGGACCTGCTAGGCTGTGAGAACTTTAATCACCTGCTTTTTTTTTTTTTTTTCCCTTTCCAGAGGGGCAGGTGCAGCTCAGATTATCTGCAAACTATTTTTTATTACTTAACAACACGGTCTTTAATACAGTTAGAGATGTCTTTATTCATTCTTACACTCCTGAGTATTTTTATGTAAACATTTTTCATCTGTGGCAAGCAAGTTTGTTTGTTGTGTTTTGTCATGTCAGACCAGACTGTGATTAGACACTGAGATGAGACTACTAAATATTTTCATATGTTCTCTATTTCCCCAGCGAAGAGCTGGATTTGAACCAAAGCTCGGAGGTGAAAGGGTGATGTGTAATATATTGAGACATCTGAAATAAAATAATGTAATGTTTTTAATATTTAAGAAGAAGAAGGCAGCAGTAAAACATTGTGGAAGGAGGAGAACATGAATACCTATATATTTTAATTTTAAATGCATGCAGATGTTGAATTTTAATCAGAGCATGTCAGAATCAAACTGTAACAAAGGCAAAAATGTGAGATCTGTTTTCTTGAATTGCTTCCATATTTTGGGCTCCAGATTTTTATTACATATAGCACTGCATCATCATATATTTATGTAAAGTGCCAGCATCCATTGAGTTGGTGTATGCCTGATGGTTAGCATGTAAAACACTTTACAGTGAGAAGTATATTCTTTCTCTCAGTATGTGCAGTATATATCATATTATACAAGCCTGTGCCTTCTTGCACAGTGGCAGGGCTCATTTTCACTGCTTGGTACATCTGGTGTTTCTTGTGGACCCTTCCACCTCTTTTCTCCATTCCAGAGGACTTTCCTGGTGAAGACCTCATGAGAAGGGTCTGGGGCAGAGGAGAAGCTGTGCTTTTAAATGGGGTGATAAATGCTGGAGAGCTGACACAGATGGAAGATGCAGAAGGCAGGCAACACTTCGTCCCTTCTGGTGCTGTGTTTGCAGCTGAGAGTCACTGGGACATCCTGCTGCCACCCAGGAGACACAGAGCAGCAGGAGCTGGGAATGGAGGTGGCCTGGGAGCTCCCTGCTCTTCCCCTGCCAGTGCCACCCTGGGGCAAGCAGCAGGGCTGGCTGGGGATGTGGCTGAATGATGCCTCCACTCTGGGGCTGGGCATCCCTGCTTCCACTCGCCGGCTTTTCCATGTCTCTGGATTTGTTCTTTGTATGAATCCACGCTGTGAAATGTCTTTTTCCAGCATACCTGCCTCACCTGCACCATGCTGGCGAGTCTGCGTCTTGCAGAGGGTCAGTTTTAATGCAGAAAAATGCAGAAGTC